>NW_015386098.1:1499312-1581257 GCF_001527695.2 Protobothrops mucrosquamatus | reverse complement strand
ATCCAGAAAGGGGCGCAACTGGCGTATCAGGCGTACCTTCAATTGGAGGTAATTGAAATCTGAAAAAGTTGCAACCCTAAAACTCAACATACAGAAGCATGCTGATAAATTATAGCAAGAACTATTTTGAAGACATTTAAATAGTACACTGTTTGCATTATTCAATATAATGACAAATAACCATCACCTGTCAACTTTTTAAATACCCTTGAAAAGTTACTGAAAATCCTCTTTTTCTATTTGCAAAAGATTGCTATTTAATTATCTTGCTTTGCAATACAACTAGAGGGAAGGTCAATCAACAAATTTAACATTTTTGTATAGCTTCTACAAAATCATTTCTAGGGCAACTGAGGGTTTCTCTTTATTCATACATGCTGAGCATCTTGCAAGAAGACCTGCCACTCAAACAAGCTAACTTAATATTTGCAGGTCCTGAAAGACCTGCTGTGGCACCATCTGCCTAAAATAGGAGGAAGCAGGGCTAAGTGACAGGTTTCCTTATCTCCTTTGAGAGTATCTTGGATTTGGGTGTGAAGGATTGCTGGCTCTTTTGGCACACACATTGGGCATAGCGGATCTTTCTGGCAGAACAATTGGGGATGCCCTCTGGATAAGCTACACTGCAGGAACTTGGCATGCTCTATGTGCACAAACAGAAGAGTAATTCGGAAAGGAAGAATATAAATCATGGCAAGACTCAGCATGTAGTTGTTAAGTGTTTTCCAGTTCTTATGGCCATCCTTGCAATTTCCTAGTGAGGTTGGCCATGATTATTACACTGTGCAGATGGAGAGCTAAAATTAAAAGGATCGCTTGTCCAAAGCAATTCATTTTGTCCATTGCTAAGCTTGAATTTGAATCAAAGTTCATCACTGTTCATTCAACCATCTGGTAACCCTCATACTAATGCCCAGCTCACATCATCAGGCTAATGTTGCAGTTCTTCCTTAAAATAGAAAGCTGAGGAAGTTTCCTTGTGGTAGGCATTGTAAGAATAACATTCTTGTTTGTATTTTTTTGAAAGCATATTTTATATATTTTCTGGTACTGGAGAGAGAAAACAATAACATAATATTTATAGCATCTCATTAAATTATGAGGCAAAACAGAAAGGTCAATTACATGACAGCACATAAGTAAAGGAAGAAATAAAGTTGCTGAAGTGCTTTTTTGTCTTTGAAGAATGATGAGATCAGTCCTCTGTTTAGGCTGAAAGGGGGAAAATGCTCAGCTGCTAAATGCAACTGTTTGAAGGTCCCCTAAATTCTTTATAAAAGAGGAGTGGTGCTTTGCCCCAATACTATCCAAGAGTTATTTATGTCCATGTGACCTCAGTCCACAATGCTTGTTATATCTGGGACTACAGTACAATAGCTTTTTATTTACTTATTACAGTTTGTATGCTGTCTACCTGAGCAACTTGACATATGGCATTTTATGAACCCCAGTAATTGAGTATGTGAATGTTAAAGAAATGTGTTGCCCACGTATTAGAAGCATATATTGAGGAATGGCACCTCAATGGCATATATTGAGGTGGATCTTATAAGGCAGGCATGTCAAATTTGCAACATCACGTGACTTCGCATGACATATCGTGACTTTTTCCCCATTGCCAGCAATGGGGTGGGCACAGTTTCAGTATGATGCATCCGGCCCGCAGGTCGGCAGTTTGACATGCCTGTTATAAGGCATACAGATAACTACTGTACATTTGGCATGATATATATGTATAATGGGATGGGTAGATGACCCCGTATGTTTAAAAATGGGTGATAACATGGCTATTGGATATTCCGTACAAATGAACAATATGAATGGGATTCTGCTCCATATGGATAGTTTTCAAACAATGTTGTGGATGTGCACAGTTAGTTCTGTTATTGCATATTTAATGTGTGAAGTTCTCACATCCTCCAACACTATTTGGAGGTTATGCATATTGATCAAACAACACACATAAGTTTAGGAGGAAAGCCATAGCTCAGTGATGGAGCATCTGTGATGCATGCAAAAGATTTTAGATTTAGTTTCTGTCTTTTTACTGTACAACTTGGAAAATTTCTTGTCTGAGGCTATTATTATCAAAATATTATTTGATTTGTATTCCAACTTTTTGTCCAGATAATTCAGCTGCCAATCAGTATAAAATAACTTCCCTTATCATGGTCTTTTCAGATGTTTTGAGACTATAATTTCTATATCCAGCAAGCATATATGAGAATTTAATCTAATATAATTGGAAAGCAACAAGTTGCAGGAGACTTGTTTAGGCAACACTGAGATTGGTGAACAAATGGTCTGTCTCAGTATGAAGCAATGACTTTCTAGATTCTTGTGTAATTTCCTGCTCATATTGATAAGAATATAAGCAGAACTTACTAAAGGCTGGTGTTCTGTTTTCCATTGTAGTCAACGGATTGCCCTCGAAAGTCCACAAGCACAAGATTGAAGACAATGGATTCTCTTAATGTTGAACCTCAGTAACTTACACACAGAGAAATCTGATCTCTAAATCTTGAGATAATATATACTTGTTATGATTAATTGCTGTTTATAGCCTTCTCATTCTTGATAATATCTCTTTAATTTTTCTGTAATATCCCTGTAAAGACACTTGAATTAGAAGCCACATCTAATCTTTTGATAGCAAATTCCATAGTTTAGATTCTGAATATTGGTCACTTTCTTTGTGTCACCAAACTATGAATGTAAGAACTCCAACTATCAATTTATATAACTCCAAAGATGAGTCTTCTTCTGAATTCATTGCACATATTGCAAAAGGAATGGAAAAACTAGTAAGTAACCAAAAATTACAGCACTTGATGAGCCTATGTAACAAATGCAAAAGAAGAATAAGAATGACAACAGCCTAACATGCTCCACCACTTCCAGTTGACTTAAAGTATCTAAGATATTAATAAAAAGCATGTAGTTGGATTGCAGTAGTGGGGATAAAAGATTGACTTGAATTCAGTAATAGGACAACTATTGTTTCATTTGACCAACCAACAGAAAAGTAGTGTGCTCGGTCTCTTTAACATGATGAATCATACTTTTACATGTCATGATTTACAGGTATCCTGATTGGATCTTGTTCTCAGTTTAACTAGTATTTCCAGACTGAGCTGGGACAATGTTTCTCATCCCTTTGTAATGCTATGATAAAAAGGTTTCTTCTAGATGGTTTTTATATGTCTAATGATTTTTAAAGACCCAGGCCAGGGCAGTTTTTATTTTTTTATATTCGGATGATGATGGAAGTTTATTTTTTAAAATAAAATGTAATTTTTTAAAAAAATTTGAACTATGAAATGGTTATTTTGTAAGCTGCAGCTATTTGGAATGGATCACTGAGAGCAAGTACAGAGTTTACAATTTGGAGTAAACCTAGAGTGATGTGGGTACTAATGTTATCCTTAAATATACCATGGCCTGCAGTTTTCTTCTCTTGTGAAAGAGGCTTATTCTCAATAATTTCTTTGCTGATGCTTTTGCATTTACTTTATTATTTAGGAGACAGATGTTGTTTTATATAATACTTTTTTCATGACTTTCATACCTTCCTGGTTGTCCACCTTTCTTAAACAGAAAGACCCCATAAGGAAATATCCTATTGCAACTGAATTATGGGAAACAAGAGAAGCGCCAGGTCATTCAATAAATGATTGTACAGTAAAAGCCAGAACATTTACTCCATTGCCAACAGGTAACTAAGTAAGTGGTTGGTCATTCAAGCATACAGACAGCAAGCCATCATTCAGCAATTCAAAGTGATACCCCCAGTCTTCATTGTTGCATTTTTAATTGCTTTTGGTAACATTAAGAGTTACGGGTTATGGGAACAGGAAAAAAACAAAACAAAACAAAACAAAAAGCCAGAAAAAATGCCCTCACGCTTTTCTATGTCATTACCATGGCTTCCTGTTTACATTACTAACAGAAGGCATTAGGCATGCTACAGATGGGAGCTGCATTTGCACTCAGGACTTTGACTTGACCTCTTGGTCCTGCATGCTGTTCAGAACATGCCAACACTTCTCAAGATCTTTTCAGAAACTGAGAGTATTACCTACTGAAGATATGGAATGCAAGAAGATATGGAATGCAAGAATAAAAGAAGAATGGTTTGGGAGAAGGCAGAATCCATAATAATAATAATAATAATAATAATAATAATAATAATAATAAATAAATAAAGTTGGAAGGGACCTTGGAGGTCATCGAGTCCAACCCGCTGCTCAGGCAGGAACCCTATACCATTTCAGACAAACGGCTGTCCAGTCTCTTCTTAAAAACTTCCAGTGTTGGAGCATTCACCGCTTCTGGAGGCAGGTTGTTCCATTGGTTAATTGTTCTAGCTGTCAGGAAATTTCTCCTTAGTTCTAAGTTGCTTCTCTCCTCGATCAGTTTCCACCCATTGCTTCTCGTCGACGGAAGTCTGCGGAACCTCTTATCGAACTGAGGGAGAAGAAATACCGTCGGGGACCCTATAACCTTGTGACGATAGTACAGGGGGGAACAGGAAGAGAAGCAATTTGATCTGTATGGGGTAAGGTCGTTGGCAAGGAATATACAAAATCGGAGGTCAGGGGATTAGTAGAAACAACGACAAGAGACATGAGAAAGGTTAGTCTCAGCAACTTTTTTATATCGTGGTGACCAAAACTGGATGCAGTATTCCAAGTGTGGCCTTACTAAGGCATTGTAAAGTGGTATTAATACTTCACGTGATCTTGATTCTCTCCCTCTGTTAATGCAGCCCAGCACTGTGTTGGCTTTTTTGGCAGCTGCAGCACACTGCTGGCTCATATTTAAGTGATTGTCCACTAGGGCTCCGAGATCCCTCTCACAGTTACTACTATTGAGCAAGGTACCCCCTATACTATACGTGTACATTTGGTTTTTCTTGCCTAAATGTAGAACCTTACTTTTTTCACCATTGAATTTCATTTTGTTAGATAACGCCCAGTGTTCAAGTCTGTCCAGATCCTCCTGTATCCTAAGCCTGTCTTCTGGAGTGTTGGCTATTCCTGCCAGCTTGGTGTCATCCGCAAATTTGATGAGTTCCCCATCTATCCCCTCATCCAAATCATTGATGAAGATGTTGAAGAGCACTGGGCCTAGAACAGAGCCCTGGGGCACCCCACTACAAACTTCCCTCCATGTAGATGCGGTTCCATTGAGGACCACATGCTGAGTACGGCCGGTCAGCCAGCTATGGATCCATCTGGTGGTGATGCTGTCTAACTCACATTTTTCTATCTTATTGAGTAGTAGGTTGTGATCTACTTTATCAAATGCCTTACTGAAGTCCAAGTAAATTGGACTTCAGGAACTGTCTGTCCTGCCTGTACCACTGTTCAAAGGGCTAATTTGCTCAAAGAATCTTTGTCAGTATGACCTTAAGACCTGTGGGTACTTTCCATCCATGATAAGACCTTGACTGTGCACATGGTTACTATGGACTCTGTTTAAATTTCTCACACTCTCCCTTTGTTATGGTGTTGCTCTGGGTATTGTGGAAAATATAATGTTTTGTCCACATTGGCCTGCTAAGAGCCCTATGGAAAATACAATACAAATGACTATCTGCTGCTGCGAGCATGGCATACTGTATGTCATACTATCACCAGTGACTAGAACAAACTGGACTGCAGAAACACTGAAACATCAGGACCTGTCCAAGAGATTTTGGTGCTGAATCCAGCCCTGGGCTAAGTGAAATACCTGATCCATAGTCAATTTAAGCTAGTTTGTAGCTTCAGAACTCCTCTGACTTGAAACATATTAACATAATAATATAATAAGAAAAGGGTCCCTTGAAGCATCTGCAGGCTGTAATTTCCTCATTACAAAGTAAATACCTAAAAACCACAGTCCTTGACTCCTGTGCCTCACTTTAAAACAACAACAAATAGGGAACCCTTTTCTGGAGCTTTTAGGAAATCAATATTCCGGCCTCCCTCAACTTTGTAGAATTGGGATAGGCTACTCTTTGTTAATGCTGCACGTTCCAATTTACTGTTTCAAAACTGTTTCAAAACATCTGGGAATTAACAACTTATAATTGTGAGAGGTTTGTGAAAAAGCAGCTAGAAAATAGGATATATATCTGTCACAACTGTTGCCCCCAGTGGCCAGCAGTGTTCCTTGAATGAAAAAAAAAGGAGTGGCAAAATTAGCCTGGTGGAACTGCTTCTCATTTTGCTGCTTTTATTCCTAAAATACATTGCTTTGGCAGCAAAATGTGTTGTTAATTCTGAGGCTGGCAGTTGGGAGAAGACCTATAATGGCTCCCTGTTCAGCAATTTAATGGCTGAGGTGTGCATTTCTTCCTTGGCAGGTGGCTGGAGGCAAAGAATTTGAACATGTATATTATTGATAGTGGGAAGGTACACAAAAGCTTACTGTGTTTTCTAAAGGGGCCTTGGGTTCCCATACTTCAATTTTGCTGCAACTGGGGGCTGCTGCCTCCTCTTTTTTTTCTTGGCTCCAAGGGCCACAAGAGGCAAGCTGGTGATGTAGAGTATTAATTAAATGTAGGATTGGTCTTGGTTAGAATTTGCATGAGAAATCATCACAGAAAACCAAGGCTGTACACTAGACTGAAAAATTGAGCAGGGAGGGGATGACAAACTGAAAAAGGCCATAACAAACTACTTGCATAATGTTGCCAAGATACAGTAATTGCACTGAAACCAATAAAGCTTTCAGAGCCCCATCCCCCCAGGCCCAAGTTTATTTTCCTCATGCTATCATTGAATTTCTAAGCCAGTTTAAAAATTACGTTTTTCACTTTAAAGTTAGTACAATCCAAATTCCACCTCCAAGCCTTAATATTGGAATTCAAAATGTCTTTTCCTGCTTTCTCCCAGGAATCCAATTCTCAGCTTTCCACTGGCTGCTTACGTGTAAACACAGTGTATCTCAGCATGACTGTCTGCCAGTCTGGATGGTATACAGCTGCTTAAAATCCTAAATTGGCAAATATAATGATAGGAGTGACTGTGTTTCCTGTGTGCCAGATTGAACCTAGACATCCACACAGAAGCATAGTTAAGGCTTAGCTGATGGCAGGGTCTCACCTTAACAAGATTTCCCTAGCTATGACAGCTATCAAAAGGTGTGGAGACAAGCATCAGTAGCAGTCATTTGGTGGTTTATGTAGTTAAATTGTATGCGTGTGCATGTGTATTATACATGTACACATGTGAATATGTCTTAAGTGGCTATTTATTTATTAAATTTATTTGCTGCCCATCTCCCCATTAAGGCGATTCTGGGTAGCCTATGTTGTTCAGGATCCCTTTATGTTTTCGGGACAATTTTATTCTCTGTTCTTAGTGTAATTTTGACATGACAGCCAATCTGGTAAGATTCACAATTGTTTCAAATTTCCCCATTTCAAGACTATGTCTCCAACTACCATATCGATCTATGGAGCCCCAGAGCTTTAGAAATGGGTTTGTAACCTTTGCAAGAGTGATAAATGTTAATGGCTTTCAAAAATACCTTCAGAAATGGCATATGACATACCATAGAAATTTGTATGATGAGAATTTCATCATGATGACTGAATTAGAGTATGTGAGGTTTTTATAAGGGAGGTCTAGCCCAAGTCAAATCTAATTGTTTAATAAGTTACTCATACAATTATCCCAGATATTCATTTAAACAGATTGAACGAATGGGGTGAAGGGATATTGTTTTTCGTACTAGCAGATCAAATCTGAGATTTCTTTATTGATAAAATAAACAAATAAGTCTAGTGGCAAATAAATACAAAATATTAAAGGGGCAAATGCATGTATACATTTATATATACATTATGTATATATACATAGCAAAACTTTGATATATAGCCATCCTTCAGGTGATCCATGGTGATTTACAGTATAATGACTTAAACCAATCAAATCAAGGAAGCCAAGCTAGTGTTTGTAATTACGGATATCTCTTTAGATCCGTTTACGACACGTTATGGCAAAGTAATCGGAAGAACTTACGTTTGTTCCTTTTGTGGTAGACCTAAAGATCCTCCTTTGATAAGACTTCCTCACCCTGTAGTTATATTTTGTACAAAGGATGATTGAATTGGGGGAAAGGGGATTAGAGTGTTAATCTTTCAAGGACCTATTAAATAGGTGGGACCTATTTATCTCTGGAAGGGTTAGTTTTACTTACATGACAATTATCTGCAGATACCTGGGAGCCAAACCACAAAGGGCTTCATGAAAAATCAAAACCAGCACTTTCAACTGTACTCTAAAATCTATGGTAAAGCCAATGCAGTGCCTTTAACACACAAAGGTTACATGTCTGCATCAGCTCTTATTTGCCAATAAGCATAGGCCATCACATTTTGCATTATCTGCAGTAAGTGGTCTCCAAGGGAAACTTCATATAAAGCACTTTGTAGAAGTCCATCCTAGAAAAAATCCAACCTAAGTGTCATTAGTCTACCAACTGGCGAGAACCAATGCATCAAACAACATGGGTACCATTTTGAGCAACACATTCTATTCAGTGACATCTCTGTTTCAGCTGGCCAGTGAGGGCACATAAAAGAAATACTGCAATGCATTCTTGCAGGTTATAGAGTTGCATCCATGACCCTGATTCTATTTTAGAACATTAAGAATGCAAGGTCTCCCCTTTCCAATCATTTCTATCCTTTTATTCTTGCAGTGATGGCAAAGATTCCAGTTTGGTCTGCAGTAGTGAGTCACTCCTGATCTATATGCAGCCAAGAAGGTCCGTTCAGAAACATTTGTCCAACTGTAACTATTGGTTGATGAGAATTTTCAGTGCGGCTTCACTGTTCCCTGAAATGAAACCTATTCACAAAACATAAAACTATATGATTTGAATTTCCCTGGGAAGAAATAAAGAGAAAAAAGTGTGCATGAAAGAAAAAAAAAATAATAATAATATAGCAACAAAAATATTTAAAAATGCAATTATTTTGGCCAAAAAGAATCATGCAGCAACTGCAGAAAGAATCACTTTTATTGAGCTTGTTAGCATTTGCAAGATAAAACCTAAATTTATGCCATTAATTTGCATATATTAGATTTCTTTTCACTGCTACTGGTTTATAGTTTCTGTGGATTTTTTTTGCAAATGTGTGTGTTTTCCTCTTTCCCTGGTATTAATTAACACTTGCAGTGTGTATGTGTGTGTGTTGTAAAACACATACATACCTAATATATCTCAACTTGACATGGTTTTCAGCTATTTAACTCTTAATTGCCAAATATTTCCTCCATGCCAGAAGATGATAATGCAAGCTTGGATCTAGACATCTACACATAAACACATTTAAAGCTTAATTGATGGTAGGACCTCATGTTGAGAACAGCCTATGGTAGTTACATAGATTCCAATGTAGAATCAGGCATGGATAGGAGCTATTTGATTATTTAAAATTGCTCCTAAATAGCAATTGGCCTATATCTGGATTGTTATGCCTGATGGACACCAGGCGTTACATGTCACAATAAGATTATCAAGCATAGAGAGGTGGGCATCATATTTTGCTGCCTTGGGATTTGAATGCAATCATTATAGGCAGCATTAATTTTGCTTTGTATCGCAAAGTTTTTCAGGAGGATATCAAGCAATCTGTTGGTCAGTTAAAGGGCAGTGGGTCCATACAGCAAGACAATTATCTCTGAGCTAAAAGTAAGTCTATAAGAGAATGGCCAGAACAAATTCAATGAAAACATGGCCAGACCTAAAGCTGACAATTCATGCTAGAAACCCTTCAAATTTTACTTTACTAAAGGAATTCAATGTTGAAATGGATTCAGTTGCCTGCACTGTAAGGTGAGAGAGTGAAGACCAATTATAGAAGCATTTGGTTATACCATAGCTATTACCTTTAAAGTTATTATACTGTATATAGAGTAACTGACTCATAGAGAACAGTTAGTTTTTACAGTGGCATTTTGCAAGTTGCATGACTTTGTTTATGACATTAATGTAACCACCAAACTCTGGTGTTTTCACTCAGACTCCCCTTATAGGTCAATAGGACTCATATGAAGTTCTGAAAATATTCATAGGAGAGATGCAAATATTCAGAAAATAGAAAAGGACGTATACTTTCTCACTGTAATTAGGAATACAGTATTTTTAGACTGTAAAAACCTAGATGACCACTAAGTGGAAGCAAAAAAATACAGAAAACATTTAAAATTATCTCATGGAATAACAATTATGAATCTAGTTATTTGCAACAGTCTGATTACTGGCTAATAGACTACAGTGGATGGTGGATATTTTCTCAGTGGGAGTATATGGCTAAGAAATAATTGGTAATCTCTCTGAGGGTTTGAATGGAAGACTTATTTCAGCATGCAAGGTGATACAATCCCTCTCCCGCATTCCCTGAGATAAGAGTAAATAAAAAGTGAGTGTATGTGTGTGGTATGAAGAGACAAAGGAGCAATTATAATCCATATACAGGTGCCAAAGAGAGAGCAGTGGCTTAGCAGGAATCTGGAAACAAGGTGTCCCCTTCTAATGTAAGGAAACATATCCCGTGCCCTGTAATTATGCTCTATTTATAAATAATCAAGAGTTGGGAGAAGGTTTCTCCAGTGATCTCTACTAAACAAAGCTGAAGTTAGGCTGCATGTTCCTAAATGTTTCCACTATTGGGATTTCAATTAAGTATAGTTAAAGAAGTAAGAATATGCAACATACACAAAGGAAGATTAAAAACAATAATATAAGAAATAGGTTGGGGAATGATCTCATTGGGAAACATCAACAGCATAAAAGGTGAGTGGGGTTACAACTCTCTCTTCCCCATCAGACCCAAAAGACCAGATCCACACATGAAAGTCCAATTAAACTGATTTATTGCTAAATAGCCTGTGCACAGGAATCTTGTCAATTAACAGTTTGCACCTTGGAATTAAATAAGGGTCTGTGGAATTTAGGGGTTGGACTTAGTCCACTGGGGCCAAGTAGGGATTCTAGGCCAAACCCTCTTTTAAGACCACTTCCGGGTTCTACAACTTCTTCCCTAAACTTCCTCAGGGTCTCGGACATCTGAGCACAGGAGTATATAAATAATTTCTTGGAACAAGCAATATTTGGTACTCAGATGAGAACTAAAGAACTGTAACTTGCTGTACTGTTTAAAAACAAGGCTGTATCTTTAAACTAGGATTACACTTAAAAAAATGAGTGGAGTGCTGTGAGTACTGTCTCCCCTCCTCCCCTCCAAAAAAGACAGTGAATGGAGCCATAACAAAAGGATTTGATTTCATATCATTCATATGCATACATAATGAGAATTAAATACACTTGATATGATTATTCACTCTGTCTGTCTATCCTATCCTATCCAATCCAATCCTATCCTATCCTATCCTATCCTATCCTATCCTATCCTATCCTATCCTAGTCTGTGTGCCTATATGCTTACATATAAATTAATTAATTAAAATTTTATATATTTTTTTCTATTCTGGCACTTTAAACATTACTGTAATTGGGGCTATTTGCAGATTCATAGGATTTGAGGAATAAAACAGTACAAAAATATCTCATTTAAATCCTTCCTTATTTATTAAGGAAATATATCAAAGTAAGCAAGCTACTTTTGATTTCACCACATTCCTTAGCAAAAGTTATCAGGGATTATTTACTGCTAGACAAAGTGAGGCCACCTCCACACTCTCTGCTTCTCATCCTTCTTTTTCTTCTTGTGTGCAAAGGCTTGAAATTAAAAAGATATTGCAACATAAACGTTTTTTTTCTAAGCATGCTCTAACTTCATACTGTATATTTGTAAGCTACAACATTATTCTAGTGTGTATATTTGTGTGTGTGTATAATATAGATAGATAGATAGATAGATAGATAGATAGATAGATAGATAGATAGATAGATAGATAGATAGATAGATAGATAGATAGATAGAGATATGAATGATTAGATAGATAGATAGATAGATAGATAGATAGATAGATAGATAGATAGATAGATAGATAGATAGATAGATAGATAGATAGATAGATAGATAGATAGATAGATCTTATTTCTAGAATAAAAAATAAAATGCATGTCTGGTTATTCCTGATTACACTTTCCTTTAAAGACAAAGCAGAACCAAATATACTGGTGACATTCATTTTCTCTCTCAGATTGCTAGAGGCTGCCTCCCTCAGTTCTTTCTGATAAAATGTCTCATCCTTTGTCATCTTTGGTCCTAGAGGAATCATTGAGGAGGATAAAGAAGATCATGCAGCACATCCTTCTCCTTATTTTTAACTATCTTTTTCCAGATCTCATTCAACATTTCTTTTCAGCCATATTCTCTGGAATGGACCTCAAACAAACGAGCTTTCAGAAGTCCTGTTTAAATCCACCAACCAACATTGGTCTTGACTGAAACTAACCACAACCCTGTCTAAATCTGTCTCAATTTGTACTGACTCTTATGTATCCTCCATCAAAGTCCTCTGTCAAGAGGGGGGAAATCAGGAAGTCCAGGCAGTTCAAATGAATATAAAGATTTAGTGCAAGGGTATGCTCTCTACAAGAATCTGAACTACTAATGGTCAAAGCAAATAGGCGGTAGATAAGAGTCAGTGGAATTCAAGGTGGGCTGGATTTAGATCTCTTGTGAGCTCAAAGTGACTTGAGACTGATGACGAGCTTGACCCTTCCCTTGGGCTCAGGCTAATCTCCTACATTTTCCTTCCAATTCTTCTTCCCAACATCTTCTCTGACTTTATTAAGACTATACATACAATACCAAGTCATTAACCATTCCTTCTCCTATGGGAAAATTTTCCAATGAGAAACAAAGCTCTCTCTTTTAGTCTCAATTTTAATTTACGTACTGATTACAACAAAAGTATTTGGTTAGTTATTTGGGGGGGGGAATACAAAAATAGCCATCAGGAAATCATGGCTGAATTACACTGCCACAATTAAAATTTTAATAACAACTACTGGAGACCTTTTGAGACAGCTAGTTACTTAAGCTTTTCAGGGTTTACATGGACCTGGAAACTCCCATTATGCACACCTGCTTTCAATATTTTAGATACAGTAGTGTGTTAATAAATAGTAGTTTCAATTGGGTGTCATCTTGAGTTATGGTTTTGTGAGATATGATTGAGCTTGGCAGCCTCTTAGTTTCATGTGCTCCCTTTTCATAATCCCCCTCCTACATCAGGAGTGTCAAACTTGCAACGTCACGTGACGTGTCGCAATGTATCACAACTTTTTTTCCGTTGCCGGCAATGGGGTGGGCACGGTTTTTGCATGATGCATCCGGCCCACGGGCTGGCAGTTTGACATCCCTGTCCTACATAGTTAAGAAAACAATTTGGAAAGTGCAGCTCCCAGTTTTAGTTAACTGTACTTTATTATCTACACCTAAAATTATGTTTGGTGGTTTCAGATAAGCCTTTGTATGCATGTGCATGGAATCTTCTTGCCTTAGACACAGCTTTATATTGGATCAGATTATGACATCTTCTTTTTGTAATATTTCCGTATTTTCGCACTGCTTCCTCTATTGTTGCTTACAACCACCATTGCCACCCCTCAAAAAGAAAATGTACAATACCCACAAAATGACTTTTGATTGGTTAATAGGATTCTTATGTTAATAAATGTGCTACATATATAGTAGGTTTGACTCTTTTGAAAGTAGCTACCTAGTTTCACCAACCTGCCATTTTTTCCATTGACTCTCTTGTTATAGATGTATGAATGAAACTCCCTCTCTCTTTTCTTTTCCACACTGTTTCTCTCTTCTGATTCTACAGAAGTCTTTTGGTATTCAGCTTAGTGATGTATGCACAACCCTGCCAATTTTCAATTACGCATTTTCCATACTACAGGTAGCCCAGTGAGGCAAGAAACAAATCTTCAATTGAACAGCCGGACTTGTTTACCTACCACTTAGATTGCTTTTGATATACAGCGAAGGAATTGAGGAAGAGAGAGAGAGAGGCAGAAGAAGAAAAACATTAACTATCTAGGGAGATGAGGATAAACGCATTCACCCAGTGAAGGGTTTTTAAACAACTTCCTTTCCCACATCGTACGTTTATACATGCTGTGTTTCCCAACCATGCTGAGCTGTTGTGGAAGAAATTTTCTCTTCTGGCTGAGGTTAGGCTGTCCAACAAAGCCATGAATATTTATCCCATTTGTTGTTTTTCTATACTTGGCTTCCTGAATGCCACCTGCTTGGGTTACATTTAAGATCAATACATTTTAAAATAAATCTCATTCTTTTTTCAGTCTTGCATAAGTGAAAGTGAACATGTGCACCCCTCTGTTTTGCCTTTTTGCAAAACAGCAAGACTATACCAATCTGTATGGTTGCTGGTGATGTGTAAATTTCAGTTTTCAAGGCATCCATGCTGATAGCTGGGATAGAAAGTAGAATCTCATATAACACAGCACCGATACCAGATGAAGCTGCTAAGGGAATAAACATCAAAGAGAGAACGTTGTCATTCTTAGTGGTAATTCATGTTTCTGGCTATTACTGAGTGTACCTTTATACCCCCGGAGATCTGAACATTAGTAGACTTCACACAGCACTACTATATTGCAGCATCATAGGCAATGTTGTCTTGATACAGCAGCCCATTTTGAAAGAACATTCTGTGTTTTCAGTGTAACCAGGGGAGTGGAAACATCAATATTTCATAGATCTCAGTCCTTAAGAGCAGGAAGATGTAAATATGGGCTAGTCTATCTTTTCAACAGAAATAGGGAGTTGTTAAAACTTGCTGAATAGATTAAGTAGCAAAACACACACACACACACACACACACACACACACACATACACGCACACCCCTCTACATTCAAAAATAGTCACAATTGCTATATAAAAATGTCCACAATCCATATGAGAACAATATTTTAATTAAACCAAACCTTCAGATTTCTTCAGGAGAAGAAAAGAAGATATTTTAAAATTAAGAACAGAGTTTTTGTGGTAGTGCTTTTTATACCTAGAAACAGTTGTTCAGCTCATACTATTGCAGTCAAAATGATAACATTCATAAACAGTTTTGTAGACTGTGCATGCACACATGAAACTTCCCTTTTTTGAAGAGAACATGATCTGTCTTTAATGTACATGTTTATAGAATCATAGGGCTGGATGGAAAATTTGAAGTCTTTTAGTCCAACCCTCAGTCCTTATCAAGAGACCCTTCATCATCATAGACAAATGGTTGTCCAGTCTTTTCTTGAAAACCTCCAGTGTTGATGCACCCAAAAATCCAGGAGGCAAACTATTTAATTGTTCTCACGGTCAGGAAGTTTCTCCTTAGTTCCAGGTTGGATCACTCTTTAACAAGCTTCAATCCATTGCTTACTCTCAGGACCTTGGAGAATAAGTTCACCTCTCTGTGGCAACTCCTCATATACTGGAAGACAGTTATCACTTCACTCCTAATTCTTCTCTTTGTTAGGCTAGATATAACTAATTTCCTTAACCATTCCTCATGTGATTTATACTGTGGACCCCCCCTAATCTTACTTGCTCTTCTCTGCACTCTTTCTAGGATCTCAGCATCTTTTCTATATCATGGTGACCAGAACTGGATGCAGCATTCCAAGTGTGGCCTCACTAATGCAGTATAAAGTATAAAACTATTACTTCTTGTGATCTTAATGCTGTCCCTCTGTTGATGCAGCTTAGGACTGCATTGGCTTTTTTGGCAACTGCAGCACACTGCTGGTTCAAACCTAAGTGGTAGTTCACTAGGACACCTAGATCCTTCTCAGGTTACTGCTGTGAGCCAGGTACTGCCTATTCTATATCTGTGCAATTAGCCAACTGTGAATTCACACCTCTATCTTACCAAGAAGTAGGTTGTGGGTCTACTTTGTGAAATGCCTTAATGAATTCTTAAGATTAGTGTATACACTGTATACACAGTGTTTTCCTGATTCAGTAATTCAGTCACTTTATCCAAAAAGGCAATGAGGTTTTCTGGCATGATCTGTTTTTAGCAAACCCTTGCTGGTGTCTGGTAATCGCTTTGTTCATTTCTAGTTGCTCACAAATCTGCTTCTTGATTATCTTTTCAGGATTTTCCTGGGTATTGAAGCCAATACAGACTGATTGGTCTGTAGTTTCACTTTCTTTTTCATTTTTTGAAAATCGGAACCAAGTCAATTCTTTTCCAGTCCTATCATAGTTCCCCCATGCTATAGGAGCTGTGAAAGATTTTGTTCGGTGTTTCCAAGATCACATTTGCCAGCTCCTTCAGAACCCTGGAGTGTAATCCACCTAGTCTTGGTGATTTGAACTTATCTGCAGTGAATAGATGTTTTCTCACCAATATCTTGCCTATTTTGATCTGCATTCTGGTTCTGTCTCCCACAGTGCTGCTCTTGGTAGGTATTTTTTCCTTTTATGTAAAGACAGAGGCAAGAATGAATTAAACTGTTCTGCTTTCTCCCTGCTGCCTGTCACTTTCTTGCCATTTTCTCCCATTACTGGACCAATCATTTCCTTGATTTTTTTTCTTGTTCCTTATATATTGAAAGAAACTTTTTTGTTGTTGTTATTTTTGGCATTTGTTACAAGCCTTAGTTCATTCTGAGCCTTAGCTTTCCTGGCTCTGTCCTTGCAGATTCAGGTTATTTGCTGGTATTGTGCTTTGGTTATGTAACCCTTTTTCCATTTTTTATATTTGTCCTTTTTTCTCTCAGTTTGTCAGAGAGTTCTTTATGCAGCCATGCTGGTTTCATCTAGGGTCACTTATTTCTCATGGCATTGTGTTTGATTGGGCTTTTATGATCTTTCAGAATTTACCAAGCATTTTATTATTATTTTTTCATTGTAGGATTTCCATCTAGGGAATCTTTCCTAATCTCTCCCTTAGTTTGTTGAAGCCAGTCCTCTCAAAGTCTAAAACAGCAGTTTGACTTGGTTCAATTACCTATGCCTGCATTATGCTGAATTTTAGTATGACGTGGTCACTCCTCCATGGTTTCTACAACTTCTACTCTTTCTAACATTTCATCCCTATTGGTAAGAATTAAAATCCACTATAGTTAAACCTCTAGCTCCCTCCTCAGTTTAGACTAAGCTTCAGTGCAGAAAGAAAATCTGGATTTGGATGAAACAATGTCAAAGACTCCAAAGCACAAGGGATGTTCCTGGGAAATGTCCAGTAGCAGAAAAGTTCTCTCCTACCTAAATCTTTAGGGGGTATACGAGTGTCTGTGTCTGAGATACTGTATACTCCTCTTTCAGAATGACATATACTACTGTATTTATACTATAACCAGCTCAAAATGATGTAAATTTAAACCCACAATTCATCTGCAAGCCAATGTATGGAGGTTGTCAGTATTCCCACTGAACCTTCAGATGAATGTCTGTGACTTTCAACCAAGGGCTTAAACTGAGGATCCTGAGCAATTCCCTGTTGGAAGGGCTGTATAAGCCACATCCAAGGTTATCAACCTTGGATGTGGCTTATAGAGCCCTTCCCACAGTTGCCACTGACCTGTAATCTCTAAAATGTCAGAAGGAAAATATATATTCACTGGGAATAATCATGAATGAGCTTAATTTAAATGTAAATAAGATAGAATCATTTTGTGAGCCCTATAAACATTTGAATTTCTGACCTCTCAAACATATCTTTGAACAACCAAGTATAAAAGTATGGCCTCTGTAAAATTTGCATCTCTTGTATGCATCCTCAAATATTTGTTCATACACCTAACACTATATCTGCATCCACAAATTTATGCACAGAACAAGAGTGTGCTCACCACTCAAATTCATGTTTATCGGCACAAAAGGCATATTTTTATTCTCAAATATAATATATCCAGTCATTCAGACACATACATACATACATACATACATACCGACACTTTCTTAGAAGTGACTAATGGGAGACATCATAGAAAATATGGTATGAAAGGGAGGGAAGAGGTTTATTTTTCCTTATCTAACAGCAATTTCTATTAATTTTCCCCTGGCTTTTGTGGGAGTTGGGCGTTAAAGAAAAGCATGCCAGTAAGAGGGGAGTAAAAGCTGTGGGTTGAGAGGTTTATTATCATGTTCTATGTAAAGACATTAGGCACATATGCATTATTAGTTAAAAGAAATCGAACAAGTTCAATCAATAGCCCTATCTGATGGGGTTTGGTGTTTCATATATTTGTCCTCTGAACAGAAGTACACTTAAGAAAGTTAAGCTTCAACTTCATTGCAGTTATATTTAATTCTGTCTCTATTATTTTTTCACTTATTGTTATATTGTTGTTCATTTATTGCCCATTGTTCATTTATTGTTACAAATAAGTTGAAACTACCATTTCCATTCTATTGTAGCATGTTTGCATTCTGCAAGAAATGGCAACCTACTGTAAATCAATAACCCAGCACAAATATTCTCTGGAATCAGTCTGAACACAGGCAGCCAGCACAGTAACAACAATAGTGAAAGAGCACTACAGAGGAAAAGTCTAGGAATACATATACATATTGGGTTCCATCCTCTTTCTACTTCTAATATTTCAGATTGCCTAAGCTGTAAGAAATTTACTTACTAGAAAACTTCAGATTTTCTCCACTGTGGTATTAATTATTCAGCATTCTGCTTTAGGATTATAAAAGTATGATTATAGAGCCAATCTTTCTACAGAAGAACAGCTTTCCTATAGTGGTTTGGGTACATGCACAATTTCCACTCCAAAAGATAGGCTTTTTGATCTGTTAACAGATAATCTCTTAAGGTATGCATCACTGCATAGTTTGGAAGTCTGTCAGGAAAGCAAAGCATATGGTTAGATAAGAGTGAGCAACAAAAACTAAACAAGTTAATTTTCCTTCTCAGAATCGTAGTCTGGTGATACCAGTTGCCCTTTTTATTAGCAACAAGAGCAGCCAGTGGTTTATATAAGAACTACATCCTCTGGGAGACAGCGGTTGGGTTAATGTTGTTGGTGGGTGGGTTTGGTATATATAAAAAAATCATTATCCATACTTTTTCTCCTTCTCTTTTGCTCTGTTTTCTCATGGCCAGGGAAAAGAAGATCAGGTTTCTTTTCCCAGTGAACTGATCACTTTGAATGCTTTTAAGTGGCTATTGCTGAAAATGGAAGATCTCTTGAGCATTAAAGACCTGAGGTTTAATCATTGGGGTCTATGGTTTAAAAGACCTCCAAGACTAGGAATTGGAAATCTCTGTTTGAAATCCTGAAGTGCTGCTATCAGTCAGAGTAAGGGTTAGATAGACTAAGAGTGTTCAGATATTCAGCATATGTTCAGTTTCCCAGTTGTCTTACGTATTCTACTTCACAGAACATTGTGTCCTGGAGAATCAGAAGAATAAGGTCAGAACCCTACAGAAGGTAATGCAGCTCAACAGCTAGAGAGGCTTTATTGTAAGGAAGAGGAAGAAATGAATAAGCATATGTTTCAGTGAATAAAAGAAACTTCCCAGGACTGGAGAGTGGTATACTGTATGAATCATTCCTGAGGAAATTAGTATTAACTAGATGAATGCAAAAGATAGCAAAAAAACAAAAAACAAAACAAAAACAAAACCCTGAATAGAGAACATTTCTGAATTAAAGGAGTTGTGTAATTGAGGGGACAGAGTGAATATTTACAAATAACAACAGCAACACTAAATTCTCGTTTAATCCCCCTTGAAATAGAATGAGTCCAAAATAACAGAGAAAAGAAGGATATTGCTTAAAACATTGTAGCTGTTAAAGCAAGCTACCCGATCAGTATCCAGCTTTGAGCCTAGCAGATTGGTTGGACTGAGTTTGCCAAATCAGGCAAGGCTTTCCCTGCAGCTACAAGTACACAATAGAATTGAAGGAGCAGGCAAATGCTGATCCAGCTTGTAAATGGGTCAAGAGATGAGATATCTGACAGAAAAGTTGCTGAGTTTTTGCAAAATTGGGTGTGATAGTTGTTCTTGCTGCAAAATTGTACTGGTATCCCAGCTGAATGCAGGAACAAGGGAAATTGGGGGCATTGCTATAATATACTGTATTTACTTAGTTAGCCATAAGTACTTGAAAACATGAAAAAGATTATTCTGTGGAAACTTGGCTAGAAATGGGAGCTAAGCAAAGCAAGCTGCGATGGTTACTTGTATCCTTCCAGGTGTGATTCAAGGTGATGGTTATGATCTGGAATGAGATACCCCTGATCTCCTGTGGCATTCTGAAAAGAATTAAAGACTTGGCTGTTCTCCAAGGTCTTGGATTAGGGTGATTGGGGCCCTCGCTGGATTGTGTGTGGGTGTGGTTAGCCAGAACTTCCATCAGTTGTTTATGTTTTTCTTTTGTTTTAAATTCTTTCAATATCATTGTATTGTATTTTCATTCAGTTTGATTTTATTGTGCATCGCTAAAAATTAGTTCAAAGTTGAGAAGTGCCTAAATAGAATACATTAAATTAAATGGTCTGATGGATTGATTATGTGCTATTAAGTCACTGTCAGCTCCTAGTAACCATATAGATTTTCTCCTTGATGATCTATCCCTAACTTGGTCTTTCAGGTCTCCACTGTAAAGGAGTCCCTTAGTCTTGATGCTGATCATCCTCTTCTCTCATTCCACTTTTCCTAACATAAGAACCTGCCCCAGAATGTGTCTAAAGTGGGATAATTTCTTGGCTGCCTGTTCCTTTTCTGTTGAGGTTGATTCTAAAAGGCAGAAGCTCTCCATCACTTCAACACCTTCATTGTCAATTCTAAGGCACATTGTGTTACCTGTTGTCATTAATTGGGTCTTCTTTATATTTAATGTTACTTTTTTTTCACTGTGCTCCTTGACTTTTATTACTAGAGCTTACAGATGCTTTACATTTTCAGCTACCCAGGTACTATCATCAGCATAATGCAGGTTATTGAGGTTTCTTCTTTCAGTTTTAAAATGATGCTTATCTTCCAATCCGATTTCCCTTAATACATACAGACTACAGTAAAAGAGTAACTGAAGACAAATAGTTAAAGATGGCATCAAAGTCATACAGTCACATCGCTGATACATTTCTACATCAAAGAATTAATAAATTTAACTAGGAGATCCAAACTATGGTTAAGAATGAAACTGAGCTTTCTTTCTTGGACAGTACTATCAGTACTATTTTTATGCTTATTCTTCTATATTTTAATATAGTAATTAATATCTCATATTTGGCAGAAATTTAGGAACCAATAACTTTAGATAATGCCCTTTTCACTTTTAAATTTTAAAAAATGTGATCACATGCATCTTTAAAATTTCTGAGATATAGTAATTATATTACTGACCTCAGGAATATGTGTATAGTGTCTTCTCACTGTCACCATCTGAAAGGTCAAACTAGCTGGAAAACAGATCATGATCTTATGGCTTTACCACTCCACATTTTATTGTCTTGTTTGTGTCAATAGATGCCAAGCAAGGAAAAATAGAGAATGTTGGTTGCCTTTTCTCAAGCCAATTGTTAGCTTTTCCTACCAGAATACCTTCTTGTATTTGAGCAAGTGCATTTCTTGGGAGATGTTCAATATTTAATTCACTAATATTTTTCCTCCAGGTTAGATTACACAGTTGTTTATATATGTGCTCTATCATTAAGACAGGTGAACAAATCCTACATTAAGATAACCAAAATGTTGAAAGAAAAGTCTTCATCCTGGTTCATCCAAACCGGGGATAAATAAACAACATGGTGACTGCTTTGGGAAGAAGGTTGCAGTTTATTGAAGAGGCAGAAAAATGGTTCTTGCAGGAAGGACCAGAGAAAAGAAGGGCTGAGCACATGTGGAGTAGGTTTTTATACCCTCTCTAGCCTTTTGTTTGGAATAGTTTCCTGTTCCTGTGGCATGAACTTTGAACTGAGTCTGAGTGTGCTTTTCTGGGCCTTGGTATCTGTGGTTTAACCCTATTATGTCCCAAAAGTCATATCCTGCTTCCCTGGGGCTGGGCTAGTGACTCTTGGGGTATGCAGATTTTAGGTCTCTTTGTCTTCTTGAGTTTCTGGCTCCAACTTTCTGATGGTTTTACATTTGCATTTGTATAGGGCTGGCTCCTGCTTGGGACAGAGAGATTTGGGGCTATCAAGGAAAACTGGGCATGCTTTTCTGTCTCTTTAAGATCCTTGAAGGAAATATATTTTTCTGCCTTTTTAATATTTCCTTCTCTGGGGAGCTGACTTCCCTCAAAAATTTAGAATTACTTGAATCAAGGAGAGAAAAAGCTTAATGTGTGTGTGTTTGTGTGTATGTATGTATGTGCACACACACACACACACACACACACACACACACACACTGTGTATGGTGAATCTAAGAAGAAAACTTATGAAAAAAACACTGAATTTTCTTTAAATAGAATAATGTGGCATCTGAAATATTTCACTGAAATGAGAAACCAGGAGACAAATTGTTTGATAGAACAAGAGCTAGGAAAAGATGTGGATAATCATTAACTATCAATGACAACACTTTTGTATTTTTTAACAAGCAGAAGCCATGTTGTCTGATCCGTAAGTGGATGTCCAAATGCTTCTGCAAATGTGTTCTGTGATATGCAGAATGATTTTCTTTTAAAGCTTTAAGTCTGTGCAATAAAAGATGTTTGCTTAATGACTTTTGATGACTTGCAGAATTATTCCTATATGGTGGTAGAAGCAGGCATGGATTGAAACAAGCTGTTTTGTTGGAATGTAATTAGCAGAAAAGAAGGAGGACCCTCAGTTTTTCAACGTGGTGGCAAAAAACAGCCATGAAAAGTTGTAGCTACTTGTTGTTTTTGTGGAGCAATAGAGCTGTACAGACCTGCAACATCTGCCTATGTGCTGCCATGTGTTAAGTCAACAGCTAATTCTTGCTCTAACATAACTGCTCTTGTAAAGACTTGTCCTACGACAGGAGTGTCTGTAGAGAGGGGATCAGAAAAAGCAATATAACAGCTACAACCTTGTGATTGAATCCCTGCCCTTTGCATGTAAAAAAAAAAAGCAGGGCTTTCATTGCATGGTTTTAAAGGCCATTTGGCTCCCTACCTCCCACAGGCATTCCTGCCATAAGATATAAAGCTCTTAAAGAGTTGGGGGACATGGCAAGAAGAGTAAGAAATGGATCTCTGCTAAGAAAGATATTAAGTGGCATATCTGTTCTTTCAGTATGCAGAATGCACTAGATCAGTAGAAATACAGAATATATTCAGAGGCATGTAGACTGAGTAAAAATCCCAGAAATGATTAATGGAATGAGTCTCTGCTTATGTGAGGTTTAGATCAGGTATTGATGTCTTTCTCCTGGACAAACATTATCATGTCTCCAAATAATCTGTTGAGTTCAGTCTGGGATCCCCTTCTTGATTTCCATAGATGTTGTACACTCTGGAATAGTGCTTCCTCAGATGCTTCTAGCAATATCACTCTGGTTTCATTCTGCTGTAAACTGTTTCACTATCTGTCTTTTGCATCATGAAAAGTCAGATTTTAATTGTTTAAGAAGAGAACAGAACTAAAGATGCCAGGAAAGTTAGAAAGCACCCATTCTACCCTTATACCTGCAAAGAACTAACTGAAAGAGAAAATGAAAAAATTAGGAAGAGGCTGGAAAAACAGAGAAGGAGAGAGAAAGCATGCTAGTGAGTGAAATATTCAGGAGATGAAAAGAAATTACCATATGCCAGGATCCTGTTATTCAACCTAATTTTCAAAGGACTGCAGCTGTCGCACTGAGATAATCTGTTAATTATAACAGTCATTGTGTTTTGGCAATGGAAAGAAGGGGGGAAAAAGGGCTGTAAAGCAAGTTGAGGTGTGTGGGGGGAAGCAGGACTATGTCAAAGCATATGTCAGGTGTTCACTTGCCGGTGGGTGGTGGGAGGGGGCACAATGGGGAGTCCTTGAAAGTTTCATTTGTTTTTGTCATCCAGGTGTTGAAGATGGCAAGGAAAACAGAGAGAAAATGTGCTATGACTAAAAACATCAGTAACATTATTGTGGAGCACAGATGGAAGTTTGGATGATGTAACATGTGGCCCAGCTAAATGAAGATGAAGAGCATTACGACCTTAGAATTCTCCCAATTCATAACCATCTGTTCTGATCTTTTAGGTATTAGAAGTGAGCTCCATTGAACCTAATATTTACCAATGAGTAAACATATAGTAGAACAGTCTAAGTAAGCCTAAGTGAATGAGGTAAAAAGATGTTCATTTCTAGAAGCAAGACAGAATTGGACCTCCATCCAAGTTTGCCCTAACTGGAATTCAGGCTAAAAAGTATGGTTTTCTGTCATTTCTTAAGTGAGATCCCAAAATTCAGCCTTTAAAGAATCTGCTTAAATAGAAAGAGCATTGAGGCATTCTTGAATTATCTACACTGTCATCCCTTAGTGCATATTAGTGCAACAATTTGTCTTCTTGGGTTTAGCCAGTGTTTTTACCCTTAGACATCAAATTTTAAAGAATAGGCAATTTCAGCAGATTTTTTACCTGCATGGACCAAGCTTTGACTGGTTTGCAAATATATCACAGAAAGGTTCATGCAGAAGAAGTGATTTGTGATAAATCAGGTGAGCAAAAACCAAGGCATATCTTGCAAGGGAAGACTGAATGCTGCAGTTTAAAACAGGCTCACAGATTCTAATCCTTTCTGGTATGTCTCTCAATGAATTTACACCCCACCTTTCTACTCTAGTAAGTAGAAGGCTAATAAAATTTGAAAAATAAAGAGTATAAAAAGGTTAAAAACATAAATTAAAATCCATACTAAAACTGTCATCTAATCTTTTATCAATTGAAGTCTGGTGAAAGAGATGTTCTTTTTTTTCTTTTCTTTTTTTTGCAAATGCTGAGAAAATTCACCCAAAGGTGTGTGTTCCATAAGCTGGGAGCAATAGGACGAGGCCCTGTCCTACATACCAGAAGGAGAAGGTATTGACAGCAAGGGCAACTTTGAAAGGACCTCACTGCAGATCAAAAGAACTGAACAAGTTCATAAAAACAGAAACTTCCCCATCCAAGGGCCCAGCTGAAATGTGGACTAAAATTCCATCGTTCCCAGATCATATAGTCACATGGTGGATATTTGTGATGGATGCTAAAGTCTAAGTCACTGGAAAGGCACTTGATTAGAGAAGATTTTCAATGTCTTCTGCAGTCCCTCTCCTTCACACAACCTATTCCTACCTAAGTTTAAAGAAGGTACAGTAGTTGTATGCACAGGCAGTAGTTACTTTTTGGTGGTGGTGGAGAGAAAAAGATTCTAAATGTCATGCTTCATGCAGTTCTCTGTTTGGATTTTTTTTTCCTTGCATGCAAAAAGGAGAACAAAATCCTTCAAAAAAAAAAAGACATGGAGACATTCATGCCATGTGAAAAGACTCTCTAAGAGAACAAGAAGGAGGCAGGAGAAAATCATGAATGAAGCCTTTTAGACTCATCCTTCATACCTCCCATAGGTATCTTAGTATCAATCCTGGATTTCTTTTTTAACAAATAGTGTTTATTGTGTTTAATTTACAATTATTTATATTGCACAAGTATTTGTTTTCATCTGCTTGCTTTTGTAATTTTATTGTGCTTATTTTTATTTCATTTTTATTTTTTACTATGATGCATTGAGTGACTACAGGTCCTCGATTTACAAAAGTTCATTAGTGACTGTTCGAAGTTATAACAGCACAAAAGTGACTTAGGACCATTTTTCACACTTATGACCATTGCAGCATCCCCATGGTTGCATGGTCAAAATTCAGATGCTTGGCAACTGACTCACATTTATGACGGTTGCAGTGTCCCAGGGTCATGTGACCATCTTTTCCACCTTCTAACTCTGTTACTAAGTTAACTGTTGTAGTAATTCACTTAACAAATGTGGCAAGAAAAGTCATAAAACAAATGTATCACTTAGCAACATTAATGTTGGGCTCAATTGTGGTCGTACATAGAGGACTACCTGTATTAAGTGCACTGAATAACCATTCCAAATGGAAAGCAGTCTGCATTTATTAAATAGTAGGATCTCAACCTAAGCTTCGCAATATTTCACTTAGCTTTCCCATTTGAAACTTTAATTTACAAAGTGTATATTGATTAACTTAGGAACCAATCATATTATCATTTACCTGGGGATAAAACCCTTTGAGAGAACCAGTTTGGTGTACAGGTAGACCTCGACTTACGACAATTGGGACCAGAATTTCTGTTGTAAGTCATTGCAGTTGAAAGTCGAGTTGGATCCAATTTTACAAAGATTTTTATGACAGTGGTTAAGCAAATCATTCTAGTCATTAAGCAAATCACATGGATTAAGTGAATCCAGGTTCCTCAATGAGTGTTGTCAACAAATGTCACAAGTCCCAATCACATGACCATGGGATGCTGCAGCCAGTTGTAAATGCAAACCAGTTGCCAGAATTGTGATCATGTGACTCCAGGGAATGATATAACAGTTGTAAGTGAGAGTAAACCACTCTTTACAAGGCTGTCATAACTTTGAACAATTGTTAAATGAACAGTTGTAAGTCTATTGGACCAGCCCAACACTGGGTTTGTTCGTTTGGTGTGAGTAACTAATAAAACACATGTTATGGAAACCAAAATACTTTTTTATTCTGTAGAGAAGAAAGAGGTGCGCTTGGGGCAGGTGCCACAAATCAAGCACACCAATTTGCAATTTGACAGCATATTTATATAGCTTCAGGCAAGGAAGTTATACAACTAGAGCTGTTATTGGTTGATTCAAATAAGCAAGTCTCTAAATAGCATCACTAGGGAGATTTCAAGTATATTTTCATGGGGGCTGCATTTCATTATCTAAGCTCTCTGCCTCTGGACATGATTTTTACTATGTTACTGATGCACTTTCGTGACCCCAATATTTACCAGGTTTTCTTCCTCCATGACTCAGTTACTTACATAATGGAGGGGTAAACTTTCTCAAGAGGGCATCAAGGTACTCCATCAAGTTGAGGACTACCTATAATGGTTAAGGCATCAGGCTAGAAACTGGGAGGCCATGAGTTCTAGTACTGCCTGGACATCAAGCCAGCTGGTGACCTTGAGCCAGTCACTTTATCCCAGCCTTAGAAAGAAAACAATGACAAACTATTTGTGAAAAACTTTGCCAAGAAAACTGAAGGAACCTCCAGGAAATCTCTGAGAATCAGACACTATTGAATAAAAAAAAACAAACACCTTTGAAATTAGTGGTTCTTTTAATGAGATCGATATAGTCTTGGGGTATAAATCAGTTTTGCTTGTTAATATCTTGCCTTTCTATGGCTGTTGTTTTGACTTCTTTTTATACCTGTTCCTTGCAAGTCTTCTTAAAGCCATTTTCCACTAGGAAAGGTTTGATTTGTTGTTTCTGTTGAACATTGATAGAGATAACAGTAAACAAATTTAATAAATGAATGAATAAAAAATATAAAACTTATTCGGGGTCTAAACCTCTCTGTTGCCTTGCTACCAGAATTTCATCACTCCTGTGAATGATTGAGGTCTCCCATTCTAACTAGGAAAGGGAGCACAAGAGAACATGTTTGTATATCCCTTTATGCATATAGATTGAAATGTCTACTGTCACTGGAGGCTTTGAAAATGGAAGAGCCCTATCGGTACAATGAACTGTATTTCTCAAAAGTTCAGTTGGGATCACTCCTTGGTAAATATTGCCTTTATACTTCAAATGTTGCACTGAAATGTAATATCAGGAGTCTAGGAAGGTTACACACACTCACATGCTTCACCCAATACTCTTTCAGCCTTTTCTCTTGCCTCATTCATCTAACTTCCCTATGTACAATATGTGTGTGTTTTCAAGTAAATGTTGACTCCTGGCAACCTCCTGGACAAATCCCTACAGTTTTCCTAGCAAGATTTCAGAAGTGATTTACCATTGCCTGTTTCCTAGGGCTGAGACAGAATGACTGGTCCAAGGTCAACCAGCTGGCTTGGTGTCAAAGGTGGGATTAGAACACACACTGTCTCTCAGTTTCTACCTGATGCCTTAATCGCTACACCAAACTGGCTCTCTGATCTCTACCATATACACTCATGGATAAGCAGAGACTTTTAGGTGTCAAAAAGTACTCCCAGAATTGTGTTCAGCTTATCCACCGATGGGCTGATCTGGAAGTATATGCTGTAACACTTTTTGAAAGTACCTGTATCCCTTGTATATACTCATAGATAAGCTAATCCTCAATATTTTAACCAAAATATCACACAAAATGCAGCTCAGCTTATCTGCGGGTGGCACATTTTTCATGGTATTTTGGTTTAAATTTGGAGGATTAGCTTATCCACCAATGGACTTATCCATGAATCCCTGGTATCTATGGTAGGGGTCTCATCTTCATGCACTTTACTAATCCTGGTGGGAGCTACTGTGAGGACAGAGCTCCTTGTGAATTATATTGCTCCCTCCGTGGAAGAAGTTATGCCAATTTATTTCTGATAACTCTTTGGATGAATTTAGTAATTCCTTCTGATCCTTTCCATCCATTCTCCTGCTCTGCCATCCCATTCTCTGCTGGTAGTCTCTGCAGACTCCCTGACTGGATCAAGACAAATATAAATCCCTTTTAATCTTTAATAATGACACTAAAGCATTTCCCCCATTGCTTTCTAAAACAAAAGGAGGCCTTCCTCTTCCCTGCTTGTAAGGGCTGGAACATGAAAGAAGAGCTTTCCCTCTGGGTCTGCCATCTCCACCCCTCCCCGTGCCTAGTAGGACAGGATTGTCCCTTCTAAAGCTTTCTCCTCTGTTCCATAGTTCCTGTTCCTCCTCCATTATTTTCTTTAGATGGATACCTGCTTTCTCTTTTGCTTGCTGTCTAATGAATTCAGGAGCTAATCACTGCAAGGAGCTTATTTACACAATTGTGTCGGGTTTTTATGTGTGGTTACTTTCCACTTCAAAGGTCCTGGCTTAACAAAGATTTCTTTAGGGCTGAGTGGTGAAATGAGCATTTCTTGTTATGCCTCAGGGAAAGCTAGGTGCTTGAATCTGCCTGCACATGAGCAGGTGCATTATGTGAGAAAGATTAGATGTCATCCTTCAGTCATTAAGTCTTTCCACGAGAAGTCTGTTTAGAAGATTGATATAGGACCTAAGTATGTCTGCCTGTCTGTCTCTATTTCTCTCGCGTTGGGTTTCAAGCAGAGACTATTCTTTGCTCCTTCCCATAATTGCTAACGGATAGAGAACCAACACGGTATTCTAGCACTGGATTGGTACTGGAAAGCTCCAGGTTCAAATACTAACTAAACGTGAAACTCGCTGAATAATTTTTGGCAAATCTGTATCTCTTAATGTGACCTAATTCACATTGTGAAGAATGGGATGAAAGAAAACAATCACATCACCTTGAACTGTAGATGAGATGGGCTATAAATGCATACATAAAGGGGGAGGGGGGTGAGTGAAATCTGTACACTTCAATTGTGATCTTTTGACTTTCATTTGTAGTCATTAATTACAAGGAAAGTGTTATTAGATCTGAAGTCAAAATTCAGTCCAATTAAAAATGTACCAACTTAGCAATCAGGACATCTATCACACCTGTTCCTGTTGCTCATTTAGAGCTTTTTTTTTAATATGTGTTTTGCTTTAGCTTCTCTAGTCTATTTGCTGTTGGAATAGCCCTTTGAGGTAGGCTAGAAAGAGTTTAAATAACTTCACCCTAATTCTGAATATGGGTCCCTTGGTGGAGAAACTCAGGTCAATGCCAATTATTTACCTGAAACAAAATATGACGCTGAAGGATTGTTGTAAAGGCAAATAGACATACAAAAATTTTACACAGTTTAGAGGAGAAATTAAATGAATAGTAGTGATAGACCTAATCCTTGTGTGTATGTCTAAATTTCTATATTTTTAATTAGGTGATTTTTTTTTTAATTTCAAAATGAATGCTAGTACACTCTTAATTAGCAATTTGCAATTTAAGACCAAAGGAAATCCCACAGAGAAAGAATCTGAAACCAAGTTTTGGTAACTCTAGTAATATTCTTTTTTCACTGAATGCAGGTTTCATTGGGTATGTGATATTGCTGGGCTGTAAAGCCCCAGGTGCAAAGTTATTTTTTGTCTCAAGTGTCCCCCCCCTCAAAAAAAAAAAATTCCAATCCCATTTTCTACTCTTTGTCCCAATGCCAGAGAGAGTAGAATTTTGTGCTAAGTAATGTAGCGCTAATTCAGAAGATTTTGTTCGGTTTATATGCTTACCTTATACCAGTGATGGCGAACCTTTTAGAGACCGAGTGCCCAAACTGCAACCCAAAACCCATTTATGCATCGTCGGGTGCCGGGTGGGTGTGGCTAATTGGGTGGGTGTGGCCCATTGGGTGGGCATGGCTGCGGTGGTAATGGCAGACTGGGTGGGACTAAAAAGTTCAATCAATCAAGTCCAACTTTGCGAGATCTTTTTTTTCCCGCAAGAAGTTGAAATTTATTGATTGATTGAAACTTTTTTTTTTTGCACACGGCCGCGAAGGCGTAAAGCGAAAAGGTTTTATAAAACCCAGCTGAAGGCCTAGGACTGGGGCGATGGCACTCATGCCCACAGAGAGGGCTCTGAGTGCCGCCTCTGGCACCCGTGCCATAGGTTCGCTACCACTGCCTTATACCATGCAAATGTTAGTGTTTTGAATGTCATTTTATTTTCATTTTCCCCCCTCAAATTCATTTCTGCTCTGAAAATTATCTTTGCAGCAAGGTGACAATGTTGTGAAAGTCATTGCAGCACCTGGTTTATGCACTATGAATTCTAATGTTAGAAGAGCCGTGAACATGCACACCAACAATAACATTTCCTGGTTTTCCAGCCAAGTTTGATACCAAAATATAGGAAACTATGGCCAAGCAGGCTTTCTCTCTCTCTCTCCCTCTCCCTCTCCCCCCCTCTCTCTCTCCTCTCCCTCCCTCCATCCCTTCCTCCCTCCCTCCCCCCCTCTCTCTTTAGGCCAATCATTGATGACAGCACTAGCCTCCCATTTTAGCTAGTGATGTAGTGGGCAGTAGAAATGTACAGTATGTATGTATTTGTAGCAGGCCAGTTGTAGAAGGACAGCTTTCCAATCAGTGCTGCCATTCCTGCATAATCTGCTGCTCAAGCCTAGAGATTGGATACCTTAAAAACAGGAAGGACAACTAAAGAATAGTAATAAGAAAAATCTGGAGAGGTAATTTCATTTTCTTGAAATACCAGTTTCACTGCTTTTCCCTCTTTGTCTCTGCATTGATGATACCCTATATTTCAGTTGCGGATAGCAATATCTTTCTAAACCAATAACTTGAAGCTATAACCAGGTGGCTTTCTGCATCAGCTATGGTAAAAAAAAATGTTGTCCAGAATCAACCCAGAAGAGAACATTCTGTGTAGGTGCAGTTGAAATGAGTCTAGTTTGATTTTTGATCTGCTGTGGGAAAACATAGGTAGTTTTATGTTCTTGATTCCTTCTTTGGAACCAGTTGAACTAGTTTGATGTTCAAGTTTATTTAGTTGCTTATATGTTGAGGTCCCAATAAGAAGGACTCTGGATGGACTCCGAAAAAAGAATCCACCCAGGGTCCTGCTTAGGACATAATATAAAATAATGTGTAACAGGAAAAAAAAATTGCTCCACAATGGACCGAATAATCATACATGTTCCTTGTTTGGCAGGCCTATAGCTAGGAGTCCCCAAAATCAAAACATTTTGAAGCAAACAACTCAGATCAGATGTGAGTATTCATCTCCTCTTCCAATAGTCATATTCCTAGGAGATCACTGGGAACATGGCTGTTATTCAGTTCATCTTTGTTATAATCAGCATCCACATATCGGATTTTCATGGAGATTTCATAGATACCTTTCAATTTACAGGAACTCAGATCAAATGTGCATTTGATTGATTGCATCTCCTATAGTCTCATTTTTATAAATGGAAGCCACTGTATGAGAATGTATACAATATGCTCTCAAGTGGAATGAACTACCCCCAGAGATCAGGGTGATCCCTGATCTCCCTTCCTTCCGCCGCGCCCTTAAGACATGGCTATTTCAGCTAGCAGGACTGGCCTAGGGGAAATTTTTAACCGGGTTTTAAAATAATTTTAAATTAAATATAGGCTAAGTATTAATATTTTCTTTTAATTATGTTTTTAACTATAGTATTTGGTATTTTGTATGTGTTTTATCAGCCTGTTAGCCGCCCTGAGTCCGCAAGGAGAAGGGCGGGATATAAATACAATAAACTAAACTAAACTAAACTAAACTAAGTTTGGCCAATGGTCCAAAATAGCAGGGGCTGGGAGACTATAATTCTTCCACCTTCTAATGCCCTCTTTGGTGGGTTATTATCAACAACAGAACTTTTCACATGCTAAAATAATCTTCCAGGGCTGACATGATACCAAAACACCTCCTGGCAGAGCTTTGCTCTATTAGGGATGACCAGTCATATAATCTGCTGGTTAGGAGTACATTCTTAGTTTTCACCTCTGTCTTTATATATAGAAATGCCCACAAGTAGCCTCCACTTGAGAGATTCTTTCATCTCAAATGTGGTATGTTTTATTAATAAAACTTAATAAATCTTCTGCAATTTGTGCCCCTCAAAATCCTTAAATATTTTCATTAAATTGTAAACCATGTAATCTTTAACTAGTCTTTTTAATTTGTACCCAGTGCTGCTCCTCATACAAATAATATTCATAGAGCAAAGTGTAATCTCAGTTCCATTCTTTCAAACTAAAATACATGGAAGAGCATATAAGTCTTCTCTACCCTTCCTTAGAATAGCATCTAATGTGCTGCAACAGTTCTCCCATTGTACCCCTTAGCTGCCCATTCTTTCTGAACATTTTTGCCCAGAATACTGTCCAATCCATTGATTCTTTGTGCAAGTAGATTCAAAACTATATTTGGGAGTGCTTAATCCCTGTTAAGATTTTTTTTATTTTTATTATTTATATCCCACCGTTATTACTTTTTTTTATATATATAAATTTTTATTATTTAAACCAACAAAACAAAACATAACATAACACACATATATACACAGTATATATTTTAACAGCAATTTCGTAACAGTAATCTTCTATTATTTACATTTCCCCCCCTTATTCTTCTTTGGAGTATTTGTCCTTGTTGCCCCATTATTTCTTATTTGCATTTTTCTTCCTTCATACATTATTATACACACAACAACTCAAGGTGGTAAGCATTTCTAATAACTTCTCTTCCTATTTTCCCCACAGTAACAACCCTGTGAGGTGAGTTGGGATGAAAGAGAGTGATTGGCCCAAGGGCACCCAGCCGGCTTGCATGCCTAAGGCAGGACTAGAATGCATGATCTTCCTGTTTCTAGCCTGGTGCCTTAACCATATTGGGACTATTCAGAGAAGTGTGATACTTCAAGCCTTGACTGTGTCCCAGCCATGCTATCTAGGAGATTATGTGAGTAGACTTTGAGTACATCTGGAGTAAAGTGCTTTAAGCAGTGGAATTCAAAAATGCATTTCACTGTCCTTCAGTGGCAAATTGCTTATGTAGAAGAAATAAACAGAGGATTCCCTCAAGTTGAGTTTGGCTTCTGGTAACTACATTGGCATTCAAGTGGTTTCCATTGTTATCCTCTGGGAGAGATTGATAGATGAATCAATCTTTTTAGTCTAGCCTAATGTGGTTGTCTCTTCTTCAGGTCCCTTTTTGAGAGATGACAATAGGGGATAGGTTTTGGCATTTGAGCTAAGTGCAGTGATGAACAGAAAGACACAAACACTGACTCAGCAAAGGGTGCTTTATGCACTTAAGTATTTTTTTTTTTAAAAGTAAGTCTGCACCATTCTTTAGATGATCAGAATTCTATTTCTTCCAAGCAAGGCTATCAGCATATTTGCTATGGTTAAAAAACTCTCCCAGAAACAGAAATGGGCACTACTCATCCTTGTCACATTGCAGCCTATTAAGGCCTGCTGGCTTCCAGATGCACTGAACTAGAATTCTCACGATGCCCATCCCATTTTTGGATGATGGGCATTATAGTCAAAATCCTGGAATTTTCAGACAATTATTGCTCAGAAAAGATAGCTGTCCTGTTCTTTAACATGGAAGCAGAAATAACTTTTGAACAGTAGGAAATGTGACAGAGCCTTACAACCTCCCTGTTCAGATTAGGCAAGTTTTATCAGTCTAATAGAGAAGCTCTTAGCACCATTTATGCAATGGTAAAATAAATGCCTACTTTCTGTGGGCAAAACACTGAAAGCTTCATGCAAATGCACGTCCCCATGTGCAGATCTCTGAAAAGCAATTCATTTTCAGGGAACTTTTTCAGACTTGAATATTGGCTTAGGCAGGGCAGACAATATGGTACCTTTCTGTGTAAGGTAATGAAACTGGACTTGGTGTCTGCATTTGAGAAAAGTAGTTGCAGCCAGGCAGAAACAATTTCCACTCTCAGTTCATCAAGACTTAAGCTCATACTTTTCTCCCAAAGGGCAGTAAAAGTTTACAGTCCTAGAAATTTGAAGGAAGATGGATTCATTCGTTCGTTCGTTCGTTCGTTCGTTCGTTCATTCATTCATTCATTCATTCATCCTTTTACAGTTTACTCACAAACATCCAGGCTGGCATTCTAGGTTAACTGAGCCATAGGCAGCCTCGCCCCATCCAGGCCCTTAGCTTGCAAAGGGGGGAGGTGTAGGAGAAAAGGAGAAGACAACAGGCAGATGAGCAAGTGGGAAATAATGTCTGAGAATGTACAACTATTATGAGCAAGCAAGAGTGCTGTCAGTCAACTGCTAGGACCACAAGCTACCGTAAGCAGCCCATTGTGATATGATTCCAGCCTGGAACCTGGCTTGGACATGAGGAGCAACTGCAGTGAGGCAGCACCTAGTCCAATCACACCCAAGAACTTTTGGAGGGAGGCAAAATATGCCACTTTACAAACTTTAAGACTTTTATTTGTTATATTTATTTGTTATACCATCAAAGATTTATTTATGTAGCTACATTACCTGGGAGGGTGGAGTGAACCTAGAGCAGAAGCCTATTGTTGGGGAAGGTGTGTGCCACTAAAATGTTTTATGCAGCTATCAGCCATGCACTGGTTTGTCCAGTCCTTGGAAAAGAAAGAACCTCACACTATGCAAACTTTCTTGATTTTTTTTTTTGTATTCTAGCATATGCGTGCAAATACATAAAGGAAGAGAGTAAGAAAGAGACAGAAAAAATTCTTTATTACATGAACTTCAACGCATCTTTGAACTCTGCACATTTACTCATACTTTCACATAGTACCACATAGTTTAGGAAGATCTCGCAAAACTGCTACAAATGTCATGGCTACCACTTTTATAAGACATTATGCAAGGTGCATTTATTTCATTTATTAAGATAAGATAACCTTTATTGTCATTTTTTACTGTGGGCACACTGGCACACATTAAAAATGAAATTATGTTGCTTGCTCTCAAAAGTGTATATGTACATAACACACACACAAACATGCTATATACAACATATGTGTATACGTACACCCTTACATATAAATACATATAAACATTGATCACTGTCCATCTTGAATACACAGCGGAAGGAGGAAGCTTAAGAGTTCACAAGGTCAATACTGTATGGAACAAAACTGTGACTGAATCTGGATGTTCTGTTTCGGATACCATGAAGCCTCCTCCCAGAAGGTAACAAGGAAAAAAGATTGTGAAGAGGATGTATAGTGTCTCAGACAATCTTGCGGACTCTGCTCAAGCAACACTTATGTGCCATGTCCTGCATGGAAGGGACGGAACTGCCAATAATATTTTCTGCCATCCTCACCACTCTCTGCACCGCCTTCCTGTCTGAAGCAGTGATGCTTCCAAACCAGACTGTAATGCTGTATGACAGGATGCTCTTGAATGACCCTCTGTAGAAAGTGGTAAGGACAGGAGAAGGAAGATGTGCTTTTCTCATTCGATGCAGAAAATGCAGGCGTTGCTGTGCCTGCTTCACCAGTGTCTTGCTGTTGAGTGACCAAGCTAGCCTACTCATTAACTGCATACCCAGAAATTTGATGCTGGTAACCATTTCCACAGTTGGTTATTTATTTATTAAATTTATATACCACCCATTTGACTGTTATATGAAGAAATTAAAGGGGAAAAATCTGAACATTCATAAAATAATCGTTCCACAGTTCTTTGGAGTGAAATCCACCCTCCACTATATGTGTGGTTGCAATAAACTATAGAGGTAAACCCAAGTGGAAATTGCTAACAACCCCTACTGGCTTGAGCTAAATACACGAGGCACCTTTCAGCCCTCCGAGTCTATATTTAGCATCACTTGAAGTGATAGATTTTCTACAAAGTTACTTTCCTTATGTTGATATTTAATATCCAGCCTTGGCTGCCTCCTCCCACAGTTATATTTGAGAAATACATCTATATGAAGACAATGGGACATTAAGGGGGTGGGATGTCTGGGGAGGTATGGTCACCCTCCCAGCTGGGCAGAGCTTTGGTCCTATTTCTCCACAATAAGCCTCATCAAGTTTTCAGGTTCCTGACATTGAAGTGTTTTCTTTTTATATTTTTAGCTTCTAAGAAGTGACAGCAGAAGAATGGAGCCGAAAGCTGGAGTTGGCATGTTTCCTGGGCAGTACAAAGGGCATAGGGCTGGTTTTTATTGTTGTTCTGCCAGACCGTGGAAGCTTTACAATGAGTGTGCTGCTGTTTTGCTCAGGAAAGGATTGTAGCACCTTCCCTCTGCTCACATTGTTTTCCTTTGCCTTATGTGGTGGATAATTTCTGGAGCTGGATGATAGATGTATGAAAATTACTGGATAGAACAGAGGATGGTGAGGTTCAGGTTGGGTACCGAGGAGTAATGAGTTTTTCTTCCTGATTTTGTAATAGAAGGTTGAATGAATGAGAAATTTCCCGATGAAGTGAAGAATTGGAGAACACACCTCTTTGGTTTGGTCTCACCATCTTTATAGCCATGAATCCAGCACTTCAGCAAATAAATTGAAATGTATCGCTTTATTTAAAACAAAGTTATATAGTGTTCTAGACAGTGTGGGGAGATATAACTGATACAGAAAGTTGAAAGATTTAAACATGAGGACTAAAATCTCAGAGCTCATGTGGCTAAAAATAGAGATTTCATGAGTATATTGTTTGAAACTAGAATATTAATCACATGCCTGACAAAGTTATATACTATAAAGAAAGGTGTTATCAATCACACCCTCAAAGAATCAGCCAGTTCAAGAACCAAATAAAATATGTTGAACTCAATCAAAGAGATAAATGATAAAAACAAGGCTTACCCAAAGTTTTAAATAGAACTTTTGATGGGAACAATTATATTCTACATATTTCACTCATTAGTAAAATTCCTATAGCTACCAGGTGGATTTATAATAGGGAGCCTCAGGTACTATTTTTGCAGCCTAGCACTTTCTCGGGCAATTTTAACCCAAATTGCTTTGTGCAAGAATGCTAGATATGGAATATAATTTAATATGCAATTTGGGGCATGGAAATCATTGCTGCTCTAGTGGGAATAAAATTATCTTTTCCCCTTCTGATTACAGGGAAAATGTATCTTAAAAAGAACAAAAAATAAGCTATTACATACATCTTTAAAGTATTCAGGAATCTTTCCAACATATATCTCAAAACACAGACAACTGCGTTTCTAAGTTATAGGATAGCTCTGAGAAATTTGGCTAACTCTTAACTGTGATGTGAAAGGTTAGTCATTGTCAAGGTATACTATGAAATATGTACTGAGAAGAAAACTATAAGGGGGAAAGTTGCATAAAGTTCAAACACAGAGGTAGTCATTAATGCAAAAAAAAAAAAGGAGCTAAAATGAATATTTTTAATGAGAGGGAAGCCAGACTGCCAGTTTTTTATTTTCTGTAATGTTGATCAGCCTGAAAAGGTTATAAACTGGACAAAGTACATGATGAATCAAAAGTTCATATAAAATAGCTGCAAGTATAATAGACAAAGAAAGGAAGGAAAAAAGAAACCTAAAACCAAATGAAAAGGAAAAAGAATGTTACTTGAGAGAGGAACTACATGAGCAAATCAACAAATTTAGAGCCAATATGGTTTTTAAATGTGATGATTATTCTTAGAACTCTGGAATTAGTTGTTTAACATATTTATTGTTTCTTGTAGTTATTCTGTATCAGCCTAATAATTACTGTTTGGGTCCAGTTCCTCCATATCCTTCAGCATCAATCAGACATGAATCACATGACTTCAGACCATTTTGCAGACAACCATCAGCTATGGTGGATCTTCTCTACACTTTTGTCTGAAAGATTGTCCCATCCCGATCCAGTTTAATGTTCCCTAGTTGCCTATCAACAGCAAGCACTGGAGGGCAGGTTAATAAAGGACACAGGACATCTAGTCGTAATCTTTCCCATGAGGTTAAATTGTAATACACACCTATTGAAATGAAAGTAATTATTTCCATTTTGAATATCTGCTCCTCAATTAAAATATGCATTCTATACAAATGTGCATCTCCATTTCCATTGCAAGTGAAAGAATGCTGTCATTTTGCCTTTGCAGTTGCAGTTTTCTCTTGCTCCCTCCTCCTCCTCTACCTCCTCTCAACTCTGTTCCTGGTTATTGAATATTCAATTGCCTCTTTCTCCAGCTTGATCTGTGATCCTTTAATCCAGCTGCCCTAGAAATTTTACCAACCCAGATCAGCTCAGATCTCTCTGTGCACAGATTAAGTCAAATTCCTGAAAGGTTTGCATTCTTCTTTTTCAATCCTTTTTTCTTTGTCCTATTTTTACCCTTTGAACAATTATGCTAGGATTTGTTTGTTTGTTTGTTTATGGGAAATTTAGGACAAGCCTCTATGAAATAAATGAAGGCAAAGGAATTCCAGTAAATGTAATAAGGTTGCTATTAATAAATACCTTCATTTTATTCTTAAAATTTCCCCTAATTTAGATTAGCGATATATTCCAATAATCAGCAAAAATCAGGACTTCATTTATACTAGACGAGCTCTAGTTAAGCAGTATTCTAAATCTCATTCTTTTCCAGCCTGTTCATTACACCTTCTCCTTGTTCCTAAATTTTGTATCTTGATCTACCTTTTCTTTTTAAATTAAGAACATTAACCAATTTTAAATAAAATACGTTAGGCAAGCTTTTTTGAGGGCATTTGCTCATAAATGGGATGTGCATCTCTGTATTAATATGTTGCATATACATTTTACAAATTACAGCAATATTTCACAGTGTGGTATGAACAAGGGAAAACCAGCATTATTCACATTGTGTTATGCATTTACTTGATTGAAACAATATTTCCCCTTTTCTGTTTATATTCATTTCATTTTTGCAATCTCTCTGGAATATTTTAAATGACATTCCCTCTAGGCATCATTCAAACGGTTCCTTAGAAAATCTGCCAGCACTGTATCATTATCCTGAATCATGTGACTCTGTTTACTCAATCAAATACACAGGCCTACTATAAACACTTTAGAGAGTAACTTGATTGTGCCCTTGGGCCTCCTTACTGTGTGGATTCTGCTGCTCACACAATGTTGATGATGCAATACATTTTTTTAAATCTCTAACAATTAGCAGCAGTAGAGATGTCCATGGAAACCCAGGGGAAGCAGTTAAGAATGGACTTATTCCAGAAACAAATTTGTGGTAAATGCCCCCATATAATTTTTATATGATTTTTATTGAAATTTTTAAAAGAGGAGATTAAAAACTAATATAAAATAAGGACGGAAAAAAGAAAAGAAAGCAAAGAGAAAGCAAAAAAATTAAGAAAACAAGAAAAAACATGAGAAAAAGAAAGAAAAAAGATACAAAAAGTGATTTCTGATATTCCTCAGTTATAAGCGCAATTATATTTTAACCTCTCCCTCTAATGCAGTGGTTCCCGACCTTTTCTATACCCCGCACCCCTAGAACACTTCTGATATATTCTCGCACCCCTTACAAAAGTTTGAAATAACGGCAACGAATTATGCATATACATTTTGAAAACCCAAGTTTTAGCGCCCCCTGGAATATTGTATCGTGCCCCCAGGGGGTGCGAGCACCCCTGGTTGGGAACCCCTGCTCTAAAGTTACATTATAATACTCTTTTTTTCTATAATCTATATTGTCAGTTTTTTTAGACAATATATTTTTTTAGCTTTTTTAAGCATGATAAAAATGTTCCTTCATGTTGTTCACATTTTCAACATACATTTGAAGCACCTGTATTTATTCTAGATACTTTCTCTGGCATCATATATCAACAATGCATCATTTTATAAACATTCTCTTTCAGATCATAACATATCAATTTCAACCCTTTTAATCATGTAGTTTTACATTTGTCTATCTGTATATTAAAATCAAAATTCTTAGTCTACTTTATCATACATTCTTTAACCTGTGCTTCTTCTCTTTCATATTTCACAAAAATATGTACTTTTTACCAATTACATGTTCATCTTCAGTGCATAATTATACTTCAAATTCTGTCTTACCATACATATTTTGTCCATTTTGAGTCTTTCTGATAATTGTAAATGAGAAATCCATATAATTCTATCCTTCTCATTGAACAGGAACCATAGGTCTAAGAGGGCCCTCAGATTGGGCACAGCCATAAGTCTAGAAGGACCCTCAGATTGCATCTGCCTGGGACAGTGCAGCCCCATTCAACACCAAAGATGCCATAGTCCCAAAATCCAGAGCCATTCAATTTGCCAGAGTTCAACTGAAGCTTGTTGTTCCCCATCCAGATCCTCACAGCATCCAGACACCAGAGAGCAATACTTAATTTGCCAGGGGCAGAGATATATAAATGGGTATCATCAGCATACTGTTGATATCTCAAATGAGCATATTGATGAAACTTTACCACATGGCATTGGATCAGCTCACTTAGTGGTCTCATGTAGATGTTAAAAAGGAGAGGAGAAAGGAGAGAGCACTGAACTCTATGGACCTCTCCTCCCCAATCATTCTCAATTGGAATAAGAGCCATGGTGGTACAGTGGTTAGAATGCAGTATTGCAAGCTAATTCTGCCAACTGCCAGCAGTTTGATTCTGACCAACTCAAGGTTGACTCAGCTTTCCATCCTTCCAAGGTCAGTAAAATGAGGACTCAGATTATGGGGGGGGGCAGTATGTTGACTCTGTAAACTAGAGGTCCCCAACCTTTTGGTTACGTGGAGAGAGGTTTTCTGTGGACCGGAGGGGGCGTGGTTTTGTGTGCTGCCTGCATCCTGTGGATGGGGCTTTCCTTGTTTGTGCAGACCGGTTGCTGGCATGCCCCTGCTGTAAACTGTTTAAAGAGGTGATAAAGCATTATGAAGCAGTATATAAAGGAAAGAAACAAATCAACACAGAACCATGCCACCCATCCACCTTATCCTCTGAACCGATCCAGAAGAATACCATGGTTGATGGTATCAAAAACCACCAAGAGGTCAAGAAGGGCAAGGATGGATGAACTGCACCCATCTCGTCCATGCCAGAAGAAATCCAAAAACATGATCAATGCTATTTCTGTAATGGAATGGCTTCTGATATTTTTCACAGCAGTTATATGTACACTTATATAAGTACAATTATATTTTAACCTTTCTGTCTAAAATTCATCATAATACTGTTCCTTTTATAATCTGTCCAGTCTAGTCATCAAAAGTCATAAATCACAAGTAATTTTTTTAAATTTTTAAGCAAAAAGTCGACAAGATATTTCCATCAATTAATGCAGGTAGTGGGCTTTTTTTTTCTAATCAAAGAAGATAAATCATCCATCTTGGCAAGATCTGACAATTTCACCAATCATTGCTCCCATGCTAATATGGGCAGTGTTGAATCTTTCCATCTCTGTGCATGTAACAATTTTGCTACAGTAATCATATATTGAAATAATTTTCCATGACTTTTTTCTAACTCTTTGTCCATTAGTCTAAAAGGAAAAGTTTTGAATATTGATCTTTAAAATCCTCTGAATGAAACTATTTTTGAATCCATTGTAAGTTTTTTTAATATCCACAAAGCATGATAAAATGTCCCTTTGTATTGTTTACATTTCCAATATACATTTGAAATATCTTTATACATTCTACATAATTTTTCTGGTTTCACATACCAACAATGCATCATAACACAATGTAAATGTTAACTCTTTTAACCATATATTTTCCCATTCGTCCAACTGTTTATTATAACCAAATATATTCTTTAACATTAATTTTTTTTAATTTTTCAATCTAAATCTCTATTGTTTAAAAGTAAAAATCATCCCTTTCAATTTATACCACCTAATTGTAATTTTCTTCTGTTTAATTTTGTCTGTCAGAAAAAAATATTCTGTGTAGTATTCCATTTGAAATTTCCTTAAATACAATTACATCTGTATTATCAATTATCAATCTAGTATTATAATTGCTTTATGTTTGTCTTCTTCCTGACAAAGTGCTTGGACAATTTCTTAATTTTGAAAAATGTGTACTAATTCTATATACCTTATCAATCTCTGTGTCAGTGTCATCCTCCTTCAAATCCATAAAATTAGAAACTTTACAATATTTTCTCTGATATCTTCTTCATATTGTACAGAATTGCTTTAAAACTTAAGAAAATTCTTTTTCCCCAGTTCCAGTAATATTAAATTGTTCAAATCTTCCTCCATCTCTCTGTCTTTAACTTCTATCTTACTTTCCAAAACTTCCACTTTGTCAGTAATTTGCTTTAAATCTCCAACCAGTTGCCCTACAGATGATTAACTTCTTTCACCTCTTTTTTTATTCCTGCAGATCCTCCTTCCATTTCTTTTTCACCACTTCAGTCATCTTTTTGCAAACTCTTCAAACATTTTTGCAATAAATCTGGTGAAATACACTCATTTGTAGTTGTTCTAGTGAAACACTGTGTCCTTCTCCTAATTTATCAGCTTTTCTTGTAGTGACCATTGTGAGAAAATGGAAGTATGTTGATTACTTTGGTGAGACGTTAGGCTTCTAGGTTTTTTTTTCTGTTTTGCTTCATTCTATTTTTAGCACTTTAGTCCCAATTAGCTCTCCATAGTTATGGTCTCATAGTTTATCTCATATTATCATTATATTTTTGTTTTGTAAAATCCACTAATTAAAAATAAACAATCAGCATTCTTAAAAATAAACAATCTTAAAAATAAACAATCAGCATTCCTGCAAAGGTCCGGTCTGTTAGTCTAATTAATTTTGCTATTTTTAAAGGCATTTTGTCAGAAAAAAACTGTTGGTTTTTTTAAAAAAATCACTGTCCCCATAATCCATTTAAAACTTTCTTGGATCACAATCTTGTTAAGCCTTTTGCTTTTAAATTAAAAGGCTTTAAATAGCATTTTCCCCTGTTCTTAATTTCAAAAAGAAGGTATTCAATCTCTGATCTTCACTACCGCTTGGAATACTGTATATCTCCTAAAGTAATTAAGTCCAAAGATGTTTAAGAAATGAGGCTTTTGCTGGTCAAATGTCCATTAAGATCCACAGCAATTAAGGACATGTTTTAAATCCCTCTGTTCCCAATCTGTTCAGCTCACAACTGACCACAAAAACCTTAGTTCCCATGATCTTCTTGCAAGGAGCTCTTCCAGAGTGCAAGAGGCAATCTCAAAGTTCTTACCTCTGAAGACATTTTCATCAGCTACCGTAGAAACTAGCTCCTGGTCCCTGCTTGTGGAGTTGTTCACAGGTAATGCCTAACCCACCATTAGTCCTTATTTGGAAGGTACATATTTGTTTAGATTCATAAACTCTCATGACTTTCTAAGAAAAAAGACCTTAGAATAGGTAGTTAAATAAGAATAGCAGAAAAAATCAGCTGGATCAGCACAAAGACAAATCAAGGTCAACATTCTGAGTCACACAGTGACAACCAGAAGCATCAGAAAGCTCATAAACAAGGCATGAGGGTGATGGCATTCTTCCAGTTGTTCCTAGCAAGTAGTTTGGTGCTTATGAACATGAAAGTGTTATACTCTCATCAAGCCTTTGATAGCTTCACCCACCATTTAATTTAAATAGTTGGCCAACCAGATCTTTGGTAGCAATGAATTCCATGGTTTAAAAATACACTGTATAGTAAATGTGTATTTCTTTTTATTAGTTCTGAATCTCTTTACTTGTAATTTCAGTGGTTGATCCATAGTTCTAACACAGTGGTTCTCAACCTGTGGGTCGGGACCCCATTTGGAGTCGATCGACCATTTCATGGGGGTCGCCAAGCAAGGCTGTCCGCCATTTTTTTGTCCGCCATTTTTTTTGTCTGCCATTTTTTCCCCTTTTCTAGCAGTTGCCTTACCTCCCTTGGGCTGGGCCAGCTGGTGGTCGGCCTGCTCCGTCTCTGCCACTTGCCAGCTATGCCTCGGCCGGCGCAGGGGGCGGAACCACGCATGCGTGGCGCTCCCGGGCAGGGAAAGTCCTCGACTTACGACTGGTTGGGTAGTCCTCGACTTACGACCGGTTTAGTCCTCGACTTACGACCGGTTTAGTCCTCGACTTACGACCGGTTGGGGTCGCGGCATTAAAAAGGTTGAGAACCACTGTTCTAACACTATGAGAGAGAAGGAAATAAACATCTCTCTGATCTCATTTTCCTTCCAAATCTTTTGCACATATTCATAGTAGGCTAGTTCTACCATGAAATCTTTGGTAGCTCCTTAAATATTTTCAATGGTTTTTTGAACTTATTTCCAACTAAACAATATCCTTCTTAAGGAATGGTATCCAGAATTGTGTACAGTATTCTAAATACAATTATGTTAAATTCATATGAGAACATTACTCTTACATTTTAAATTTTCTTCCTAATGATATCTAGCACTAAATTTGCTTTTTTTCTTGTCACTTACATACCAGGTTGACATTTGCATTACACAATCCACAATTCCAAGATTTCTTTCCTTTTTTTAGTAATGACCAATTGAGACCAGAAAGAGAATGAGGAAGCGAGCCAGCATCAGTTTAATACAATGATTAAGGCAGAAAGCTAGAAACTGGGAGATCATGAATTCTAGTTCCATCTTGGTGAACCTGGATGAACTTGGGCCAGTCAATCACTCTGCATCCTAGGAAGCAGGCAGTGGAAAACCCCTTCTGAAATCTTGTCCACAAAACTGCAGGAACTTGTTCAGGTAATCATAAGGAGTCAAGGCTGACTCAAAGGCATGCGTCCACATGTATGTACACACACACACAAACACACACACACACACAGAGAGAGAGAGATCCAGTGTACGTTATTCCATATTTGCCATGTTTAAGCCTGTTCACCCCACTGATGGCACAAATCCTCTTTATTACATTGAATGTTTTAATTTCTTCAGCAAACTTGGCCACTTAGCTGATCACCTCTAACACCTGATGTTTATAAATAAGTTAGAGACTTCCCATATCAATAAAAAAAACTTGGGGAGTCCCACTTTTCATCTCTCTTCTTTGTAAACATTGTTCATTTATTCACATTCACAAGACATTACTGTTCACCAATTTATCTTCAATTTATCTCCCCTCTGTTATGATCACAACCTCATGCATTTTAAGGCACTCTGTAAGTCTGATCCAAGTTTCATAGATCTTATGAGGATTAAAAAATACCATGTCTGAGTTATTCAATCAATGAATTGATTTTAAACTGTAATCAATTAAAAGGTGATTCTAACTAAGTAAGTAGAATATTTCCCAAAATTTATTTTCATAAATGCAAATACTTAGAAAACAGTTGAAGAATACACCTTCTTAAAAAGGGCATTTATCTTCCCTCTCATGCAGGCAGAATGCTTCTGTTGAGACAGTGGGTAAATACCACATACGCACTGTCTATAATGAAAAGAATATGCTTCTTAGTTGTATAATCCAATTTGAAAATAAGATTACAATGTTAAAAAACAGCTTTGTAGGTCTGTGTTTGTGTGTGTGTCTTTTTACTGGGAAGTAAGTCTAATGACAATTCAACCTCTTTTGGAAGGTCAAAAAGTACAAAATGAGAATTCAACCACGGCTACAGGAACTTGATGAGAAGATTAAAAAATGTGAGGAAAGAGCAGGATTGTTGAAAGTTTTGATTTGAACCAATTAAAAGGCCAGGCTAGAACAGCATTGGATCTTGATCTGGGAGAGAGAGAGAGAAAGGAAATTTTCTGAAAGCTCATAAAGGTATTTGAAGAAGTACAGGTAGTCCTCAACTTACAACAGTTCATCTAGTGATTGTTTGAAGTTACAGCAGCACTTTAAAAAAGTGACTTGTGACCGTTTGTCACACTTGACTATTGCAGCCTCCCCATAGTCATGTGATCAAAATTCATATGCTTGTCAACTGACTCATATTTATGACGATTGCAGTGTTTCGGGGTCATATAATCACCTTTTATGACCTTCTGACAAGCAAAATCAATGCAGAACAAGATTCACTTATTAACCATGTTACTAACTTAACAACTACAATAATTCACTTAACTATGGCAAGGAAGGTCATAAAATGGGGCAAAACTCACTTAACAAATATCTCATAACATAAATTTTGAACTTAGTTGTGGTTGTAAGTCAAGAACTTACCTGTATCTATAATAGAGCATTCAACAAATTAAAATTCAAGGAATATTGATGTCAAAGCAAGAACATCCAATGTTAGCAGAGTTTCATCTGTCGGAATCATGACAATTGAATTTTAAAGACATGACAGCTGATTTTTTTTTAAAAAATACTACAAATTGAAAAAAATAGAGAAAACACCTCCTCCCCCCACCCCCCAAAAAAAGTTTGGCCGAGAATAGTTTTTGTGTTGATAGCATTTTTGTTATAGGCCTGGTATGAAGTTATAGACAAAATACCATGGCATGTATGTGCTCCATCCTGATGGAAAGAAAAATCAAAGTTCTTCACCAATTGGTGAATGTTATGTTAAATTCTGTGATATGAAAAACACAGAATAGCAAAGCAGCAAAAGCTATGAATGAACCCTGCTCAAATCATGCATTTCTCTCCCAACTCTTACCATGCTGTGCTTATACCAGAGATGGATGTAGGTGTACTGAGTTTTCTGGTTAGTTTATGGGAATAAGTAATATCACAACAAGGAACTCTGACTCAGAAATTTGTTATGATAGCCAAAGGTTTTCTCCATAACTTCATAAAACAGGGCAACTGAAATCAAGAAATGTAAAGGAAAAATAAAAGTAGATTTTTTGTGTGAAAAAATATGTGTTAGGATCTTCAGTTTTTCCATTAAAAACAAATTCCTATATAGCTTATGATCCTCTTTACAATTCACCATTTTCCATGGTGAGCCCCTATGTCCCAATTGGTGGACATCAGGGTTCTATCCTTCCCATCTACACCTATATCTTGCAAACGTCATGGATGACCACTTCTGATCTATGTAATTTCCAATTTATTTCTGCATCTTGTAGATTCTTGTCTGTTTGTTTCATTAAAAAAATATTCAGGCCTTCCATATATCAAATTTAGCATCAACATTCTACACTGCTGTTGGTTGATTATCACTAAAGTATGAAAGTACATAAAAGTATGAAAGTACACACAGCCCGAAGCTAATGAGTGCGGAAAACACTTCTGTAGTTTGCATGGATAAAACATTCACTCATTAATGACAGTGTTGGTCTTTCCTTTGAAGGGGAAGGTTAGCCTGAAGGATAACTAATTGTCTGTGTTAACACATCTACTCTGAGCCTCAGTGTGCCTCCAGCCCTGCTGTGACCATCACAGCTATATGTTCCTCTCTACCAATTAAGGTCCTGCTTCTCTATAGTCTACTCTACACTAACCAGAAACATCCCCCCCCCATACACACACACATACACACCCCGGTATCTGTTAAAGTGAGAGAATTATTTTTAGAATAACAGCAGTTATACAACAAATGAATTGTTTATCTATGTGCATCAAAGAAGAAAAGATTTAGATAGGAGCCTGATTTATATATATTGTGTGTTTGTGAGTGTGTGTGCACAAGTACACAATTGAAAGATGAGACAGCTGAGATATTGCTGAAAATCCTTGTCAAAGGAAGTTGGCAAATCAAGCACTAAAAATATAACTGTAGATCCTTTTTTTTTTCTTTTCACATATTTCCATAGTCAATGTTCTCTCTGAACTGCCTCTCTATTATACCATGGAACTGAGGACACACAGTTATATTACCAGGATTCCTTTTGCTAAAGCTCATCAACATAGTAGACAATATTAATTCCATTCACCCCCTTTTCTGCCTTCACTGCTTTCCACTCAGCTTCTCCCTATCCTAGGACTAAGAAATCTAGATGCCTTTTTGGATATTTTAAAGCTTTCCCTTTAATTGATAACCCTTATTTCTTGTGTGTTTCCTTTCCAGATTTCAGCGACAGATGGATTTATCTCTTTCCTTCTCCCTTTTTCTTCCCCTCTCACTCCCTTTCCCTCCCTCCCTCCCTCCCTTTCCCTCCCTCCCTACTTTCTTACTTTCTTTTTAACAAATTTGATGTGAAGTTCTGAAGCACTTTGAAGAAGGACTGTGAAGGAAGCAACTGCATCCAGCCAGCAATGTTCCTGACACCAGGGCAGCCCTGCCTTGAACATTTAATCACATCATGCTGTTTTTGAAAGGAGGGTATAGAGGAATCAGACAAAGAAGATTTGTTGTTGATTATTTGGCTTTTGTTTGGTTTTGAGAATATACTCACACAATTATATTTTTCCTCTTGGAGTTCAGCATTCAACCTGATTGACCTCAAGAGCCAATTCCATTTCATAGACATCTCTCTATGAAACCAGGCACATAAGATGATAGTGACATCAAACAGAACTGGGGTGTTTATGCCCTTCAATTGTTAAACTTCAAGAGCATTTGTTGCTGTTTTAATTTTTTCTCTTAATTTTGGCTGTGAGTTTGCTCCTTTTTGCCTATAGGGGGCACTGTAGCCCACCATGCTCCGTCTGGGATTCTGGGTGGCCACCCTGCTCTTTATTTTCGCTCCTGGGATAGTCCACTGTGACTGTTGGCTGATCGAAGGAGACAAAGGCTATGTGTGGCTTGCTATCTGCAGTCAGAATCAACCACCCTATGAAACTATTCCCCAGCACATCAACAGCACTGTGCATGACCTGCGACTGAATGAGAACAAACTTAAGGTGGTGCTCTACTCCTCTCTAAACCGCTTTGGTAATTTGACAGATCTGAATCTAACAAAAAATGAGATTTCCTACATTGAGGATGGAGCTTTCATGGGCCAAACGAATTTGCAGGTGCTGCAGCTGGGCTACAATAAGCTCACCAATCTGACTGAGGGCATGCTGCGTGGCATGGGCCGGCTTCAGTTCCTCTTTGTGCAGCACAATCTGATTGAGGTGGTTACTCCCAGTGCTTTCATGGAATGCCCTAGCCTCATCAGTATTGACTTATCTTCCAATCGTCTCAGTCGGCTAGATGGAAGCACCTTCACCAGCTTGAACAACCTAATGGTATGTGAACTAGCTGGGAACCCCTTCAACTGTGACTGCAACCTCTATGGTTTCCTCATGTGGTTGGTAGCTTTCAACAATGTCACAAAAAACTATGATCGCCTGCAGTGTGAGACTCCCCGAGAGTTTGCTGGTTATCCGCTTCTGATGCCTCGGCCACACCACAGCCGCAATGCCATCACCATTTTCAAGTCAATGTGTGGGGATGGAACCTTTCCACCCATCTCCAGGATCAGACCTACACAATTCATAACAGATTCTCAAAGGGATCCAGATGACAATGCTGAAAACTCAGGCATCAGCCCAGGGGACTTCCTCTCTGTTGAACCTCCAGAGTCTTCCACCACTGATTCTTCCTCTAACCCCAGCATAAAGCTCCAGCAAGTATCCATCAACTCAGCTGCTTTAGTGGTGACCATTCCGTTCCCTTTTAGCAAGATGTATGTTCTGGTTCAGTACAATAACAGCTATATATCTGATGTAATGACTCTAAAGAAGAAGAAGGAATCAGTCACTCTCACCCACTTGAAGGCTCACACAGATTATACATTCTGTGTTGCTTCAATCCGCAACTCCAAACGTTATAACCACACTTGCCTCTCCTTTGCCACAAGGAGTAAAGGGAGGGAAGAGCCAATACCCAGTACATCCACCACTACCCACTATATCATGACCATATTAGGCTGCCTTTTTGGTATGGTTATTATCCTTGGCATTGTTTATTATTGCTTAAGGAAGCGTAGGATGCAAGAGGAAAAACAAAAATCTCTCAATGTCAAGAAAACTATTTTGGAGATGCGCTATGGTTCAGATATTGATACCAGTTCAATTGTACATCCCTCACAGAAATTGGGAGAACCACCAGTCATCCCTGTCTCACGGATGTCCTCTCTTCCATCCATGATTGGAGAGAAGATACCTTCATCCAAATCTATGGAAACTGGCATGGAGACTCCCAAGGTCACCACAAAAGGCAATTACATTGAGGTTAGGACCGGTGGTGGGGATGGGCTGGACAGGTCACAGAGGGATGATGATCTGCATGAACTGGATAATGGCCAAGGTTCAGCAGCTGAAATCTCAACAATTGCCAAGGAAGTAGACAAAGTGAATCAGATAATCAACAATTGTATTGATGCCCTGAAACTGGACTCAGCTTCCTTCTTGGGAGGAGGGGGTGGTGTTGATTCTGACATGGCTTTTGAATGCCAGTCCATACCAACCAGTTCTTCTGCTGGGTTGGAGCGACCAAGTTTTCTCTCTCCACCATATAAGGAGAGTTCCCACCATCCCCTGCAGCGCCAGCTTAGTGCAGATGCTGCTGTGACAAGAAAAACCTGCAGTGTCTCATCCAGTGGCTCCATCAAAAGTGCTAAGGTTTTCAGTCTTGATGTACCTGATCATCCTCCTTTGAGCAAAGCAGATTCCAAGTACATCGAGAAAGGAAGTCCACTCAACAGTCCTTTGGATCATCTTCCCCTTGTGTCCCCAGGTGCCATACACCACTTGGAAGTGAAACCTTACCACTGCAGTGAACACCGGCATTCCTTTCCAGCCCTCTACTATGAAGAGAGTGGTGACACTTTAAGCCAACGGGTGTCCTTTCTTAAGCCACTCTCCCGTTCCAAGCGGGACTCTACATATTCTCAGCTCTCACCTAGACACTACTTCTCGGGCTATTCCTCCAGTCCAGAGTACTCTTCCGAGAGCACCCATAAGATCTGGGAGCGTTTCCGACCTTACAAGAAGCACCACCGAGAGGAGGTCTATATGGCAGCTGGTCATGCTCTGAGAAAGAAAGTCCAGTTTGCCAAGGATGAAGATCTGCATGATATCTTGGATTATTGGAAAGGTGTATCTGCTCAACAAAAGTTGTGATTCCCTCATTAAAAGGAAGATAAATCGACCGTACAACAAATTAATGCCCTCCCCCACCTGACTGTGGAAAAAAATATCTGACAAAAGAAACAAACCATTTGTTAAAGTTTACAAAAAAAAAACCACAGGAAAAAAAAACCCAAGTGAAATGAGGTGTCTCTATTGTGTTACAGGGACCATTGTTACTCCTTCAGATGGTGGGGAGGAGACTTTTCCTTTTATTCTATGGTGGAGAGAAGGGGATGACTGGACTTGTAGGTAGCAGAGGCAGGAGGTAAGGGATGCTTACCAGGCATAGACTAAGACACTAACCATCACTTTTTGGTTACTTTTATTTTGTTCCACAAAAGGAAGTGTTTTTATTCATTCCCTGACAAAAGTGAGGGGGAGAGTGATCACTCTGCTTCTATGTCCTTTCCTTTCTTTCCTGTGCTTGCCAGGATTCTTCCAAATGATGCTATAGTGCAGACATGTCAAACTCGCGACATCATGTGACGTCGCGCAACATATCGGGACAGTTTTGCCATTGCCGGCAATGGGATGGGCGCGGCTTCCATGTGACGTGTCCGGCCCACGGCCAGCAGCTCTAGTGCATGGGAGATAGTTTTCTGTGAGATGTTCACATAAAGCTGGAGTAGCATTTCAGTCACCTAATTTTGTGTCTGGGGGGCATTTGTGTAGCAAATGTGCATTCAGCCCTCTCCTACGAGTAGGCATGCTTGACCTATGGGAAAAGTCTATATGCTCTCAATGTGGATAGGCCACTGAAATATTACCTCGGCTGCATTGATCATGGAATAGGTTGAATCCAGACTTAGTCATGAAGGAGCAGACCAAGTGGATATATTTGAAGCATGACTATATTGGGATTCAAGTCACTGATCCTCGTGCACTTATGGCAACATTTAAAAGATCCCAAAGTCAAGTCAAAGATGTAACACACATTAAGGTTTCACTCAGGATCTTCTGTGCTCCCTATTCCATCAATCTTTGTTGAGATTTGTGCATGCAAAAGCAAGAACAACATCTAAAGCTTTCTTTGCCTATCCTCACATGCTCAGGATTGTCAATTACTGTAGGCTGATGCAGGATATAATTTTTCCTTTATTGGGGAAAGAATTATGAGATGAAGCAGATATATTACAGAGTCTCTGTATTTTTTATACCCTTCATTATTTGTCAGGAAGGGAGAGAACATTAGTTTTCAAGGAGTATCCCCACATTTCAGTAGAATTTCAGTTGTCTTCCAAGAAAAGTGAATTGTACAGTCTGGCCCTGATCAAGAGGGGATGCCAAAATAAGAGCTTGAGAGGAGAGCAGTAGCTGCAATCCCTCTAAAATCTCAAGGAGTTCTAACTCCAAACAAACCTCAGCATATGGACTTGGGGAATAGCGCACAACTCCTTCCCAGGATATACTGTGCTCCCTTAACAGGGCTGAGTTCATCTTGGCTGTTTCGCTGAAAATAACTGGCTGTGATCCATGACATTCCATGAGGAAAACATTACACCTCAATGCCAGAATTGGACCTATGTGGTAATAAGATTGAAAACAATAGAATGCTGCAGAGGCTGGGAGGATACAGCTTAGGGTGATCTTGCAACAGAAAAATGAAGGATTGCCTTGGGAGCAGGAAGAGTGGAATTCTTCAAGAAAACATTCTGTGGTTAAGCTAGACAAGGTAATGCATAGTGGACTAACAGACTTGCCAACAAAGCATACAAATGGTCTATGGATGGGAGGAAGGCATAGATACTAGTTGATTGCATTGGTTAGCAGACCAAGTTCACATATTTTCCTATCATCTTGCTGACATCATCTTTTCTCCATTACTTGGTTGGGTTTTTTTTGCAGCTGCTGTATTCCTGTTCTGACTACGATATTTCCTTATATTTTTGGGAAGATATACAGCAGAAAATGGTTCAGAGCCAGTGATGAAGGGATGAGTTGAGTTAGTCAATTGTTCTCATGAGAACTTCAGTCACCATAGTTAAGATTGATTAGTTAAGGAGTTGGCACAAATAAGTAAATGTGTCTGGATATATACATACATTCTGACACAATCATATTTGTACATGGAGAGAACCATTCTGTGGTGCTCTGCTTTATTATAAAGATTGAAATTATTAAGTATTTTACTAGGAAGAGATTGGAGTAAAATCCAGTTTTGATAAGGTGCACTTGGCTCCCAATGAATTCATGGGGACTTAAATCATGGCTAACTTATCCCATTGACTTCTATGGTATCAAAGTGATCTAATAGGCTAGAGAAAATCTGTTTTCTTGTATGAAGAGAAAAGAGGCTCCATGTTTCTAAATGTTTCTACAGCCTTTTATCTCTGATTTGATAAACTTTACCATGACAACGGATATGGCATATCCTTTCTCCACTGCTCACCCCTCTGCCTTGCAACAAGAATTCATAGGTGCAGCAAAAATGCATCACTAGTAGATTATCTTTCTCCCCTGGTGCTGGCCTATCTCAGAACACACCAACAAAGCACAAGCTGCTACAGCCACGGAATACATTAGCTATTTGTTTTCAAAGATTAGCCCCATTGGGCAAGGACTTTCATAGGAGAAAACTCTTATCAAAATATTTATATTGGTAATATTGCCCTCTGAGAAGAGCCAGGGAAATTCTAGATTCAAAACACCAAACTAATTCACTTCCTTTTCATGGCAAGAAAATAAATATGCTTCCCTGCATTACACACTCAAACTGAGGATGGATAGGTGCCTTGCAGCCAGAACTAGCCTTTCTTCATCTTGCAAGATTTCCTATCCCCAATTGTTCCCTGCAGAAAGACAGTAATAGGAATAATATGTGATGCTGGGTGACATGGAAAAGTAAACCAAGAAGCCAACAGTGTAGTGTGCATGGGAAAGGGGATCCACATCCTTTCTTGGGAAAGTTCCTTCCTGAAAACAGTCAAAAAAATTGAAGAGCAATTATTCCTGGGAGGTCATGGGCAGATACCTTTCCTTCATCCTAGCTTCACTTCTGATAGATACTGTGCTTCAGCAACCATAGGAGAAAATCTTCCTCTTTACCAAAACAGTGAAGACAGAAAACTTAATTCACAAATGGAAATGCCAGCCTTTTGTTGGTTTATATTAAATCTCAGGGATTCATTTATATATAATGAAACCAAGCGAGGACTGTGATCCCAGAAAGGAATTCTTGGGTTGGAAATTCAGATATTTATTTTCTGAGGAATCCAATGAAGGACCCTGAGAAACACATTTTGTGAAGTGAAAGTAGATAATATTTGTGGATTAAAAAAAAAAACAAATCCTAGTAGCTGAGGCTTATATCGGATCCAGCTAGTGGTGGGATTCAGCCAGTTTGCACCACTTTGGCAGAACCGGTAGCTAATTTTTTGTTGCCCAGGCCCAGAATTGACTTCCAGAAGTGGCATCCACACAGAGAACCGGTTGTTCACATATTTGAATCCCACCACTGGATAAATGTCTGGAATATGTTTTTTGAGGTCTATCTGGGATCCCACACATGAATACTTTGAGGGGAAATAATAAAAAAAATGGGCTGTGAGAGTAACTTGATGAATCCTAAACAAAAAGAATATATTAGAATTCTTTGAAAATTCAGCAGGCATGCATTTGGAAGGATACTAACATCCATCCTGGTCTCGGTGCATTTATTAAGAAATTGCCATTTTTCACAGCCTTTTTGCATGCCAGCATGTTCCTGTATTGTGTGCTGTTTTGTCACACATTGATCAAAAGACTAGGGGATTCTTTTCAGTATGTTGGCTGTAGGCAAGCACACTAGGGCTGTAGGACATCATATGGTCCCATCCTAAAGTAAGTGGGATATCTTCTCTGTTGCTGTGTATTTCTTCCATGCTTGCCTGATCCTAGATAGACATAAGAGCAGGAACAAGCACAGTTTATGACTCCCCAAAAACACTAGGGAATGGGAGATAGAGAAGTGGAAGTAGGGTTGTTCAGAAGGACATTTTTACAATATTTCAGCTGTGGCAAAGGATGTGTGATGGATTTTCTAGGTTGCTGAGGAACACTGACTCATGTAGAGTTAGAATATGAATCCTGGGTCATCTCGGTGCCATAGGATTGTCCAAATCTATCTTAGAATGCAGTTTGCTTTTCATATTTGAGTGGGATGAGAAACTTCCTGGGTTTTTTTCCATGAATATCAGCTTCTTCTGTAGAAACTGAACAACCAAAATTTCTTTCATTTCCTCTATTAAAAGGCATATAAATACCATCCCAGATAGGTTTTTGCAATCCTTAGGCAGTAAGATAATTTGCCTTTTGACTCGGAATCAGGGTAAAGAGTGGTGATGGTGGATTAATGGTGCAAACAACCCTCTTTTCCATTTATACTGCTTCACTCCAGCCTCTGTCTGTCATCCTATAATCCCTAATGTGGTATAACAATATTTATAAGAGATTGGAATTTCTTTGTTACTGATTTCAGCTTTGCTGATACCCCTCTGAAAAGGAATAGAATTCAAGATTCAGAAAAAATTGGTATTGGGACCATAGCCCAGTATCTTCCAGATGATGGACATTTATAGGGCATAAGTGATCCATGCCCTTTTTATGCCCTACAGTGAAGGCCTTAGTCTGTTGATAAAATTTGCACAAGTTGGGACTATTTCAGCAGGGGATAGGATTAGAAAGGGGAGATAATAGGGAAATAATATTTTCCCTTTGCTTTTGTATCCACCTCTTTCCTGCCACTATTTTCAAACTTGGAATAATTACAAAGTATACCCACAGTTGGAAAAGAGAAGATCTAAGCATTATATCTGCATGATGATTTTATTGTATTTTTCTGAGCAAAAACATCTTTTGTGTATGTGCTGGTTTGTCAAGACTAAACCTAATCATGCTCCTTTGCTCTTTCCTTTTACCTCACACCTAACTTCCCCATATTTCCCTGACCACCATTGTGATTTGAAAACTTTGGGAGGGAGTGAACTCCAAAGAGAACCCAAACCTGGTGTCACAACAAAAATATAGCACCTCCCAGTCTAATTCACCTGCGGGTACGTTGCCTTTGCAAAACTCTCTGAGTTGGTTTCAGCTTGGTTAATTTTCAGAGGTGTGGCCCCAATCCATTAATTCATGCTCATCCTGTAACAATTAACTCTCATAAACCTTTAGAAATGCTTGTATAACAAGACCAAACATTAGTTCACTAGTTGGTTCTTCTGATGCAGAGGCAGATTTGTTGTTCAGGAATAGATTAAAAACTCACGTTTTAAGGATATTTTGGAAATGAAAAGGCTTTTTAAGGGCACCTTGGGAATTTGAAGCAATTTGTTTACATGGAAAGTCTCCCCTTGGACACAGTAGATTGTGTCTACTGTGTCCCCTTGGACACAGTAGATTACACCTCCTGTTCTTTTTGCCTGTGATTAAATAATAATGCTATAGTGTACATGACCTTGATAGCCTTTTATAGTGGAGATATGCACTAAATTAACACCCCTCATTTAGTTTCCCACTAGTATAGTTCTTCCTTACAAGTCCCAAAATATCTCTGAGGAGAGAATTTCTCCTAGAGGAAACTGGAGAAGAAACTTGATATTTCTTCTGGAGGGCTTCCAACTTGCTTTCATTGTCCATAATGTTAACTGTTATGGAGCAATAGACATTTTGTTTATCCTGATGAAAAAAGAGCCAGAGTTGGATTCTGCTCCCTTTGTTAGGACCTCTTACTTCATTGGAACAGAAGCGTCAAAGATGGAATTTTGGCAGTGTGTTTTCATGGAACAGATTCTGGATGCAGTCTGTCTTCCTGTGATCGATTTGGAGAAGAATAAGGGAACAACAAAGAAGTGGTCTTTCCATACTGAACCTTGGCCTGCAAAAAGGACACTGCTGAAGTTTTGATCCAATTGGAACACACTAGATCCTAACTCTTGTAAATACTGCAGTGCTCTCCCAGCTTTATTTGCCAGATAATTCTTCCTGAGATGGGCGTGAAATATTCATGAATAACAATTGAAAATTTATGTAAAGGAATGTTGGCTGAAGCAGCACTGATGTGCTTGCAATGCTGAGTAGCTAAAATCTTTACTGGAAGTTCTCAAAGACAGCAGCCTGGAGCAGATAGGAGATCATGGGAAAGGGGCCTCCACAAAAAGAGAAAACATGGTGGGAGAGAAGGAGATTGGTTGGGGTAAAGAACACAATAGGAAGAGAAAAGAAGCAAAGGCTAAGAAACATAGAAAGGGGTTTTGGAAACTGGACTAAATATAGGTAAAGAGAAATGTCTTTAACCAATAAGAGTAGTAAGACTAGAGGTGAAGCTGCTTCACATTCTTCACTGTTCAATTCCTGGTTAATCCCACTGCTTTCACTAGAATAAAACTTTCACATAACATGATGTGGGCATCAGCTGTTTAGCCACATAATGTTGGGTCCCTGTCATGAACCCAGAATTTATTAAGACTGGGTTCAGATATAAAAAGTGGTACAATGATACAAAACAAAATTTGTGTATATTTTTCTAAAATTATAGCAGAGTTACCATCCAGTATACAACTGATTGGTGGACTGGAATCCTTTTATTATGAAAATGTCTGTGGACTCCTTGGTACTTTTTGTGCTTAGTATTTGCTTGCAGGCATTTCATAACCCAACTATGTAACATTATCAGTGTGAGAGAGGGTGGAGTTTGTTCCCTTTGTATCTACAGTAGCTTTCCTTTCCAGTATTGGTGGCAACCAATTGGTGGTTTTTTTCCTTGGTAGTTCTTAGAACCTAGTGATGATGTTACCTAGTTGAGTGATGAAACATCTGCAAGAAAAAGAGCCGAGCTTAGACACCAAGGGCTGCAGAGTTTGAGGATTTTCAAGTGTCCCTAAAAAGAAAAATATCAGCTGCCTCATCTAGTTACATAGATGTTCAGTCTTGAGCTACATATATTCCCTTCTATTGAAAATGTCTTAGAATCTGCTGTAGTCTAGTCTAAAGTATGTATTTGTATCCACAGCCCCCCCCAAGGATCACTTCTCTCTTTCCCTCTATTTCACCTTTTTTTACTCTACTTTCTATACTACTGGGCCAAATAACAAATACAGAGCAGAATTTAAACAGTTTTGCCTGAATTTGTGAGCACAAAGTAGTACTCTATTATACGAATAGAGAAAGCTGGATTTAAATAAAGTTTAGTCCTTGAGAAGCCAGAATAAATTCCTGTCTATTTCTGACTGGAAAAATATAGAAAAAATATCTTAGGAAAATAAAGCAGAAATGGTGGTGATTTGATTTTGATCCTGAAGAATTATAACAAAATTAAATAAATAAAAAATTAATGTTATGAGAGCAATACTGCAAAGAACCTCAAAGTCAGCTTAACTGACTAGTTCAAGCTCTTCCATGATTGCCTTAGATACTCAGAAATTCTCACATCCTATATATAAAAAAAACCGATACCTTTTGCATCATTTCCCCAAGCTAATCTTAAGAATTCAAATAAATGCCCATCCGCCCATGCTGTCTTTAAAGGCTGTCCCTAAACCACCTGCTCACCCTCTGACTTAATCTTTACCACTGCTTACTTTCAAGTGTGGTGGATGACAAGAAGAGAGAAAAGAGACTTTGCATATCTTATTAATCCACATGTTAAGGCAATAGAGGCAGTGGTGGGATTCAGCCGGTTCGCACCAGTCTGGCAGAACTGGTAGCTAATTTTTTGTTGCCCAGGCCCAGAATGGACTTCCAGAAGCGGCATCCACACAGAGAACCGGTTGTTCACATATTTGAATCCCACCACTGAATAGTGGAAACAGTAACCCTCCTTGCAATGCACTGTTGCTCTTGGTACTATTGAAAAGTGGGTCAAGCAAATGCAGAGACATGTTTGAAATAATGGGGAATTATGGGGTAAGCATTTGGTGACTGCAGAGATTAGTGAAATAGGCATAAGAAACCAGGGAATCTTCACTGGCTTTGTTTTAGCCTGAGACAGACCAAAAGTTCAGTGATAGTGGTTTTCACCTCTTCTTTGATGAGTACTAATGATTAATTTCTGAGATTGATTTCAGAATAATAATAATAATAAAGAGAAGACGGGATGAAAGAATAGAAGAAAGAATAGTTTATGGTGGGGTAAGAATAAAAATATTGAAGGTGGGAGAGAAAATATATCTGAAACAAAATCAGATTAGATTTCAAGTTAGCAGTGAAAATAAATATTTTGATGAGAGCTCCACTGGAATATTAGCACAGATAGTGTGCTAAATTGTTGCTGAAATAGAAGTCTGGATGAAGAAGTCTGGATGAGTCTGGGCAAGAGCAATTTGGAGGGTTCTTGAAACATTGTGGCCAATTGTGGGCACTTCCCGTAAATACAAGCTTATATATGTTAGATGGAAAAAGCATAACATGATGCAGTACATTATTCAGACAATATGGCAAGAGGAACTTTCCCTGAGTTAAGCATCACTAATTCAGCCAAAGCTACTTGAGAAGAATGCAGCCACAGAAGAAAGAAAATCAAGAACAGTTATATCTGCTCCAGTTTCCTTGGCCTAACATGCAAAGGAGTAGCAAAGATAGTGTACAGTAAGCTCATCTTTCCATGTGGAAAGTCCCATGTTTATATGGAGGCCACCACAATCCATTGTTCAACAGCCATGACGCTGCACATAAATAGAAGTGCAATCCTTCAAGGATCAGGGACAACAGCCTCCCTAGAGTCACAGTGTATGAACTACAACATTGGGAAGTTGTTCTTTAATGAATTTCACTGTGAAGTATTTTGTACTGAATTTTATTTTTTTCCTTTTTTGTGGGGGGATATTTCCAGAGTTTGAGGAAAATTTCACCCCCACTATGCTCTTAAAATCTTTGCTTTTAGGTACTTTGTGATGTTTTATTCCATGAAACAGATGTTAACTATCCTGAAGTATTTTCATGGACAGTCCTTTCTATTGCAAACTGGGGAAAAAACTCAGCATCTCTCTGTTGTATCTTATTCACATTGAAGATTTAACTTCACAAGCTCCAGGGCATCAACCTTATCTTGAAAAGAGACTGCAAATGGGATGTTTGTCCTCAAATACAAGTACACATTCTTGTTTCATCATCTGGATGGATGGATGAACCTCCCTAGATCAGTGTTTCTCAACCCTGACAACTTTTAAGATGTGTGGATTTCATTTATCACAATTCACCAGCCAGCACATTGGCTGGGGAATTCTGGGAGTTGAGGTTCATACATCTTAAAGTTGTCAAGGTTGAGAAACACTGTCATAGATTCTTATTTCTCCCATTCCCTATTTCCTCCATTCTTGCCCTTTAATTCCTATAAATGTCCTTGCTTTCAGGTGTCTCCTACACTCCTAATCCTGTAATAAAGCCTTTCCTAGCCTGGTCCCAACTTGGACTGCAATTCTTAAAATTCCCAGTTGTTGGGAATTCAGGGAGTTGGAATCCTAAACATCTGGAGGACAACACATTGGGGCAGTCTATTACACCACAATATGTGGGAAAAGAGACATTTATAAAAGGGGTAGAATCTCAGCTTTGCCCTGCCACCCACAAGCACAGAATTGGGGTACAAGAGTGGGGGGTAACCCCTCCCCCAGTTTCTTTCTTGAGTCCCTCTTCTGCTCCCCTTGAATGTAATATACAATTTGAGGCAGCTGCCGGTTTGGGTCCTCACCAGCCACTTGGGTTCCCTCCTTCTGTTATAATCCTGTGAACCTTGGTTGTGTATGGGGATTTATTTTTGAAATTTGACTTTATTTTAGGTTTAATTTTGATTTAATATATATTTTTTGTTTCTCGCCACTCCATGTTTTAAACTGAATGGCACGACTTTTTTTTCCCTTGAATCGGAGATTCCTGTATGGAGAAAATCGATTTCTATATTTGCAATAAATTTCTTATTTAAAAAAAAAAGATAAATGATTAAGAGTGTGGATGCTTGATTTTTGTTACCCTCCATCTTGTCAAAAAAAGAATTTGTAGCTGATCACATTTTTTTGTAGAATAACTTGTGAGAGATTAAAGACTGGCAAAAAGGAAGTATAATTAAAGCATAAAATTTACGATTGTAAGATGTAAAAATAGCAATCTTTAAAAGAATTAGATCTATGGAGAGAAAAAAAGTTGGCAATGGCTTCATATCAAGATTAAGGGTTTAACATAAGGAGGTAAAAGGGAGACACATGGTTGTATAAATGTGGGTATTTAGCATCTGTTGAAAAATCTCAAAAGAAGTCAGCCACCTTGCTTCTTTACATTGCACTATATTTATTTTATTTAAAACAGTTATATAGCTGCACATCTTATAACAAACTCTGGGTGGCTCCCAATATGGGAGAGGAGAATGCTTACTATACTTTGACTATGCTTTAATTCTAAGACACAAAGAATTACAATTAAGCTCATAGAAACCAATGAACGTGAAGTACACCTATGTTGCACTATGATTTTTTTGGATAAAAAGATCTTAAGAAGATTAACTTTGTATTTGGAGACCAAAGAAGAACCAACTGGATTGAATCTATATTCATAGAGTCTTGCCATCCACAGAAAGACTGCTACCACAAAAATAGATGTCATTGTTCAGCCAGCATTGTCCAAATATTATAGGATCTGATTCTGAACTAATATCAGCCTCAGCCAGCACAGACAAAAGTATATAAATTGTGAGTTGTGGTTCAGGAACATCTGGAGGATCACCCATCCCTTCAGCACATTGCAACATATTTTTTTTTAAATATGAGAGGTTGTCACATAGAAAAATAATATATTTTCTCAGTGTGTCCATGAGACTTATTTACATAGGAAATGTAAGGTGTCATCTATTTGAAGAGTTGGAGTCAAAGGCAAATAACTATACTAGAAAGGTAGAAAGCAGAACTAGCTTTTAAGTTACCCCTGATCTCTCAGGACCTGGACAGCAAATAACATTGGTTATCCAGTCACAATCTTTTCCACGGACTGATGTGTAGCATGGAAATTATAGTAATTCTTCCAAAGAACATGCAAATCTGTGATTTCTTTAATCTCATTTTTGCTGATTTGTTTCCTTTCTATTTCCCATTTTGTAAGAGGCTGTCCTACTTCTCTGCCACTCCAGGACAGGATTAAATCTCATAAATAAATATAAATTATACCAAGTTGGATAGCAGTTAAACACTAGGGGATATTTCCTGAATTAGAAGAAATATGACAATTAATGAGGGGAATGTTGAGCTATCCTTAATGAAGATTTCTTAAACAAAGACTGGACAGCCATCTGCTGGGGGGTTCTCCCATTCTTGATTTCTTTCATTAATAACCTATAAGATTTCTTCCAATACTAACATTCAAAATGACAGAGTTTAGTTTGAAATACAACTGAAAAAGACGCCATCTTGTATCTACAATATGTTGCTAAGGAACATCCCTCAAGTGATTGAAAAAGCAATAAAATATCTCTCAGCGCATAGAATATGCTCTGTCCTTCCCAACAGTGAATATTATTGCCAGAACAAATTCTACTTTTTATGGTTTATTCTCCCTTGACATTAGACAAAGGCTTCCTTTTAAAAAATGTTTGCCAATACAATATAGAGACAGCATACCAACATGAGCTTCCCCACCTTCTTCTTTGGAGAATAGTTGCCAGGTCCTGTGATCACAAGCTTTCAAAAATGGTACGAGTGACTTCGTTTTATTTAGCGCCTTGGTGTAAGTGTTGCATTGATTCAGGTGCCTCAGTTCTCAGGTTTCAATGTAAAACAGCCCTCTGTTTTGAAAATAATCTCATCAGGTCTGAAGTGTCTTTTTGTTCCATACTACATGACTGGCTTTGTATATTTTAGAAAGAAGCAGGAAGAAAAAGAATGCCTGAGTGACTTGGCAATCTGTTTCCATTCTTTGAATATAATGTCTAGTGATTAGCACATTTCCATTTGGGGAGAAATGTGAGCACTAATAACTGAGTCAATCATTTTTGCAATACCCAACCTGTTTTAGTGGCTGGATCCCAACTTGATGCCCATAGAGTCCTATGTACCTGCAAATACTTCCCTTGTTGCTCACCCAATACTTTAATAATCCATTCCCAAAATGATTTAATTTAATTTTTTTCTTCTATTTTATTTTTTTTAATGGGAATCTAGCATGCTATCACAAAGTGCTAAGAATATTGCTAGACCTTGTCTACTGTATACCCTTGGGGGGGGGGAAGATACATTGAACCTCAGATCCACCTTCTTTTTAAAAGCTGTTTTTACTTTTAATTAGAAGAGATAGACAGTATCTTAAAGCAGTTATTGGAAACACAATGTTCCTAGCAGTAGGATATTCATTTACCTAAAATTGCCCAAAAGGTCATAATAGTTTAGTAACATCAGATGAGAGAATGTAACAAAACTACCCTCACATCTCTTCAAACATGCTCTTGCTGTGGGCTGCCTAGGAACATTGTGCAGGTAGTCCTCATGTTACAACCATAATGGAGCCTGCCCATCATACTTGTAACTCATAACAATCTTTCTTGTCATGGTTGTTAAGTGAATCACCACAGTCATTAAATGAATCCACAGTCATTAAGCAGACCAATATTTTGCTATGGATGTAGTGTTGCCCAAAACCAGAAGTTAATTCCAGTTTTCAACAAAACTGTTGTAAAATGCAGTCAAATGACTGTGGCACACTGCAAACAGCCATAAATGCAGCCTAATTGCCAAGAGATCGAAGTATGTGACTGAGGTGGGGGGAACCTACCCCCTAGGTGGACTTAAGTCGAGGACTAACTGTCTAAGTTCTATAAATAAATGAAATATGCATTCTGTGTAAACCATATAAGTTCCATACATAATTTTTGGTCCCAGTGTTAGCAACATCCCACAGAAGACTTTGTGCCTTCTCCTTTTGAGTAAATTTGCCTTTTGCATTATTAAGCATTTTAAACTTATAGGATGATCCTTCCGTAGCCTCTGCAGTTTCTTAGAGACACAAGATTCTCCAGAGACCTAGAGAATATTCTTTCCTTTCAGGAAATATCGCATGACACAGAAGCCAAAGAATTTAAACATGTGTAAAGAAAAAGAAATGACCAACTTCATTTACTGTGCTTTTTCGTACCTTTGTAACCTGGCATATCATTCTTGCTTCCATAACAACTCTATACCGTGTTATCCACTGACTTTTGGTCATTAAATTTCTTGTTTCTTTTTCAGAATCTCACCAATCCTATTACAACATGGGGTTTTTTTGGTCTTTCACCTTTTCAATCCATTTACTCTTCCTTCATATTTTTGTTTTGCAATTTGATCTCACTATAATGGTCACACCATTCAAAGCATTTCTTTCATTCTGGTCTGTTATTTTTATATTTAATCAACGTTCATTCAGCACCCATTCACTCTTGACTCTATCCCTTTTTGCAATTTCCTTTTTTTGTTTTTCTGACATACCCAATTCTCTCACTTCATGATCAAGTGAGCAGAATACCTTAGTATACAGCCATCTTTACTTCTTTTTTAAAAAGAAAATCATTCTTGCAACAGACCATACACTATCTACCAGTGTGTGCATATTTTAAAATTCACCTATCAAGTTTTTCCATATTTAGTTAACATTCTGGGGAGAGACACAAGAAGTTATTTACTTGTTCCAGCTATGTATAATTTGCAGCCATTCATTTTTCTGTCAAGCACAACTACCTTGGGATTTTGATACCCTAATTTTCAGATCCATATGCCTTGTTGCATCACATAATTTATCTAACATTTGCTACAAATCACAGATTCTTAGCCAACAACATGGCATAATCTGCATACAAAAAACTGCATACAGTCACATTCCTGAGCAATGCACTTCTAATGTCACCACAAGCATTCATTATATATTTTTATCTATAAACACATTCAAAACCAAGGAGACATCATATATTCCTATCTTACTTTCTGCTTAAGCTTCAGCCATTCACTATTGTCTCTTTATTATTCTGCTTAGTCTGATGCATACTTGACTTCCATTTTATGCCACTCTTACCACCAAACTTCCATTCCATATTCATGAAAAATGTTACATAATTCAAACATATTTCATTCAAACATATTTAACAACAACTTTTTCATTTACCTTCACACATTCTTCAGTGTTCTTTTTAAGAGCAGAATTGGGTTTGTTGAGCAGAATGTGCTCTCTGCTCAACACAAGGTTGTAATATAATAATATAAGCCTGTCACTTCTCATATCTTTTCAGCCATAATTTTGCCCTCCACTACCAGGCTTAACAACTAATTTCACTGCAGTTTTTGCATTAATTCTTGCTATTTTTCCATCCTTAGAGGGAAACAATAACAATTTTCCAATCATCGGGTAGCAGTGCAGTCATCATACACTTGTTAAACAACTTGAACAACCATATCATAAGCAAACACATTGATATTTTAATATTTTTCACATATCATCTAATGTAACATTTATAGCATTACTATTTTTCAGGATTATATTTTGTCTTTATACACATTATGATAATCATAACAATACCATTTTGTAATGTTCTTTCATGCATTTTTTCTCATCCACAGTTTCTTTTACTTCATCATTCTATGAAGCTTCTTTTTATATTTTAATTAGCATAATTACACACACCACTGTGATACTCTGTACTATAACTCTTTTTCTTTCTATTCCAAATAGCTTTAACATTCTCTTTCTTAAACCCACTTTCTATCCATTCTACATTCATTCACTTCTTTTCTTTTCTTCTGTATCCATTTTCCTCAAGATCCACAATTAACACTATAGAAAAATGATCTCTTCCATATTAGAGTCTCTCATTTTCTTTGCAAACTCCATTGATTCTCTGTTTTCCATCATAAACAATTAAATCAATAATATTGTAAGATTTATGTTCATTCTTTTGCCATGTGAATGCGTGAATATATTTACATTTAAACAGTAATTTTTTTTCAGTTCCTAACATAAATTTAATGTATTGTATTTAATGCAAATGTTCATAGTAAATTCCAAAGTTTTGTCCAATTCTCATCCAGCAAATCTTCTTGACTCCTTTCCTTGCTGTTAGTATCTATGGCTGACTGTCATCCTCTGAGTAACCACAGATCAATGTACTTTGAAGGATTGAAAAGTCTCAGAGGTGGTCAGAGAAGTTTGATGAACAAAAGTACTGAAATTAGTCTTCAATGAAGCTCTTGTTGGGGTGGCAATTAGATTCATCTGTGAAAACCCGCATTCACATTCACTTGAAGAAATGGTAATGGTATTCAGAGTCCGTATCAAATGCAACAGTTTTTCTGGATATGTCTTTTTGAGAATGTATTTACGGAATCCACGAATCATTTCTCTTTCATTTAATTGCAGTCTGATTGACAAGTTTCTAATTTCCACTTCTCCAAATGTCAGTTAAGTATTAACATCTTCAGGCCAATGTTTTTGATCAAGTATGCAAGACCAATATGCCAACTCATGGTCTTTGCTATCAAGCAATCTTTTTTCAATTGACTCTTTCAATTTTGTATAAAATGTACTTGGGTCAATGGGAGGATCCTTTCTTGAATCTTTTTCGTGAAGTAAAACTCCACGAAAGTGAAGTTCACATACAGCAGCAACAGCGCATTTATAATAGGGCCCAAAGTTCTGTCTTCTTTTTTCAAAAACTTGTACCAGTATTTTTATTTTCTTATTTACCTTGTACAGGTCCATGTTGCAGTCCTGTAAGTTCAAACTTAATTCTGATAATCCTTGGAGAGCATCACACATCAATCCTAGGTCCAATAAAAATTATGTAGATGTGATTTTTCTTTTCAAGCCATCATAAGTGCATTTATCATTTTTATCTCTTGTAGGATCATGCATTGCTTCCTCAAAATGATACACAAGGGATTCAAAATTATTCCACACAGCCAAAACTGTACGCAAACTAGATGACACCCATCAGGTACTTAAAATTCTTCCAATTTTCAGCAGCTCAGCCCCCAGTAATTCTGCACTTAAATGCAATTCTCTACTATTCTTTGCTGAAGCATGGTATATGACGTAAAGTTTATCAATAAATGATTTGAATCTATTTATTCTGGAAGTTTCCTTGACAACATCAACTACTGATAATTCTAGTCTGTGATTAGCACAATGCCAAACTATAATAGAAGGAAAACATTCTGACAGCAATTTTTTCACTCTACTTTTACACCCTAACATCACAGCGCCGTCACATGCCAGAGAAACCAAATATTTTTAAAATAATCTTCATAAGAGTGAAGACATTGGAGTAAGGAATCAAATACTTTTTCTGCAGTTACTTTTTCAAGTTCTACCAAGTCCAAAAACAAACCTATTGGTGAATTCATTCCAACACCTTCGACACAGCATCGAACATATACTATGAGGGTAATTTTTTTGCTTATTGTGGTTGATTCATCAATTATCAGTAATATTTTATTATTGGATAGAAAAATTTCTTTAACCAGTTTTCCTCATTTATTCACTTGTATGATTAATAATGTTAATACACACATTTGTAGAATGAAAAATATGACCCATTTCAACTCCGTTCAGTTCTTGCAGATCAATTTCAGTTTCAAAATGATAGAATGATTGATTTTCCTTTGCTACTTTATATGCAGTTCGAAACATTTTGCAGTTATTATTTTTTTCATGAGATAATGACATTAAAAAAACATTCTCAAGAGTCATTTTTTCTCTTTCAGGAACTATTTTTAATGCTGCTTTATGTGCAGCAGATTCTCTGTGAACATTTTTTTTCTGAAGTGAGGTTCAACTGTTGCTTCCTATCTTTGCCAGAATAGGTTATCTCATTGTTGGTCCATTGTTTGGAAAGTTTCATTCCCATTTTCATTTCAACTCCAAGAGTTCCAACTTTTCTACAAGGTGTACAGCCAAGTTTCATTTTGCAAACACAGCCATTCATTTTTCAAGCAAAAATCATTTTTTTGATCATAGGTCCAGCAGTCTGGCCAGTTATTTGTAGTTTGGCTTTGCTTCTCAAGATCAGATTCAGAAATATCAACAGGTGTCATTATTTTTGTGTGTTCTGTCATTGTGTCTGTTAATATTCTGGCCTTTTTATTAGCAGGCCTGGTGGTTGAGAAGTAATTAGTAATTTTTTTCATTTTTAAATTTGAGGTCACACTTTTACACTAAAAATTAAAAAAGATTTTCAATTCACCAACAATTTTTTAAAATAAAAAAATTATTTAGCTTTCGCACATAGTCAATCACTGTACACACACCCACACATGTCAGTTGTGTAACGAAACATAATGGTCACCGCCCACAGTAAGCACTCAGTGCACAACCACATGATCAATCACAAGCCGAGCAGTGCCACAAGCCGAGCAGCGTCATCACAACCAGCGCGGACAAAGTACGCATGCATCAGACTCGACACACAAGCAGCCCGCATGCACCATTTTAATGATTTTGCTGCCAACCTGCTACACTCAACAGGGCAATTCAAGTCCATGTGGACCAAACCTCAATTTTTCAAAAGTTACTTTTAAAACTTGGAAAATCCATCAAAAAAAGGTCCGGAACACTGTTCCAGTACGTTCTATGACAAAAAAAAGCACTGCATTTAAACCACTTATCTGAGACAAATGGACTTTTGTCTAAGGAGATATTTACCAGTTACCATGTTCATTCATTCATTCATTCATTCATTCATTCATTCATTCATTCTAATGACCCAATTAGGTTTTCTGTAGTCTCTCATCTTATTCCCAGCCATCTATTCATATCATCCAGTAGAAAAATTATTTTCTTCCTAAATCACATTCATTCAGAATAGTGCACATTTTTCTCCCAAACTGATATCTGGTTCTTTTATTATCACCATTCACTGGAGCATAATAAGCAACTAATACCAATCTATGTATTCCTACTTTTATAAATACCATAATAAACTTGATGACACTGATTCATGCTTCTTGGAATATATTCTTCACAATTAAATTTATACTGCATATAGTCATCCACTCCATAATATCAAAATGCCTCTATGCAGATTTAGTACATCCTCTACCTTTCTCTTAGTTTGTATATGTATGTGTATGTGTATGTGTATATATATATCTGTGTGTGTGTATATGTGTGTGTATGTATATATATATATATATATGTATTGCCTGACATAAAATACACAACCACCAGGAAAATTATAAAACTATAAAAAGTTTTAATAGATTAAAATATACCTAGCTTTCGCTGGTCACTACCAGCATTGTCAGGGTAACCCCCAGAAGGTAGGTATATTTTAATCTATTAAAACTTTTTATAGTTTTATAATTTTCCTGGTGGTCGTGTATTTTATGTCAGGCAATATGAATTTACCCAGGAATCAGTGTTTTATTTTTAGTACTCTTAGCAACATATATATGTATGTATATATGTGTATGTGTATACATACATACATATATATACATACACACACACATATACATATACATACACACAATATATATACATATACATACACACATACTTATTTTCTATCATGTCTTTGTTAACTCATGTTCTTTGACACATATTCTTCTTATCAGTGCCTTTTTTGTAAAAAAAAAAAAAAAAAAAAGATGCCAGAACTCACACACAGTTTTGGTGGACTGGCAGAAGCCTATAGCACGCCACATCTGGCTCCAGTTGAAAGCCCTTTATGGAGTGGGGGGGAGCGCTTTAGGGAGCTTCCAAGGCACAGATCATGTGAGCAGCATCAGCTAACAGATGACATTGCCGTGGCTTTTGAGAGGGCGTTTGTTGTCTTCTGCCACCTCATCTTCCTCTGCCTCTGATGACACAGAGGCTTCCTCCGGAGCCAGAGAAACCAAGGCAGCAGTGGTGCTGCTGCTTTGGAACGTGCCTGGTCCCTCAAAGAGATTCGCTCCAGAAGCCAGTCCTGGTCCCTGGTGGCCAATGCAGGGGAAGCCCCGTGAAGCAAGGCAGAGAAGAGGGTCTGCTTTCAGGGCGGTGGAAGTGTTTCTGGGTTGACCTTCGATGCCGCCGATTTCCCTGGGCAGCTTCCTTTCACCGAGCCAGACCTTTACTCACACTGGCAGCTTAGATGGAGACGGTTCTTCTCTTCAAAAAAAGGTGCCAGAATGCCATTCCGGTGTGTTCTATGACAAAAAAAGCCCTGCTTCTTACATTATAATTTGTAATTTTGCATAAGCTATTGTTGTCACTAAGTGGATCCATATATAATGGCCTCTACCACACATCATTAGTTTTGTCAGTTAAGGCTTTCATATAATACTTTTTAACAATATAGAGAAAGTATATGCTAGGTTACCAGTCTTTCTCCTATTTTGATCATATGTAGCATTTCCTGCTGACAGTAAGGAGCAATTAGGATGGAATTAAAAAAAATAATCTAAACATGTCAGCTTTCTTGAAGTTTCAGTTATTCACAGACTGGACCAAGTGCTAGATCAATATCTCTCTTACTGAGAATAACGGTCCAGACTCCTGATATTTCCTAGTTCTGCCAGGTCTTACAATGTATTTCCAAAACGTCAACTATGAAAATAAGAGCAGTTGACTTGTGCAGGAAAAGTCGTGCAATATGTTTGCTTAGAGGCACTGCCACTTCAGAATTTGCTTAAACCAAAGAGGTGGCCCCATTCTAAATCCTTGACTTTAGTTTTGCCGTGGTAGCGAGATTAAGCAAGTTAGCCCTGAAGGCTTCCAAGATGACAGAAGCCAAGCTCAGAAATGCATTTTTAAAACGCTTGGGTGCCCCGAAATCATAGCGTGCACCTCTTTGCAACTTAAGTGCATCAGTTCTCTGCTATCGCAGTTCAGATTCTGATGCTATGATCTTGTAAACCTAATTAAATAAAACAAGATTAGATTTGAAGGCCTCAGCCCAAAACATGGCTTAAAAGTATCAAATTTGATCTTATGCCCTTGGACCAAACTGCTTGCTGATCAGGGTTGGAATACACTGGTGCCCTGCCTTGCCTGGGGGAAGAGGTGCATTTAAAAGATTGAAAAAAGTCTGTAACAGGATCACAGGAAGACAAATTCTTCAAACAAGCTGTCCTGAAGTATGATTTTGGGAAAAAAGAAGCAATTGGGAGGAGACTGACATTTCACATGCTGTATAGCACAAGCCATGCAGGAGATGAAAGAGAAAAATAGAGAGGATTAATTAATTATGGGCCTGGTTTGAGGCTGAGCAGCTGTCACCCCAGTTGGTAACCTTGGAGCAACCCTGGAAATCTTAGGATGTACCTGCCAGGTACATCTCTTAGGAAGTGGAAGGAAAAAATCATAAGATATAACTAGGTGCCCTATAACTGTCACACTTATAATTGTACATGGCACCAACACCAGAGGATCTGCTGCGGCATGTGGAACACTCTTCTTTCTATTGATACATTTTTCTGCCAACATTGCCAGTGCTCTGAGGTGATGAATGCTCTATTTGTCATTAGTTCTTTGGAGACCTTCAGATAGGGCAATTCCCAGTTTAAAGATATAAACTCTCATTGCCTCTACATTATTAATCTGGACCACAAGCCAGGCAGATGCACAGAAAGCCATGTCAAAGACTTCCCGATTATTATGAGATATTATGTTTCTTTCCACATATACCAGTTCATATAGGATGTTAAGCAAAATGTTTGTTTTGCTGAAGGCAGAGGTTATTGCATCTTCATAACAAATCTTTGCAACACCTAAGTGGCTATCTGAATTACTGCCTAGTCAAATACACCATAAAATGCCAGGCTAACAATTAGAGAGCTCTTTGCATATGATGACGCTGCCCTGCTGATCTCAGAGTGAAGTCAATGTAAAATTATTTGTCATTCAGTTGCCTTTGTTACATTAGGGAATTTACTATCTGAGAGCTGTTAATTTAGTTGTGCTTCAACATCTTCAGCAAATGCACCTCTGAGAGATTGCTGATAGCCTACTGGGAGCCTACCCTTGTCCTACTTTCTCATGAGCTAGGGCCAATTAGAGCTGAGTGTTGTCCCTAACAAGGCTGTCAATTTAGGGTTTTGATACATTGGCAGAGGAGACTGAACTTTACTTCTTTGTTCCCCTCTGCTGGCCTACCCTTCTATGTCTTTGCAACCAATTGCAAAGAAAGGATGAAGTTGGTAGATGCTACATTTCTGGCAATTTGTTCATGGGAAATTCTAATTTTTAAGTGTATTTGACAACTCTATAGTAATTAGGATGTGGTCTGTTAAATTTAGAATTCATACAGAATTGCTCTGTTCCAACTAGAGTTGTTGCTTTAAATCATATTGTTATAGTGATCCAATTTGAAATAGCATCTCAGCCTAGAAAAAGGAAGTCAATCCAGTGAAATAAAATGAGTCAGTTTGACTTGGCCAACTATTTTCTTCCATTGGAAAATTCAATCAGTTGAAAATATGTATAGGAGCCCTTTTAACGTTGAATGGATTGTGCTCCAATTAGGTATTTTGAAGATAAAGATAAAGATAAAGCTTGCATCTTCATTAAATTAAAGCATATCTTCAAAACATTACAAAGTACTACTATAACAACTTCTATAACAACTAATATAACATTCTAATGTAACAAATCATTGTGGACAAGTCAATTGTTGACTTCAGTTTACATGATACAAGATATCTAGAAGAGCTTTAATAATGTACTACCAGATCCTGCAAATGCCCTGGTGGGTTATCTAGAAAATTGGTGGGCTGCAAATTTGTCAAATCATTCTTTCCTATCTTCACCACTCAATGACATATTTATATAAAGCTTATACTGAAACATATTTTCAGCTGACTTAATTGCTTGACTAACGGAGGAAAATATAGCAGAAAATCTATAACAATATCCATAAACAAATGTAAGAGATTCTGATCTCTGATATCTCTCCATAGGGCTAAGTTCAATTGCTAATTAAATATAATGTAAGAAATGCTTACAAAATCAACAACAAATAATTTAAAGGCATTTAGAATAAAGAGAAATGATATAAATAGTTCTATAATCAGAGATTTTAAAAATTGGTTTTGAAATGTTTTGACTTTTAAAAACTCTTTGGCAGCTTTACTTTAAAGTTCTACAGGACTGGTTTTCTTTATAGTTTACAATTACTAAATTTGTTTGCAAGAATTATACAAACATTTCAGTAGTAGGAGTCTTGAGGAAATGTAGATATTTCCTTTGAGACTTACTGAATGAGAAAATACAGCATTAATCAATTCTTCTGTGTTAGTCTTTTTTTTAACTTTGGGAAATAAGAACACTTAAATTGACAAGTTATATGAGATATTATTAGAATGTATGGCCCTAACATAAGTTGGAAATCCAGGACTAATGAATATTCCTATTGTAGCAATTTCACTCATAAAAAGTGCTGTGGTTGTGGGTGGAAACGCAATAATAAGAATGTTCATGGAAAAGAAACTTGGACACAAAAAACTGCTTTCTAGAATTATTATAGCACTTGAGGTGGCATATAAATTGAATGAGTGGCTACATACAAACCTACTTACCTTTATCTCCCCGTGGTGGTACTGAGCTGTGATAAATCAGGCTTCTTTGCACAAGTGAATATTATGATCCATAATATCATAAGGATTCTTTGAAGTTACCCTGCATTTAAGGAAAGGCCATGAGGTGAGCATAGGTTTATTTGTTTGTTTGTTTGACCCCCATCTTGTACCCAACAACTCTTGAAAAATTGGGAGATATTTCTAGGCTTATTTATTTTATTCCTTTTAGTAAATAACAAAAAAGTGCTTTAACCAAAAAGTGAAAGAAATACAGCAAAGAGAGAGAAAAAACTTAGCATGATAAATTATTTTAACAGTAAACAGTTATAATTCTATGAATACTTATATAATGCAAGTAGTATTCAAGCATATATATATTTCTAATACCCTTATATTACTATCATTACAGTATGTTCGATCTTCAGATAACAGTAGTGAAAATAGCATCTTCTGCATGTCACACACACTTGTTTGACCATTGTCTGATAGCCAATACAGTACTGCATAGCCAAAATCCAAATTCTAAGACCTCATGGTCATGCAAGACCCCCAGATTCTTTAAGAATGACCACAGAGAACTCCAGAAGTTAACAAATTGTGATTTTTCTTAAGGAAAAAAGATAGATCTTGAAATCAAACAATTTAAAGGTGTTTAATATTGATTTTAATGACATTTAAAAACCAATGAAATTAAAAAGTGTTTTTGTATTATCCTAACTACATTTTGTAATGAAGTTCAAAGACCAAGTATCCCCTTGAAGAATTTCATACTTTGTTATATAGGCATCTATTTTTGGGGGGAGAGGGAGTGTCTTTGAGTCTTGGTGAATTGACTCTGCAGTTTTCTAGCCACAATTTTGGAAATGGTTTGTCCTTACCACCTTTCTAGGGCTCAGAGAGAAAGAGTGACTGGTCCAAGGTAATCCAGTTGGTTTTGGGACTAGAACTCATTAGACTCCCAGTTTTTAGCCTGATGTCTTAACCACTGGACCAAAATGGCTCCCATCATAGGCATCCATGGGTTCTAGTTTTAGTGGTCCTGTGACATTAACTATGTTTCCTTTAACTAAATCTCAGCTGCTGTGAGATTAGCTATCATTATGTGACCCTCCCCACTCTCACACACAACACTTTTCTTCCTGTATCAGAATTATGCTATAAATTTAAAATTCATCTGGTTATACAGCGAAGAATAATATGATATTTGAGTTAGATCAATCTTGGAAGTCATTTAGTTCAACCTTCTGTTAAAAGCAGGTTTATAATGTAGGATATAACTCCTAGTCTCTGTCAAAGAACAGAATTGTTCAGAGTGCTCCCCTTCTGGGAAAAATCTGTGTTAGCGAGAGTTCTCCTAGAAAAAGTAAGCTATTCATGTTGACTCCCACCATGCCACCATGCATGATAAAAAGGTAACGATTCTTTATAGTTGAGCTGCAATTCCATAGACATGCTCATGTTGTTTTTTTTACCAGAAATATAGAAGTGGTATATCATTGCTGTGAAAAGTTTTTTTTTACTTCCCAGTCTATCCTTAAACGTAAAGGTTGGCTATGCTTTACCAGCTGGGACTAACAAGGTGTTGAATTATTACTTAGCTCTTAAAAATATAAATCACACTTTCCCAATATTTCAAAATATCTTTAAACATGGCAAAACAGACCTGCAGACAGTCAACCCAGAATTGTGGGGTTCTTGGTGCTCTCTGAGCTTGGTTTTTTTTTTTTTTTTTTTGCAGACATTTCATTACCCAACTAGGTACCTTCATCAGTGCTAGAACGGAGTGTGGTTTGCTCTTTTTCTATATACAAATGTTTTGCCCTGTCAGTTTGGTGGGCATGTTTTTGATGGTTCCTTGATTAGGTTGTTGTTTACTATTTGTCTGAGTTGGTAGTTCTTTGACTGGGGCGTTGTTTACAGCTTGGTTGTTAGTCTACCTTTAATCTTTATGTTATTTTCTCCTTATCTGGGTATTGATTGCTGGCAAGGAGTTTTGAAGTTTTTGTTTCCTTTTTAGATTTTTTATTGTCTCTTTTGAATGGTATGTTCACGTTATTTATGTCTTTGTGCCTGTTAATGGTCGATTTTTCTGAGTGCCAAGCTTCTAGGAATTCTCTAGCATTTTCGGTCTTGGCTTGGTCCAGGATGGTCAGTTTCCCAGTTGAAACTATGGTTAAATCTGTCCATCTATTGTGAAATTAAGGAATTTATATCATATCTTCTGACTGCTAGTTGGTTCATGGTTGTGCTTTACTAGTCTTCTGCAAGTTTGCCCTACATAGGGCTGTTGCAGTCCTTATACCAGGGCTCTTCAAACCTGGCTCTTTTATGACTTGTGGACTTCAACTCCCAGAATTCCTCAGCCAGGCACACTGGCTGAGGAATTCTGGGAGTTGAAGTCCACAAGTCATAAAAGGGCCAAGTTTGAAGACCCCTGCCTTATACTGTAAGTTGTAAATGACTTCTGGTTTTTCTTCTGAAGCTGTTGGATCTTTTGGTTTACTTAAGATGTTTTGGAGAGCTTTAGTTGTTTTTTGTGCTATGGTGATGCCATGTGGTTGTAGTAGTCTGTTGGTGGTTTCTGAGATGTTTTTGATGTATGGCACTGATATCATTTTCATACCTTGTGTTGATTGTGCTGTAGATGGTTGAGTGGTCAGGCATTTTTTGATAATATTGTGTGGATATCCATTTTAGTGGAAGATATTGTAGATGATGTGTTTCCTTTTTCTGATGTTCAGGGGTGCTGCAGTGTATTTGTGCTCATCTAAATAGTGTTCTTACACAGCTTCTCTTGCAGGTGGTTGGGCTGTTACTTTGGCAGTGGAGAACTTGGTTAACGTGGGTGGTTTTATGATAGTCTTCTGTTTCTAACTTGCTATCCTTGGCTCTGCTGATATAATATCCAGGAAGGGTACTGTGTTGTTGTTCTCTTCTTCTCCTGTGAATGACATTCCTTTGAAGATGTTGGTGATGGTTTCGTATGTCTTCTTCATGTCCGGCTGGGGAATTCTGTGAGATAAAATCTACATATCTTAAAATTTCTGATGTTTAGAAACCTTGATTTAAATTATTGTTTAATAAATAAACATGAAGTAAATCCTAAGAACACCAATGTTTTTTTGAAGGAAGATAATCAGAAGCAAATAAAAGGGAGAAAACTGAAAAGAAACTGCATATGTGTATGTGTATCCTAATAAATTCCTCTTATCTATATAAATGCTACTTTGAAAAACAAAATTAAATGTGAATATTTAAATTGTTTGCATTTCTGCTTTAGATCACATTTGCACATATGAAATTTGTATATATGAGGGTAAATGAAGGAAATATAGTAGGAAAAACGTTGTTAATAAAGCTAAGAAATGGTGACTAATTCGAGGATTCTTCAAAGCATTTTGCTGTCATGTTAATTTTTTAAGCCAAGCAATTTCCCACTGTTTTAAATACCATTGAACCAAAGCCGCTGACATTTAATTTTTCACCCTGGCCATGTTGTTCAGAGATGTCTATGTAAGATGTAGAAATAAATGGCTCAAATTCTGCACATATAATTGTAGTTTAGAACAATAGAAAAAGGTTGCAGTACTTGTTATTTTAATCTGTTGTTCCAAAGGAAAAGAACATCACTTAAACTGATCCAAAACAGTTTAAAATTAACTCCAAAAGGTTAATTTCTCAAGCAAATTAAATTGAGTTGATTATTTTTTAAAACTGGGGATTCTGCAGATTTGATATAGTTAAAAAAGAACTACTCTAAAAAATCTATAAGGTTCTGAGAATGGAGTATGGAAACATGCCAAGGAAAGTTTCAGAGTAAAATTCCATGAACTGAAGATGAATTCACACCTAGAGGATATTAGTAAGGTCAGCTCATTTCTTGTAGAAAATGAATTCTAGTGAGTGATGAGAGTTATAATCTTCCTATCAGAAGAGATTCAAAGTCTTTACTTTTTCAAAATCCATCTTTCTTTTTTTGTAAGTAAGTTTATTTATTTTTTGGTAATCCACTTGCAGAAGAGGATATCCCCCTTCTCCCCCATCCCTGCTTTTTTTTTTTTACAGAATAGAACTTTCAAAGCTAATCTTACAGACTTAACCATTAAAACAGTTCTATATAGTTTTTGTCTTTAAGCCTCAGTTAACACCAAATGCTACCTTGTGTCCAGTGAAAGATGTGAGGTATTACAATCGTATCTCGGGTCACTGTCTGCAGAGTGTTTTCAGATGCAGTTGACACTGCTGGTGCTTCTTTGTAAAGCCTTCATAGACTGGTTAATGCATCTTCTTATACTTTTCCCAACACAATTATGATGTCCTCCTTAGACCCTGCTCTCAATATCTACAGCATCTACTTTGTATGTGTAGCGCTACCTCTTTAGAGGCCGCCAATGCCCAGGCCCTCCCAGCCACAACCCCCCTTGTCCAGCCTTGCGGTAATGTTCTTTAGGGATCGGTGAGATGTCTAGCAACCGGAACTCATGCAGCATCGATGGGTGGCAGGCTCTTCTTGTTGAAGCAGGACTTTCAGGCACGAACTTAACCGGTCACAATGGTTGATGCCCCGCAAGATGTATAGAACAGCTCAGGGCTGCTTTAGCAGCAGGAGTAACAAGCCCCTGAGCAATCGTTCAGAGTCCGATGAAATGGGGGGGGGATAGACCCCGGCTCCAGATGGCAATAATAACAATGACGGCCAGTATGTTATGGCAATGGCTCATCCCCCAGGGCAACTCCCCCCACAATGTCCCAGCACCTATGCCAGCAGCGATGGCCACAGTCCAGATGCCTCCAAAGTCCTCAACCTCAGTTGGCAGCAACAGTTGGCACCACCAGTCTCTCTCCTCCTGGTGCTTCTTCTCTGGAATTCCTCCTCAGGTCTCAGGATTCAAAACCACCCCCCTCCCTTTACTCTTTATTATTAAAAACCGAGGCTAGAAACCCCAGCCAGCTCCCTTTCTCCACACTCTCGCTTGCCTCCGTTTCAGATATCCTCCCACGGAGGANACCCTTGATAGAAAAATAAAATAAGCTTCCAGACCTTCTCTTCTCAACTCCAACCCCCGGCCTTCTCCTTTCCTTTCCTTTTCTATCCTTCCTCCTTCCACTTACGCCAGCCACACCCAAAGCCAACTGCAGCTGTCCCAATCTTTTCCTTCCCAGTCAAGCTCCTGCAAGCACTCTCAGGCAGTCCCCGCTACATATGTAAAGTAGAAATCATTATGGTAAATATTTACACAATCACTTTGAGGCTGTGTGTACTTCCTTTTGATACACATTTTTCTTCCATTTTATTAGAGTTCTGGAAGAGGTATTAATATTTCTCACTTAATTTTTCTTATTGGGCTTCTTCCAGGATAGAATTTTTTGGAAGGTGGTACTTGTTTATCTACTAGATGTGAGGTGTTCTGGTTAAAGTCAGATTCTAGGGAACAGTTGGGATTGTGACTGATGTTCATGGTGCCCAGAATCACCATGCCTGACCTGCTGGATTCTGTCATTGGGTTTGTGATGGTGCTCAGGGATTTCAATCTGCTGCCAAGTGGCACAGAGTCCAAGATGGTGCATGAGTGCAAGGCCTCCACAGCAGTTATGGATTTAATCTATGTCATCATTGACCCAACACATACTGAAGGTCACACATTAGATCTGGTTTTTATCTTGGGCAGTTGTGACTTGATCTGCTAATGGAGGACCTTAATATCACTGTATTGAGATAAGCAGGTCACTCCTTTTGGCTTGCCATTGCCAACCTATTCCATGGGGAGATATGAACCATTTGATCAGCCTGTCCCCAGGAACTGATGGATCCTATGGGTTTCCAGTGGGAGCTTGGGATGTTCTCTGAAGATTTAGCTGTGACCTAAATTGGAATTAGTGGATGCCTAGTGCCTTGAACCACATCATTCTTCTTCCTATGTGCTAATACCAGGACACATATTGGTTTATTTAGGATCTCCAGGAAGTGAGGTTTCAGAAGAGAATCTGTAGTGCTGATAGAGGAAGACTCAGAACAAGACTGATTGAACACAGATAAGAGCCCATATTAAGGGTTACCTGCAATGATAAAGGCACTGAAATTACACTATTTTTCCACCCTTGTTGCATTCATCAATAACCACTCAATTGCCCTGTTTAGAGTGACTTAATTAAGTAGGGACTAGGCTATAGGACAATCTGCAGAGCTTTTGTAAGGAATATTCTGGTGGGTAAAGTCACTCAGACTTTACATGAAACCACTGGGTGAAGTCATCTGTTAACATGTTGTTTAATATCACCAGTATGGTGATGTTACCCAGTTATATCTTTCAACCCCAGGCTAGTCACATGAAGTTCCTGTCCAAGTGTCTGGAAACTATGCTGACCTGGGTGGGAGGAACTGTCTTTAACTCAATCCTACCAAGACTGAATGGCTATGGTTACTGGGGCAGCCTGGTTCTGGGTATATTTTATCTTCAACCTTCATTGGGGTGGCACCTCCCCATTCAAGGGAATGTATACAATGTGGGGATGTTCAAGAACTCATGGCTCCTGTTCACTGAGTAGGTAACGGCTCATGCCAAGAAGACTTTTCATGTGTTGTACCAGTTGAGCCCTTTCTTAGATAAGGTGGTCCTTCAGACAGTCATCTATTCCCTAATTATCTCACAGCTCAACTATTGCAAAGCCTTTAAGTGGGGCAGCCCTTGAAGAACATCAAAGCTTTAACTGATCCAGAATACAGCAGTGTGGGCTATGATGGGCATGTCTCTATATATGCATGTGACACCTCTGCTCTACAAGCTGCTCTGATTGCCAGTTTGTCTCTAGGGATTATTCAAAGTTATTGTTATAATGTGCTGTTATGTTGAGCTATCCCAACTTAACACAGGGCCTGGTTATTTGAGGGGATTCTTATCTTGAGTGGTGTCTGCCTCTGCCTGACAGATTGGCATGCTCCAGTTTTTTTTAATTAAATAATGTCATCTATTGGGACCCATGAAGTGCACTTTTTCTGGAATGAAGTCCCAATGGATCTCACACTTGAACCAGAGGCATTCCAGAGGATCATAAAGACCTGGCTGTTCTCCTAGATCTTTGATTAGGGTGGTTGAAGCTCCCTTCATTGGAAGTTAAACATTAGAAAGATGTTTGGGATGTCAGCCATGTTTGCCATCTTGTTCTTCTTTCTTGTTCTTCTGTTCTAGTTTGGTGCTGTTCTTTGTTGCTTCCTATTATATTGTTTTAAATTGTTTAGTATTTCGTGAACCTCCCAGAGTCATTTGGAATTGGGAAGAATTAAATCAATTCCAATAAAAATATGTACTATACATATTGCACATCTCTGGCAATATTGGAAAGACAGATAATAAATTATTTGAGTAAAAAACTTACTACCATGATGCCTTAGTGTGGGGGGATGTAGTATAGAATTCTGCCTAAGTTGTTGTTGTTGTTATTATTATTATTATTATTATTATTATTATTATTATTATTATTATTATTATTATTATTATTATTATTATTATTATTATTAATTACATTTATATCCCGCCCTTCTCCTTACGGACTCAGGGCGGCTAACAATCAGATAAAAACACACACATTATACACCTATTTAAAATTGATTAAAAAGAAATATTTAAACTCGTCGAATTTTAAAAATAAATAAAACCCCTTTAAAATCCCTTAGGCCAGTCCCGCAAGCTGGAACAACCATGTCTTGAGGGCGCGGCGGAAGGAAGGGAGATCAGGGATCACCCTGATCTCCGGGGGCAGTTCGTTCCAGAGGGTGGGAGCTCCCACAGAGAAGGCCCTCCCCCTTGGGGTCGCCAGCCGGCACTGTCTGGCTGACGGCACCCTGAGGAGACCCACCCTGTGGGAGCGTACAGGTCGGTGGGAGGAAATCTGTGGCAGGAGGCGGTCTCGAAGATAGCCAGGTCCGATGCCATGGAGCGCTTTAAAGATAATAGTCAACACCTTGAAGCGCACCCGGAAGGCCACCGGCAGCCAATGCAGCTCGCGCAAAAGCGGCGTAACGTGGGAGCGACGAGTCCCTCCCAACACCGCCCGCGCGGCCGCATTTTGAACTAGCTGGAGC
>NW_015386098.1:1466316-1497773 GCF_001527695.2 Protobothrops mucrosquamatus | reverse complement strand
GAGCCACCGCCGACGTTTCGCCCGCCGATGGCAGGTTGAGATCCCCCATGACTATAAGTCTGGGGGTCTCCACCGCCACCGCGGCTATCACGTCAGCTAGCTCAGGCAGGGCCGTTGACACATAGCAGGGGGCCAGGTATATTATCAACAGGCCCACTTGCACCCCTTGCCCCCACTTCACAAGGAGGGACTCAACACCATCTATCTGAGGCACAGTGGTCTCCCTTGGACACATACTCTCCCTTATAATGACCGCCACCCCCCCGCCCCTACCCCGGGCCCTCGACTGATGGAATGCTTGGAAACCTGGTGGGCATAGATCAACAAGGGGAACTCCCCCTTCCATCCCCAACCAGGTCTCGGTGATACCCGCCAGGTCTGCTCCCCCCTCGTGAATAACATCCTACTTAATTCAATCTGCCTTCTTCCTAGCTGTTCCTGTAAGTTTTGTTGACACTTTTCCTGAGGTCATGAGTAAATTAGCTGTTGAGGGCTGATGCCAATGTAAAGTGATAGTGACTCACTTGTTTAGGAGGAAATGAGGCAATACCTGGCGAAGAAAGCAGCTCTGGACCAAATCAGCCCCCTAAAAAATGAGGAAAAGCAGATGCATGTATAAGAGAAGGAGAAGAAAGAGGGCTGAGAAGTCACAGCTGAAGCCTGGAGTAGGAGACGTAAAGAGTCAGGAAAACAATCAGTTGTTGCATCAACCATCAACTATCACATGAAACTGATATACAGTATTGCTGCTACTTTTGGTCAGAACATCTGCTCTATCTATAGTTATGTGCAGGATTATAAAAGAAAACATTGTTGAACTTCATTCCTTGAGCTCTAGCTATTATAGCCAACAGAATGCGTATCTTAAAGACTGCAGGTTATCAAGAGTTGCAGTGTCTTTACTTCAGTTCATCCTATCATCTTTTTATACAAAATATTGCCACAGTAGAAAGGTGAGAAACATCAAAGGACAGGACAGGAAGGAAAGCTTTTTGTTAGTAATAAGACTTCAGTGTTAACAAAGATCTCCATATTTATTGTCTGTTTTGTTTGTGTCTTCAGGTCAGTGTTGACTCCTGGTTGACTATCTGGACAAGTCCATGCAGCTTTCTTGGTAACATTTTTCAGAAGTGATTTGCCATTGCCTGTTTCCTGTTGCTGAGATTGAGTGACTAGTTATGGTTATCCAGCTGGCTTCATCCTGAAGCAGGACTAGAATTCATGGTCTCCTGTTTTTATCCTGATGCCTTAACCAGTATACCAAACTAGCTCTCTTTTCTCCATATCTAGCCCCCAAATATTTTTTCTACCACTAATAATAATTAATCTTATATCTAAATATTACCTAGCTATTCTGTTTTTGCTGCATGGCAACAATAAACATATTCTTGCACAGTTGGAAATAAATAATGTTTAAATGAATAGAATGTATGATGCATAAATCTAGGCCACTAATCTGCGATCTTAATTTAGGAACTAAATCCTTTTAAAAAAGGTAACAATTTATAAATGGAATAGTAACTCTATTAAATATTGCTGAAAAACTTTAAATACCGTATTTTTCCGCCTATAAGATGCACCCTTGTATAAGACACTCTGGCATGCGAGTTCCAAGCTTACAGCAAACAAATTCAGCACTGGGAGCAACCACCTCCCTGCACTCTAAATAGATGCCTCCCGGACGGCCCCACCCCCCACCCCCTTAACCAGCATCAGGCACGATGAGCATGCATAGTCAGTTCTCAGCAGCAGCCTTCTGACCTGGTAAACAAACTAGCGTGAGCACCGGCATGACAGCAAGGCAAGGGAAGCGAAGGCAGGTTTTAAACTCCCCGCTATTTCTCCGTGCCGTTCAGCTGTCCGGCAAATCCGGCCATCCGGCCGGCAAATGATCTTGCCCCTCCCCCTCCCATTAGTGGCAAGCCCACAGGGGTTTGATACCTACACCAGGTGGTATGGCAGCGGCATGTAAAGAACCCACACAGGGATGCCCTGGGCTGCGGAGGTTACCATTATTTTTCGTGTATAAGACGCTGCACTTGTGTAAGACACACCTGATTTTTGAACAGGGTGTTTGCAGGAAAAAATAGCATCTTATACATGGAAAAATACGGTACTTAAAATATTCATTTGCTTATAGGAAAATATAGATATATATCTTTCCCTGTGTTCCTCTCCAGAGACATTGATCGATAAACCCAGGTACAAATACCCTTTTGAAAATCTCCATCAAATTGGTAGGCAGAGAAATTGGCGAACTAATACCACAGGAGGGATGGTTGTGCAAATAAGGATTGAAGAATACTTTGCTACCTGGTCACTAAACAAAGAGAAGGACATTTCACATATGAGAATTTCTTTTTTTAAAATATATATTTTATTGATTTTTTTACTATAACAATCCTTAGTGCTTAGTAAACAGTGTGTTGTCTGGGTTCATATATTTGAAAAAACAATGAATAATAATTTCTATAATTCCATAATCAATATATTAATTAATAATATGTTTCCTTGATTTTCCCTTCTTCCAATGGTATTCTCCTTTGTCAACATTAGATAAATGTAATAATATTTTCAATGCATACAAGGTTGGATATAAACATTTTTTGTGTTTGTACAAATAATATCCATGTTTCAATTGTATTTGTCATCTTGTTAGGTCACTATGTGTCCTGTTTTCAAAATTCTTATTAAAACTTAATTTCCCCTCAGTATTCAAACCATTCTTATCAGTCATAGTTTTCTCAAAATTGATTACCTAAATATCCAAACTTTTCATTTACATACACCATCCCAATATTTTCATATTTCATATACTATAAAAATACTATACTACTTATATATCCTATAACATCCACATATAACATCTTTTCTGAATGGCTTATATTTCAACTATATTTGTAAAAGTCATCTTGTTAAGTCACTATATGTCCTGTTTTCAAAATTCTTATTTAAGCTTAATTTCCCCTCGGTATTCAAATCATTCTTCTTAGTCATAATTCTCTTAAAATTAATTACCTTTAAATATACAAACATTCCATTCAGATACATCATCCCAGTATTTTAACATTTCATATATTGTAAAAAATACTATACTACTTATAACTCTTATCCCTCTTACTATAGGGTCCCTTTATATCCAAAATTATCTGTTCTTTTAACCATATTCAAACAAATGTTTAATCATGTAGTATTCCATCTGGTAAGTCAAATCAAATCTCCTAAGTCTAACTCTAGCCTTCTTCTTTTGCCAAATAGTTTTCCAAGTTAGTATATTCCGCTTGCCAGGAAGTTCCTGTATTTTTGTAAGTGTTGTTGGGAGTGAGAAGGACAAGTTGAGTAGGATATACGCTTTTTGTCTCCCAGACTCTGATGATTTTCCTGGCAGCTCTATAATCCATTTTGTTAAATCTTTTTTATCCTCAAATTTGTTTTGAAATCCTGACGGGTAAAATATCTTTTCCATTTTCATTATTGTGGTAAAATCTTGTAGATTTTTTTCTGTTTGTGTTAAGTTGTAGTTCTCTTCATTTGTAGCTTCCCTATTTAAGTTACCTTCCTCTAGTTTGTGTTCTGTTATCTGATTTGTTTGTTCATTCTTTATGTCGTTTTCTGAGAGGTTTTTAATTGTAAGTTTAGATTGAAGATGTGCTCATTTATGTCATCAAAGTTGTTTTTGATCTCATCATGGTTTGATACTATTGTCATTTGAATCTGTCATAGCATTGCGTACATTTCCTCCTGAAAATTACTTGTCTTGTCTTGGAGTAGTACTCCTGCAGATCTCTGATGTTCCAGGCTAGGTCCTTCAGAAGGGTATATTAGGTGTGGTTTCCTGTCCCTTTTAGGTAAATATGCAATGTCCATTTCGTCTCCCCACTCCAAATAGTCTTTCATCAGTACCATAGTCTCTGTAGTTAGCCTTATCAAACCAGCCAATCTCAAAATCCAAACAACCAAATCTTATATAGTTCTTATCTTTATATATATGGTTTTGTAATCCAATGCATTTCCAATTGTCAAGGCATCAGTGAAAGCAGTATTTTATAACAATTCTTCATTCAGGGGTCAATTATTAACCAGCCATCATTCTGCAATCCTTCTTTGTTGCCTCTCCAGGGCAACGTTGACCCATTTAGGGTCCCCTGGCAGGGTGAAATCAGCCGTGGGGTGTGGAGACCCGCGATCCCTCAGCCATCGCTACAGGACAGAACCGGAAGTCCCACTTATGAGAATTTCTTGGTAGTTTTCTTCTTTAAAATAATTTTTAAAAAGATATTAAAAGCTTTAAAAAAGATTAAAAACTAGTACAAATTATAAGCAGTAAAAGGAAATCAAAGAAAAAGCTAAAAGTTCAAGAAAGAAAAGAAAAGAAAAATACAAAAGAAAGAAAAATGATATATGTGATGTACATAAAATCAGTGTTCATTTTTTGTACCATATCCTATAGATGCCCCTGTAAGCTCTTGATAATTTCTGAAACAGTTTTGATTATTCATTCTTACAACATGTTGGCCTGTCAAGTCATCCTCTTAACTGCTGGAATTTCCTATCACAGAATAGAGTAAGCAAACCAGCCAGCCATGTAATAGACACTCCACTTCTCTTGAAGATTTTGGTAATTCTCCGGTACCTCTAGTTCAGGTATAGCTTTACTGGAGATAGATCATATTGCCACGTTGATGGTATTGAAATTTGGGGCCAATGAGGATGATGCAGGGAAAATAGCACAATAGCTATAGTTGAGCTAAGAATGAATTTGAGTCCCCAAAGCAGAAATACTTTGCTAAGCCTAACAATATTTTAGGAAAGTACTAGTGTTATGGTGCAAATCATTATTCGTGTGCTTCTATTAATACAGAGCCATTCTTTTCGTCCCCCAAATGGAGGAAATTTGTCCATGTGGTTTCTAGGAATTCAAAACAACTTGATGGCACCTAAAGAATCAACCAAAATCTGGGACTTCCTCTATCTCATTTCAGCTAGCCAGCAAGAGTGCAAAATCAGCATTCAGACAGTGCTCATCTTCCTCCATCACCACTATATCAATATTATTTTGCAGTGTGCAGAGAACATAAAAGCTGTATTTTGAACCCACTGTGCAAAATGTGGAAAGAATGGCATGGTAGAACTATGCCTAGCCGTCATGAGAGAGAGGGAGAGGGAGATTTGTGAAGCCAGAAAACAGTGACAATTTCTACAAATGTTAAACTAGACACCCCACAATTCCAAAAGAAAGAGTGTGATTCTGTCTTTGCAGCATTTTCTATAGTGTAGTAGCTGAACTGGATGTTAATAAGCTCAGCTGCTGAAGATCTGCCCAAGACGGATAGCGTTGCAAGGATACAGGCCACAGCAACTATCACAGAGTAGCATAACTCATGTGTTTTTGGAAGGGCCTTTAATTAATTCAGTTACTCAATAGCTGGTTTCCCCCCATGAGTCACGAAGGGGGGGAAAAACGTTTTCAATCCCTCCTTAGAGGAAAAGAGCATATTTCCATGATGTTCTGCCTTCAGAGAAAAGACACTCTTAGCCCCAAAGGGCATGCAACATTCTTCCTTATGGCTTAAAAATGCTGTTGCTGCAGAAACCAGAGGCAAGCATGGATGGGAAATGTGATGCAGCCTGGTCAGCACAGCCTCAGGAAATGAATCAAGATCAGTGTGTGTGCATGTGTGTATGAAGAAAACCATACTAAACAACAAAATATGTCTAGCCAGAAATGATGGCATTAAGAATTCATTGCTGCTTCTGTACTTAATTTTCCACCTCAGTGCTCTGTCCTGCTTCTCCCTCCCAGGCTCTGGATTCTGGCTGACAAAGCAGGAGGGAAGAGATGGAGATATTGGACAGAAGGCCAAGCCAGGTCAGTGTCTGAATCATCTTAGGCATACAGGTGTGGGTCTAAGGATGCAAAGGGACTAGCAGAGTTTGCAAATGGGGAGGGAAAGACCTGGTTGCTGACCTTTAGCTTGTTTTGAGCAACATCATAATCACTGCCTCTTGGTTTTAACTTAGCTAGACCTAGATTTACCAGCCAGGCTTTGGAAAAGGGAAGGAAAGAATCCAGATAAGCAACAAAGAGCTGCCTCCTCTCATAGATGGTATTCACCTAAGCTCTCGCATGAGTAGAGTGCTAATTAGAGCATATATGAAAATGATTCGTTATATTTCTAACTTGGAAATGTAGCTTATCATATTTTAAGGATGATGGGTCTCTGTGTAAAGGGTTCTGTTCCTGTGTTAGAGATGCATAAGAGACATTATCCAAAAGCTTTTCAAGTGGCCCCTAAAATCTACAAAACGTGTCTTCAAATTGCAACTGTTAATGTCAGAGAAGGAAAAATAATTAATTCGTGACTGAAAAATAATCAAATTGTCCATATTTAATTTTAATTGAATTCTGATAGAAAGGAGCCGAGTATAGGGGGCGATGCTCATCTCCATTTCAAGGCCATTGAGCCAGAGCTATTCGAAGATATTTCCATGGTCATGTAGCCGACATGTGGTATGACATCTGTTACCTTCCCACCAAAGTGGTACCTATTTATCTACTTGCATTTGCATGCTTTTGAACTGCTAGGTGGGCAGGGGCTGGGCTGAGGACAGGAGCTCACCCTGTCATATGGCACTCGGGTCTCAAACTTGGGCTGCCGACTTTCCAGCCAACAAGCCCAGCATCTTAACCGCTGAGCCAGTATGTTGCCTTTTTATGTTCACTTTTTGGTGCATCCTTCAAAAACCAAGGTAGCCCTTGGCCTAGAAAAAATTGCACTCTTGTTTGCTCTGAAGGGCTACCTAAGAAGGGGGAAAGTGCAAGCCTTATAGAGGGACATTCTTGACAGCAGACTGACCAGTTGCATAGACCTCTTAGTTCTAGCTCTTCCACCGTAACTGGTGAGTGTAAAATGTCTGTTTAAAACGTAGTGATTCTTCTCTATATGCATCTACAGTCTGTCAAGTCAAATATTTACCCATCATGTTCTGGAGCAATAAGGAATTTCAGAGAGAAAACAGACATGCTATTACCTGCCCACAGAGGTAACTATAAAGTGGCCAAAAGAAGAATTGAAGCAGGAGGCCAAGATCACAATAGAAAAGACAGTTCAGCTGAAGGGATTTTTCTTGTCCCCCCCCCCTTTACTCATTATTTTCTCCATTGTCCATTTATCTGTCTCCTGATCTCTCATCTTTCTTTTTGTCTTTAGCACACAAACAGCCGCTGCTGCAGAGATAATTGGTATTTTTTGACACCGTCTGTTGAGTGCTCCGTGGCACAGAGCTGCCAGAATGAAGCTGTGATTCTGGTAATTAGGGCTAATTATAGGCTTCTGGGCTGTGTAAACCACATGGGCTCTGTGAGGATAATGCTCCCTCTTTTGGGGACCATTGGGGAAAATGGAGGGGGGAAGGAAAAGAAGAAAAGAAAGCCAGAACTAGAGACCATGGCATCAATGATGAGATGGGAGGAAAGACTCCTACAGATCACCTTATTCCTGTGTCAGATGGAAATATCTGTATGTCATATTGATGTTTTTTGCAATGATGGTGCCTAGCATTGTATGGTTGCCAACATCTAATCTCAAAAAGTTGCTTCTGAACTTCTAATGCTTGTGAGGTCCACTCTGATTTATCCAGGTACAAAGACACAGCATGTACTAAATTTCTCTCTAACGAAAAATACACAACTTTGTGCAGATCAGAATTTGTGGGATCCTTGGTGCTCTCTGTGTTTGGTTCAGCACTAAGGACCCCACAGTTCAGTTCTGAGCTACAAATATAATAATAATAATAATAATAATAATAATAATAATAATAATAATAATAATAATAATAATAATAATAATAATAATAATAATAATAAAGTTGGAAGGGACCTTGGAGGTCATCTAGTCCAACCCCCTGCTCAGGCAGGAAACCCTATACCATTTCAGACAAATGGCTGTACAGTCTCTTCTTAAAAACTTCCAGTGTTGGAGCATTCACCGCTTCTGGAGGCAGGTTGTTCCACTGGTTAATTGTTCTAACTGTCAGGAAGTTTCTCCTTAGTTCTAGGTGGCTTCTCTCCTTGATAAGTTTTCATCCGTTGCTTCTTGTCCTGCCTTCAGGCGCTTTGGAGAATAGCTTGACTCCCTCTTCTTTGTGGCAACCCCTGAGATATTGGAATACTGCTATCATGTCACCCCTAGTCCTTCTTTTCATTAAACTAGACATACCCAATTCCAGCAACCGTTCCTTATATGTTTTAGCCTCCAGTCCCCTAATCATCTTTGTTGCTCTTCTCTGTACTCTTTCTAGAGTGTCGACATCTTTTTTACATTGTGGTATCCAAAACTGGATGCAGTATTCCAAGTATTCTCTTCTGTTGGTACATCAGGATTTGGTAATTTTCTCAAATATGCATAAAACTCCAAATACTGACTGACTATCCTGTAGGAGGCTCATACTAACCATCAACTCTTGATGGGGGCCTTCTTGTAACGTTATGGACAAGCATTACTGGAGGTCCTACTTATTATCTGACAACCTTCCATTCAAGTGTTGTGCATATGTTTTCATTTGCTATTTTAGCTTTATCTGTGAAATCTTAAAAATTGCTTTTATAATATTTGAAAAACAAAATGAAAATTGAAATTTCAAGACTTTCAGTTATTTATTGGAGTAAAAGTTACAGATTATCAGCAGAGTTATGCTTTCAACAGTGGGTTAATCACTTTGGCAAGGCTAACATTTGGTTTTTAACCAAGTGCCAGAAAGTTTGGTATACAGGTATTGATTTACAACCATTTGCTTAGTCACAGTTGCAGCAGCACTGAAAAAAAGTGACCTATAACTATTTTTCACACTTACAACTGTTGTAGCATCACATGGTCATGTGCACAAAATTTGGACACTTGACAACTGGCATGTGTTTATAATAGTTGCAGTGTCCCAGAGTCATATGGTCATCTTTTGCAACCTTCTGACAAGCAAAGTCAATGGAGAAGTCAGACAACCATGTTACTAATTTAACAACTGCAGTAAGCCACTTAACAACTGTGGCAAGAAAGGGTGTAAAATGGGCAAAACTCATTTAATAACTCTCTTGCTTTGCAACAGAAATTTTGGACTCAATTGTGCTTGTAAGTGAGGACTACCTGCATTAATTTTCTGCAGATCAAAACTTCTGGTAAAGGTACCTAGAATTCTGAATTTTGTTTTGCTTGAGGTAGGAAAAAAAATCTTCTCCATACTTCTGACAAGCCAATGAACCAGGAGCCAACAAATGTAGTACCAGCATGCTGCCAGCAAACATAAGGTCCCTTTTAACAGCTAACTTATTTCTTAAAGCATGGGTATAATTAGTTGCAAGTGAAATAGCATCATTCCTAGTACTGATCCCTAGAGAATACCACAGCTTTCTTCCTATAAAAATGTGAACTTTGTTCCAAGACACAGTGTCATTTTCTTGTACTCAGACTTATGTACTCTTCATCCCACGTATCCTTCTTTTCTTATGTCTCTTTATTTTCACTTATCCTCTGATTGGCTCTGAAGGTAGTCTTGAGATAGAATGAGTTAGAGACCTTTATTTGGATTTTTCAGTTTCATTAGAAGAAAATGAAAGTAAAAGTGATGTACCAAAATAATACATTGCTACACTAGTATTTGCATTAGCTGGGCAACATTGGATTACATTACATTACATTGGATTACATTACATAACATTGGATTACATTACAATCCATTGATCTGGAAAGAATTCATGGAAATTCATGAATTTAAATCCATTGATCTGGAATCTGATTTGTTCTTTTTGAAATCCATAACTGATGGGCCTGCCAAGGATCTAGTTTATACTGTACTTCGGGTCTGATAAATGTTTCTGCTTTATTGGTCTTTACTGTTTGATTTTTTTTCTTGAACAGCTACTTGCATTTTATTGTGATGTATAATGTTGATTCTTAGTTTTTATTGCTCTGTTTATATTCTTGGATATTTGCAGTTTTGACCCTATTTGTGCTGTTACTTTAAATTGAGTTTCAATTCACTTTAAACTAAGGTTTTAAAACAATAAGATTCTGTAGGCACATTGGGCATAGGATATAAGAAATAAGAGATGAGAAAGTGCTTTAAAATAACAAACAGAAATGCCAATCTGTATAGAATTACTCATGAGTGAGCACATGTAGTCAACATCTTAGTTATGCTTTTGATGCACGTTAACTAAGTAATCATAAGTAAAGTTGAACAGTCTATTTCAGTCAATACATCAGCACATCTGCTTATATCTGACAATTTACGTTCATGAATGAGTTGGCATTTCCAATATCAAGCCTACATATAAGCAGGTATTCTCATCAGTAAGCAGGTTTTTGGGAGAAGGAACTTGTCAGAATAGACCTGCAAGAGACTTCAGAGGTCTTCTAGTCCAACCCCCGTGTTCAAGCAGGAGACCCTATACTTCATCATATACTTCACCAGGTCAAGACATGGGGATGTCTCCACCCAAAGTATTATGAACAGTTTCAAATGACAGAGTTTTTCATCTGGGGTAGCAAATTATAAAGTTGTGCAAGACTTTGAGAGATGCTTCAATACAATAAAGCTTTGATTAAATCACCTGAAAAAGATTTATGAAGGAAAATCCATACTGTAACTTTTTAGAGCCATGAATCAGATTGGGTGTTTGAACAGTGTTTCACAGGTTTGGCAACTTTGTGCTTCTTTGGGGGGTTATTATCAGTGGTGGGATTCAAATATGGGAACAACTGGTTCTCTGTGTGGATGCCGCTTCCGGAAGTCCATTCTGGGCCTGGGCAACAAAAACCTAGCTACTGGTTCTGCCTAAATGGTGCAAACCAGCTGAATCCCACCACTAGTTATTATAGTGGGGTTCTGACTTCACTGTCATAGATGTTTAGGGGTATCTAATAGTATGAATGATATGATACAGGTTTTCAGACACTGATAACTGGCTAATGAGTTTTGTTCTCACATCAAACTCTTTGCACTTTAGAGATCTTTTAGGGTGATAAGACTAATATCAATTTGGGGTCCATTCATTTTCTCTGAACTCAGGATTGTTTTTTTATAACATGCCCAACTTTCCTGTCCCTTGTATTAATGGAACATTCTACTTTTGTGTTGATCCTGCCAGCCGAATTGGGAGTTTATCTTAGCCCTCAGCATTCTGAATATGGACTCAAGACAGACCCATCCAATATGCACTCTTGGGTCATATCTTACTTTTATATTCTACAGACATCATTGGAAGAGCTTTAAGTTGCTTGAAAATCAGTGAATTAGACTAGGCTAACACTTAGAAAACCAAATGCTTTCTGCTTTTAAGAATAAAGAGTGACAGGAATACAAATATTGCTTTCGCTCTGCCAGACTCTTCTTGGGACATTAGGGTTCATTATACCAGCTGCTTCTATTACCTCTGCTGCGTATTGCTAGTATTTGGCAACTTGACATAACCCATCCTTTTCCAATGAAAGCTTAAGTCTGCCAGTGTGCTTTGATTAGTCTGACATTCAACAACTTGTCAGTGATAGAAGTCATTTCCCAGGGGGTTCTGCCTTGACAAACAGTTGTGCTAAGCTGGAACCCCAGGAACCCCAGAAATAAGAAGAAGCAAAGCCAAATCTTAAGGATAAGCTATGGGCCTTCTCCAGTGACATCCAAAACTAATGCTCTAGAAAAGCAAGTGAAAATACCAGAGGTTTTTTAAAAAAGTGACTGTATGCATGGATCCAGTCAGTATAGCAAAGGTTCTTTGATGGATAATGTAAGGATGCTATGTTTTGCCTAATCTCTGCTCAGAGGCGTCTCTTGGAGACAGAGCTGTCATAAAAGTTATGGTGCACTTGCAATCATGCAGTCAAAGACCCACCCTTTCGATGTGTGTTGTGAAGCACATAAAAAAGGCTCAGGTTTTAATTGTGGTTGTGGGTGCCATTTTGACTGTTTTTTCGGCAGATACTCTGTTTCTATTGTTCTGTTTTAAAAGATGTGCATGAGGAATATGAAGCATTTTGATGCTTCCCTATTGCAGCCAACAGATGATTTTTTTTAAATCAAATGTCGAAGCAGCTCAGATGGAATCAGTTAACCTTCAAATCTCAAACAGCAAATTTGAATGAAATAACTGCAGTGTTTGAATTTGAATCTCTAATTTGAATCAAAGCAAAGCAAATTGGAGCTGGCTGAATAAATTGATAGTTTAATTTCAATATTTATTTCAGTATTTAGATTTTCCTATACCTTCATTTTTAGTGATTACCTGGCATCACAGGCAAAGAATATTGGAGAGAAAAACTATTAGATAGTTATATGAGTGGGGTTTATGTAGAGGCCCCTAGTCCAGTCCTTACACTTTAATTGGTAGCAATTCTAACGAGGAATAAGTTTCAAATAGCTGGTCTTTTGATTTGAGACAGAAGATTGCCTCTGGATCCCTCTTCAAACAAAGCTTTGCCTATAACATGCAGGTAGCTATAGAAAGAATGAGATAGTAAAGCAATGGACAAAACTAAAATTAATAACACAAATACTGCTGGCATGAAGTATGTTACTTTCTGTCCCAGGAAACTAGAGACATGGGTTGTGATTTTTATTGGAAAAACTTCAGAGGCATTTATTACAAAGCCAAAACTTTCTCTTGTAGCCACTAGCTATGTCCAGAATAGATATTTTGACAAAATGTTAATATATTGCTGACAAAATCAACACTTGTGAGAAAAGCAGGTAGAGGATAGGACCTGTCTGGAGAGCCCAAGAGCCAAGATAGATTGTGCTAGCTTGTAAAGATAGGCTGTAAATTGGGCCTTATCAGTCCCTCATCTCTCTCTGTCACCTTAGGACCTGAGTAGGGAGAAATGTTTGAACCAGAAGATCATCATCGTCTTTTGGAATTGATGAAACAATGCAGCAGCTTTAAAGATCTCTGAGCTGGGGAAGCAGCTGAAAGAGAATTGGGCCTAACTATGGTGCACAGAAGCTAGATTTAGAAATGATGGAGGAGAGAGTGCTTCCTTCTTTATGCTTTGATTGCCAACTACTCCTCCGGATTTAGCCTATATACTAGATTTGTGTGCTTTAATTGAAGAACACAATAGTTTACCTTTGAATGGCATACTGAAGACACAATCCCCCAAAGGCATGGTACTGAAACAAAGAAGTTAGTTGGTCAAGGAAAAAATATCCTACATGTAATCTGATTACATTCCTGATATTTCAAAATTATTTCTGTTGTCACATGAAATTGCTGCCTGATGGCAAACCTAAAGGAGTTCTGGGAGACATATGTATGGTCTTGAACAATCAAGCAACTTATCCATTTTGGTTAACTATGCTAGGGATTGTGTCTGGACCATCCTGCTGTTTCCATCTCACTGTTTCCTTTGCCTAAAGCTCAGGCAAATTCACTCACATGAATTTGACTCAGCCAGAGAACAAGAGCTAACATTCCAAAGCAGTTAGATGATAACAAAGGAGAAAGTTAAAATATTTTAAAGAATATCTCAATCTTAATTTCAATAGCAGCTGCCAGGTTTCTGGTAATCTTCCTTTAAAGAAAGTAAAATAGAGAGTGAGACAAACCTCTCACACTCTCAACATTCAGCAAGGGGTTTGACTGGATGAATTGGTTCCTTCCACAACTCATACACTTTAAGATTCTGTGATCTATACTTATCCCTTTGAAAGAAATATTACATCCAATGCTACATACTGATTTTGAAAATGTATTGCAGCCTAAAACTTACAAATGCCAAATGAGGTGGTAAAGATAGGAAACTACTCCAGCTTGGATAATCACAATCCAAACTGGCAATTAGTCATCTCTTAAACATTAACAAAAGCCATTATTGAATCTATTCTTCAAAATGTTAATTGTAATGCAAATTGACTCCATTCAACATTAAAAAAAATCTGGTCCTTAGAGGATTCACCATATACTGTATTAGCACTGAAGTTTTTGTGTGTGGTTGAGTAGAAAATTTTCATATCTTTATAGTCACATATTTTTAGAACATCAGAATTGTCCTTTACCTGACTAAATTGGTGATGCCTCTTTCAGTTGGTACTGGATATATAACTGAAAGTGATTCTTTGAAATTTCATTTGTTAGTCCTTGCAAGTGATATCTATTTTAACTTGGGACCTTTTGCAAATAGAATTTGGAGTCTCCCATTGAACTAAAATAGTTTGGACCCTTAACTTTTTATCCAGAATTCTCATGTTTCTGTCTTCATGAGCCCTGGTGGCACAATGGATAGAATGCAGTATTGCAGGCTAATTCTGCCAGCAGTTCAGTGCTGACTGGCTCAAGGTTAACTCAGCCTTCCAGCCTTCCAAGGTCAGTAAAATGAGGATCCAAATTGTTGGGGGCAATATGCAATATGCTGACTCTGTAAACCGCTTAGAGAGGGCTGTAAAGCACTGTGAAGTGGTATATAAGTCTAAGTGCTTTTGCTGTTGCTATTGCTATTCATCTCCATGCTTGAGATATCTCTGATTTTAGCATTATACAGAAGGCATACTTTTGCAAAATGCTAGTTTCTAAACATTTTCCGGCATGAACTAGAAAAAAATATATCCAGAAAGTATTCTCTATTCTTTAAAAAAAAACTAAAAAAAACCCCTCACAGTTTTAATAGTTAGACTTGTCTGCATTGCAGTAAGCCATAATAGTTTGTTTTTGGTTTGATATCTCTGTTAACCCAGCTATTGTAGTTTGAAACCATGCTTTATAAGTATGTTGCAAAATTTTTTATCTAATTGTAGTTTACTCAATCATCCATGATTTACCAATCCATGCTTAGTGCAATCTGTTAATTCTTAAAAATCTAGAAAAATTAAGGCTATTGTTTTCCTGAATAATATATAGTAACCACATACATTGTTACTTTGAAATTTAATTTAAAGCATGTATTCTACAGTGAAGGAGGAAAAAAAACCACACAATTTGTTACAGCAATGCTGTCAGTGTGACAGAGCAGCTCCAGTTTAAAACCCCTTCATTTAGTGAGCAATTATCAAATTACTTGATAACAACATGCTGAACCTGGAATGAGTTTTGTGTTGTGAGAAGCTTTCTCCAAATGCAATGCATTATACAGATGGCTGAGTTTTTTTCTTTTCTCCTCCCATTTTTCCCCAAACCTGCTTATTAGGAAAAGTCTTTTTACAAGGCAAAAGAAATATATTTTTAAAAATCTACACTGATTTAAGTCCTTTAAAATATATAAAATGCAATGCAATGCAATGACTATTTACTTAATGTTGGGAAAAATGATCGCACTATCTACTTATGGTTTTATTAATTATTTATAAAGACATTTTAAGTGCAAAATGTTTTGTTTTTTATTTTGTGTGTCCTTAACATGAACCGATAAAGAGATTTGCAGAGCTGAAAAGCTTGCCTTTCTCCTTTACATCTGTAAAACACAATACATTTTGGATTTCCTTGCCCTGTTTAGGGTTACCAGATTTGCAAGTAGCCACTGTGAATATGCCTGTAGCACAGTTCTTACTGTACTTATAGAAGCTATGCTTCTTTTTTCAGATGAAGCCTGCTTTTAAAGGCCATTTGGCAACCACAATCTTTCAACTCTCAAGGCATTTAAACACTGTTTCTAGTTTTTACTATGCAAAGATATCTAAAATAGATATCAAGATACCAAGAATCTTACTGAGACCTGTCCTTTTTCATAAAAATACTACCATTAAGATTGAGCAGAGTAATGATCATGTTTGTTGTTGATACCCAAATTATTTAAGGTAGTTAGAACCTAAGGGAGCCACTGCTCCAAACTGGAGAAAGTGACACTTTAATGGGAAATGTCATTCAATATAAAATTATACACTTTGTGATAAAGATTGCTTAATTTCATATATCAAATTATGGTGTCTCAGATTATACTAACTGATTAAAGGAGAATCTGACATGTGATGCATTGCAAAAATTGTGACCTATTATGCTATTGCTTCTGCTGTAAAAAAGACCTTTTGGGGATTATTAGGGGAAAACATGAAAAATAAATCTGCCAATATGTTAACAGATCTATACAGTGAACCTTCTATTCTATACAGTTTTCTTCTCTGTAGCTCAAAAATGATATTGTTGAGCTGAAAGGGATTCATGAAAAGCCAGATAAAATAAAATGAGTTTAGAGCAGCTCCCATTTTAAAAAAAAGTTATAATAGCTTACACTAATGTCCTTTTAACATAGAACAAAAGATAACTAACCAGGAGCATAACAAAGATGAACAATATAATATGTATATTATGTGATAACAGATATAATTATGTAATTATATCTCACTATAATTCTATCAGAATAGAGCTGGAGGGGACATTGGAAGTCTTCTAGTCCAACCCAGTGGTGGGATTCAAATGTGTGAACAACCGGTTCTCTGTGTGGATGCCACTTCTGGAAGTCCATTCTGGGCCTGGGCAACAAAAAATTAGCTACTAGTTCTGCCAAAGTGGTGCGAACTGGCTGAATCCCACCACTGGTCCAATGCCCTGCTCAAGCAGAAGACTTTATATCATTTTAGACAAGTGACTGTCCAGTCTTAAAAGCCTCCAGTGATGAAGCATCCACAACTTTTGTCGGTAAACTGTTCCACTGGTTAATTGTCCTCACTGTTAGGATGTTTCTCTTTAATTCCAGATTATTTATCTCCTTTGATTGGTTTCCATCCATTGTTTCTTGTCATGCCCTCTGGTGCTTTGAAAAATAAGTTGACCCCCTCCTCTTTGTGGCAGCCTCTCAAATACTGGAATATTGCTATCATGTCCCTCCTAGTCCTTCTTTTCTCTAGACTAGCCAAACCCAAGTCCTGCAACCATTCTTCATATGTTTTAGTCTCCAGGCTTTTAATCATCTTAGTTTCTCTTATTTGCAGTTTTTCCAAAGTTTCAACATCTTTTTTATAATGTGGTGACCAAAACTGGATGCAGTATTCCAGGTGTGGCCTTACTAAGGCTTTATAAAGTGTACTAATACGCAGTGCTTTTTTTCTTAAAAAAAAAAAGGTGCCGGAACTCACACACGTCATACAACCCGCCTTGCCTACCTTACAAGGTTCCATCCCAAAAAGGTGCCGGAACTCCGTTCTGGGCGTTCTATGAGAAAAAAAAAGCCCTGCTAATACTTCATATGATTTTGATTTTAATTATACAGTGACAACAATTAACCAGTGAAATGGTTTGCCTTCAGAGGTTGTGAGTGCTCCATCACTTAAATTGAGTAATTTAGGTTGGGCTAAAACACCTCCAAAGTCCCTTCCAACTATGTTATTCTGTTATTCTGTATTCTATAATATCTGGAGGAGAGGGGAAAGCTCATGTAATAAATATTAGAACATCAAATCATCTAATGGCTGGTTGATTGGAACATATATTTAAACTTGGAATTTGCCTCATAAGTGGTAATGATGGCAAGCATTGGTCTACCTTTAAAATGGAAAACAGTCATTTAGAAGGCTATCATGATTATTAATCATAATAACCATGTATTACCTCAATATCAGAGGCAGAGTTCATGATCAATACAAATGGAAAGAAGGTACCTTTATGCTTATGTCATGTCTCTCACCCACTCAACTCACCTGCTGAGGAAGGATGATTTAGAGCATCTCTCCCATTCAATAGTGGAACTATGTTTAAGTAAATATTCATAACATTGGTTTATATGTACCATTCATTTTTAATGTGACTTGAGTGCTGCTTGTTTGGAGGGTGTCCAAAAAAAGTTTAGGAGAATCAGAAGCTTATTGAATCTGTGTGTAAGAACAGTGACAGATCAAAGATGACAGGTGCTTTTCCAGAGGCAGTGACTTCAGAATGCCTGGATGCATTTTGAAACAGAGTGACACCACACAGAACTGAATAATAGAACACTAAGAATGTGTCACTGTGTTCAATGTATACATCCATTATACATCAGTCTTTTGTTTGATTTAAGTCTCAGTAGGAGATCCAGAATAGCCCCTTTTCATTCATAAGGATTCCTTGTTATGGTATGTGACCTTCTCCAGTGCTCCAAATATAAACACAAACACATAAACTACAAACATAAAGTGAAAATGTGGCACAATATTTATTAAATTTAAATACCACCCAGCTCACAATTGAGGGAACAGTGTTTATTTCCCTTTCCCCTGCTTACTTAAAGTGACCCTTTGTCTTACTGGATAGAAAACCATTTTTTAGTTCATGGGTTGTCAAATAGGTGTTGTCATCTGAAAGGCATTCCTGTCCCTATTAATGTTAAAGACAGAGCATAAGAACAGGAACCCATTGACCATAAGCACCTTGGACAGCAGACAAAGTAGGCATTGCAGACACCTGTGGATATACAACCTGCCCCAAAAAGATGTATGGTAGTTCAGTATATCGCTATTTCAAGGTTTATTTGGATCAAGGGCTGACTGTGTTGGAGCCTGAGGGTTTCTATATAATGCAGTATTATGGTTAGGACTTAGCATGAAATTTGCATGTGTATTTACATGTACTTAGTGTGGAATGGCTGGGTATAAAATAAGCCATCTTCGTCTTCCCTATTCAGCTATACTGTTTGAGATAATTACATCTCAGCTGTTTTCACAATGAGAAATCAGTCATCTTCATCAGGGCTGGAGAGGAAATTCCCTGCTTGCCCCCAACCAAACATCTGTCTGTCTAGCTACAAGGTAATGGGGAAGAGTGAAAGAGAGTTGCATACAGACTATGGGCTGGAGCTTTTCTGCATATCCAAAAAGACTAGATGTTTTCTGGGGGGAGAGGCAAGCCATGAGGTACTGGAGCATCACAGCCAGAGCGTGGCTTGATAGGCTGGGTCGGACCATGTGGTGTGGAAGCCAATGGTGGTGGTGGGAGACACATAAACATGGAGGCCATCTTTCACGAGAGGGTGAGTGAGCCTTTTGCCTTCCCTTACAGAAGGTGGGGTGTGAGGTTAAAAATAGGCGAAGCAAGAGGAAAGAAAGGCATCACCATAATCACTACACTATAGTGGCTGTCTATGGGAGAAGTTAAATAGAAATTCATTCAATATGGCAAATTATTATTTTATGCATACAAGTTGGATGGAATTGGATGGATGGAATTGATATCGCAAAGATGCTTTTTCAAGAGACAACTGGACTTTATTTCTCCTTGAAAAACAAGACGTTTTACTTCTTGGATAAGGAAAAAAAATGAAAGTCCAGTTGCCTCTTGCAAAAGCACCTTTGGGACAACCATGATCTGGTTGATTGAGAATCTCCAAAGATGATGGAATTGATAAGATGCTGAAAAAGAAATGGGAAATGAGTAATTTAAAGAACAAAAGATAGCATTTGAAAGATATAGGGTGGAAGGAGTCATTTTCATATACAGAAAGTACAGAGAACTACAGTGGATGATATTGATATAAAATTGATTAACTATTTGTGAACTCCCAGCAGAGATTTATTTACATCCCCTCAACAATTCTACATATCTTTGCTTACCAATAATCTTTTCTTGGTATCACAATATTTCTATTTTCACATTTTGGCAAGAAAAACCCTACTGAATACAGACTGCAGCATGAAAATAAAACTTTTTTTGTGAGAAAACACAATATTTATATAAATTATGATTTATTTAAGCCTCAGATAAAATATGTCTGAACACTTGGGGTTCCTTGGCAACAAATTTGGATTTGGACACTTTAAGACAACAAAGGCTATGAGGTATTCTTTATATAGGTGTGGACTGGGTTTATGGCACCCAGGATGAGAAAACCCAGATGGAAAGTAGCTGGTGTGAAGCATATTATCATAATGTGTTGACAGCTAGTATCACTTACTCATCCCTGTATTATTTGGGTCTATTTGGTGATAAGGGCTTTGATTAAGAAAACTGATATTCAAATTGCTCATCCATCCTCCTTGACCCTGCCATGCTGATTGCTCATTGAGAACCAGGGATAGAGGGCTTAAAGGGTCATCAGTCTTGACCCATGGTTTGCAGTGGATTATCTTCAAATCAAAGATGTTAATAAAATCCCAACCCAATGCAACACAATGCTTGCAATATCTATCCCTGCAGTCTGGTATTGCCATGAAATCCAGCAACAATTGAGGACTCTGAATACCAGGTAGCATCACATAGGAGTGAAAGGAATATTGATGCTATTGCAAGAGAAAGACAATTTCATGTCCTCCAATCCATGTTTTAGATTTCAAATCTCATCAACCATAGGCATCATGGCTAAGGACAAGTAGCATGGAAGCTATTGTTCCTAAGATTTGAACAGCTGTTCAACTTGTGTATCTGTTCCAGTTGTGTATCTTGGTGGTCAGATCCCAGCCCTGTAATGATTTGCTTTTTTTCTTGTGTAATATTTGAGAAACCATTACAAGGTTTTGGCATAAGAAGGTCACCTTAATATTTGATGCTCGGTCATATCAAGCCCCATCTGTTGGCAGACATATATAGATCTTCAGAATAAATGAATTCTGACTGGGAGAATTCTAACAAGAATGTACTGGAAAAAGTGTTTACAAATATATTTATTAAGGGAAATGTACTTTACCTGACACATGATTTTGTGAAATCCCACTCCTTGAATGTGCAAATCAATGTGTAAACAAAATGCACTTATCATCAGGAAAATTGCCTGTCCTTCAAATCTCCATCTGGACAGCTGCTAGTGTCACAATGTTAATCCTGTTTGCATTAACAGAGTCCTGATGCCATGCGTTCATGAAATGAAAAATAATGCTTTCAGAAATGGGACCAGTTTGGTAAGGAATGCAAAGTATTCTCTTTAAGCTGACGCATCAGAGTTTAATTATTCAGTGCATCCTACAAAGTCTTTCCATATTGTACATTTTATATCAGAAGGTAGAAATATATTTTATATAATAATAATAATAATAATAATAATAATAATAATAATAATAATAATAATAATAATAATAATAATAATAATAATAATAATAGTAATAATAATAATAATAATGATAATAATAATAATAATAAAGTTGGAAGGGACCTTGGAGGTCATTGAGTCCAACCCCCTGCTCAGGCAGGAACCCTACACCATTTCAGACAAATGGCTGTCCAGTCTCTTCTTAAAAACTTCCAGTGTTGGAGCATTCACCGCTTCTGGAGGCAGGTTGTTCCATTGGTTAATTGTTCTAACTGTCAGGAAGTTTCTCCTTGTTTTGTGTGTGTGTATGTGTGTATGTATGTGCGCATGTATGTATAAAAAACAAATTTATTTTTCTCCTGGTTTTGCTTTGTCCTGTGGCTTCTCTACTCTATGTATATCACTCTACTCAAAAACCTAGCAAGGATTTTGGGAAAACTAGTTGAACAAACCTAGATTAGGGAGAAGAAGAAATGCTTGTTTTTTGTAAGTAATCTAATGCTTTCTGACTGAGATTAAAATAAAAATGTACATCTTTGCCCATATTCTATTTATCAGAACTCAGTAGCTTCTTCAGTAGAACTTTGTCGCCTTTCATGCCATCTCCTAATGCTGACTCTAATATATTTCGTCTGAGTGATCATCTCAAGCAAGGTCTACCTATTAAACCTTTCCTCCAACACATATACTAAAACCTATGACCTCCCAGCATTCATTATTTTTCATCCTTTTCAGTCAATGCTTTGAGAAAGAAAATAAATGATCAGGCAGAAAAATACTCTAGCCTCAAGGTAGGTGAATTATTTTTTTTTCAAACGGGGACTTCTGATAGATTTTTCTAATTAATCTTCTTGATTCCTGTCAGCTTTGTCGCAGATGCTCAGGTTGTTTTGATAGATAAGTGTCAGCTCAGAAAGGGTTGTTTTTTTATATATTAACCTTCACAAAAGATTCGTTGGCAGCCTGTCAACTTTCTAAAACATTTGAGTTTTCTCAGAGTTAAGCTCCATCAGGCTCATTGGAAACTTTGTTTACTAATGAAGGCCTTCAATTTCTACAAATTCTGTCATCAACTTTACTTCAATAGGACAGTGTGCAAATGCCAATAGCTGTCAGCAAAAAGGCAAGGTGAGTTTCCTGCTAATTTTTCCTCCATAGTGATTTCTTCTCACTTTTTTCTCTGCACATAGTTAAGGAAAAACATGCCATTGTTCTCTCCTTTTGCTCAACAAACTGTTCAAGATGATACCATCATTACTGAATAGCATGAAAACAACAGATATGAGGTGTCCCTTTTCTTCCTAATGCTAATCCTTTGGGTCAAACTGTTACAGCTTATTTAGGCTCTTCAAAGTTTTCCCATAAGATCTTTCTAAACTCCAGTACCCAAGGATCTTCTCAGTGTAGAAGCTGGAGAGTACCTCTAAAGACTTGCTGTATGTAGTGTCTATGGACCTCACACAATAAGATCTGAGGAAACCTAGGACATTACCATACTTCCCAACATCACAATTAGGAAAACTAAGCCTTAGAAAAAGATGCTATTTAGATTATTTAACACAACAGCATGGTATTGGGGTTCCAAATATTTTGGAATCCAATTCTCTATCAGTACTAGTCAGCATGACCTGTGGGAAGAGTTTGATGGAAGTCTACAGTCAAAACATATCATATTTTCCATGTCCCACTTAGTTATTTTAATTTCCAATTTTATTTATGTTGGTTTATTATTTGGTAGATATAAAACTGCCCAGCTCTGCAATAACACTGCTCAATAAAGATAATGAAGTCATTGTCTAGATCTGTGTAGTTTTCAAATAACAGTGGTCAGTTTTTAACTATGCCCTTCATATCTATGTTGGCATATTAATGTGACTGCATGCTAAAAAGTAAATGCATGTAGGATCATACTGTGCTGCACATATCATATCTGATAACATAACATTGTATTATAAAAGTGCAATTTATAGTATAAATAATATTGTAATTTATATTAAAAAACAGACATATATGTATATGTATATATATATATATATGTATATATATGTATATGTATATGTATGCATATATGTGCATATATGTGCATAATATCTAAATACATAGTTTTATGTCCATGTAGTTACATTGAATATGAAATTCATATAAAATAGCAAGTGGGGTTTGCCACCAGAATCTCCTCCATGTTCTCTGAGCTTGGTTGTTTTCTTGGAGACATTTCAATAACCAAACTAGGTAACATCATCAGTGCTAGTGAGGAGTGGAGTTTGTCCTCAGTTTATATTACAGTGGTTTGCCTTGTCAGTGTTGATGGGAGCAGTTTTGGAGATTCTTTGGTTAGGCTATTTACTATTAGCTTGTTTGGCCAGTAACAGTACATGGAACATAAACTGAGGACAAACATCATTCCTTACTAGCACTGATGATATTACCTAGTTTGGGTCTGAAAGAAAACAAACAAGCTCAGAGAGCACCAAGGACCCCTTCATTTTAACACTGAGCTACAATATTCTCCTTTATTAGAATCTCCTCTTTTATATTTTACTATATTTAGTATATTTTCTTTTTGGTTGTTAATGGCCTCAGTGTGTGTGGCTTTTATAGTTATTCTGCATTCTGATGTTAATTCTATATCAAAACATCCTTCTGATGTGATGTCGTGGTTAAAGTGCAGTGTTACAGGCAAACTCTACCCATAGCCTGGAGTTCGATCCTGACAAGGCTCAAGTTGACTCAGCCTTCCATCCTTCCAAGGTCAATAAAATGAGGACCCAGATTGTTGGAGGCAATAGGTAAAATAATGCTTACATTATAAACTGCCTAGAGCAGACATGTCAAACTCGCGACGTCACGTGATGTCGCGCAACATATCGGAGCTTTTTTGCCATTGCCGGTAATGGGGTGGGTGCAGCTCCGGTATGATGAAACCGGTCCGTGGGCCGGCAGTTTGATACCCCTGGCCTAGAGGGTAGAGTGCTACTGGGTGGTACATAAGTCTAAATGCTATTGCTATTGCTATTGCTATTGCTATTAGCAAGGGTGGTATATGAGAAAAGTGCTAAGGCTTCAAACACCAGGTCATGGACTCTATGAAATCTCTCCCTCCACCCTGTGAACATTAATGCAGCGGTTTTCCTTTCCTTCTTTTATGATAAAGAAGTAATTTATCTGGATTGCATAGTGGGCTTTTCTGATCTAAAGAGTCACAGGGAGAATGCAACTCTGACAAGAGAGCTATTCCTGACAACATGCTTTCAAACTTTCCTTGAAATATAAATATTTTTTTAAAAAATCAATGTGAATTCCAGCTTTGAAGTTATCTTTCTTTATGCTGAAATTTCAGGGGTAAAGTAATATATTCAACAGAGGGCATAAGGAAAGTAAAATTGTGACACATGAGCAAATGTAGCCAATTGCTCTCCTGTTGTAAAGCTAAAGGACTGTAAACTCTGAGATGGCCAAATAATTCTAACTAGTGATGCAGAAAATCCCAATATTTCCTATTACAGTGTATGTTTTTTTTAAGTGCTACAATTTCATTCAGTTGTGAGAAGATTCAGGGATATAGTATATATTCAGAGCAGATGTTTTTGGAAGGAACCAAAACCAATGTCAATGTCAACTTATGACATTTCCTTTTAATATTTTGTATCAAAACATTTGAACAAGAAAATAAAAATTAACACAAACTAATACAAAGTAAAGAGAGAAAAAAGAAAGAAATCAAGAGCAAAAAGTGCAATAAAAGAAAAAAGATGAAGAAAAAGAAAAAAGAAAAAAGAATATGAAGAAGTAGGTTCTAATATTCTTCACAGCAGTTACAAGAGCAAATATATTCTAACTTTCTCTCTAAAGTTATATCATATTCTTCTTTCTATAACTTATCCTGCCTAATCATCAAAACCATAAATCATTTTTTCCATTTTTACACAAAAAATCCATAAAAGGCTTCCAATCACCAACAAATATAGATAATGTCTTTTCTCTAAGTCAGGATTGTGACATTTTATGATAATTCTATTTATTTATAGAATGTTCATAGAGCATATGAATACTCCCATAGCACAAGCTATTCTTCCACATCAGAACTCCAGGTAGATACAATCAAGATTTTAGAATACTTTAGTTAAGTAATACAGCTCAGGCTTCCCTTTCTATCTTCATGCCTCTCTTAGCCTAATTTCTCAGCTCAAAACTATAATTTGTGGTTGGACTTAGATCACATCAATTTTAGCTAGAAGGAGAAACATATGAAATGGTTAGTTAAAGACCTGGAGTTGACAATAACCAAACTAAAAACAATACACCTAAAATGTTTTCATTAACCTTCAAAGAATTCTCAGAAATTATCTTGGCTCTTTATGGTTATTGCCAAAGCAGCCTTTTCTCTTTGTTTGGTCAGTGACAAGAGGCCAGGCATTTATCAATCTGCAGACACCAAAGAAAGAATAGAAAAGGGAGAAAATTGTCTTCATTTTAATACAAATCAATCTAATTCTTATTTTCTGAACCAATATGTGAACAAGAAAGTAATTATTCTTTATTTGATACATATCTCTGCATTTTATGATGTACTTCTCTGATTTTAAAAAAAATATGCAAAAAAGTAGAAACAGGGAAAGGAATATATTAGAAGTCACTCCCAAACTCTTTTGCCACATATATTATGGAAAATAAAAGCAAATATGCACCCAATTTTTAAGTAGATGCAAAGGTGCATGAAAATTGTATTTGCTAACATGTTACTGTTGCTCATAGTCATTCAGACAAGGTATCTTGCAGGTAAATAAAAATAATTACTGAGAGCTCTGCCTTTAAAAAAAAAGATAATTGATTAAATCATGCTTGAAAAAAATGCCAAAATTATATAAAGCAAAATCTACAGAGCAGTGAAGGAAGGTTTCTATGCACCAGGTGGCGGTAGGATTTTCTATCCTTTCATTGTCTAGTGCTTTACCAGAAATATACAGCAAAAGGAGAAGACAATCAGAAAAAAGAAATAAATATGAAAAAAAAATTGGCATGAAGGGACTGACTTATGAGGAAAGCGTAAAAAAAGTATATTTAGCTCTGTTAGGCAATGACTAAGAAGACATGAGATAACCATCTGCAAATATATGACAGATGCAAATAATACATTTGGGAGAAAAGAAGCCAGGCATGGAAATTTGTTAAGTTGTCTTATGGGAGGGTACAGATTTTCAGAAAAGCATCTGCTCTTGCTGTGAAATCCCATCCCCACCAATCACTTTTGCAGAACTTCTAAAAAAGGACCAAAAGCATCAATGTTGATAGGTCTTTGCACTTTTCTATAAAGTGCAAAGGTTGGCCTTAGGATTTCATACCTGGAGAAGAAGAAGATGGAGGAAGACATATCAGCACATTCATTCCCCAGCAATAGGCACTACCCTTTATGTTCTAGCCTGTCAGCTGGTAATCTAACTATAAGGGATGGGAATCCAAAAAACTCACAATGGAGGTTGTAGCAGTGTAATGGAAGCCCTATTTATTTTGCATGAACCATACAGAATTTTGATCATGTTGTTGCAACCACCACTGCAGATACCATTCCAACACCACACAGTGATGGGGTGAAATGGCCATTGCAGTTGCCTATCATAATATATTTCTCCAACAGCAGTATTGTATGGCTAGGGCAATCAGAATGGCATGGCAAACATGCCAGAGAGCTGGGTTTCTCAAGCACAGTGGACCAAGCAGAGGGTTAAGAATGTAGCAGGAAGCAGTTTAGTCTCATAACTAGACCTTTCCCAATCTGTGTTTCACTGCGTCTTAGGGTAGGGCCAGTCTGGCCTGTCAGAAAAAGTGCAAGTGGGATCTAGCTGTCTGGTGCTTTTGGGTAAATGGCAGGACCGCCTCTGGAATGTATTTATGAGGCAAAACTATGGAACTGAGTAATAGAACTTAGGGAGAGAAAGACAATATATGCCTTCTATACCCTTATGAGTCAAATTGCTCAAATGTATAATATATTATCTCTTCTTCTCTGTAGCCTATTGTGGTTTGTTGATTAGATTTCCCTCAATTTCATAACACTAAATCAATAACCTAAAAAGGAGTGGGGGGTGAGGGGAGTTTACAAATTGCTTGAGGCTTATGGAAACATATTGTAGTTTCTCAGGAACATCAGGAATCCCAAAAGGAATCAAGCTATTGTAACTTACAAAAGCTTTTTTGGTTTGCATATTTGTCTGTGTATGGGATGGGAAAAGTGGGACCAGAAATAACAAAACTTTTCCTTCTGGAAAGGAATTATTCACAGAGATGGGAAGGGACAAGTAAATAAGCTCCAGCAATTCTCACCAAGAGAGATGATTTGGCAATTTGGAGAGAATCTACTTTCTATCCAATCAAAGGGGTGGATGTATATATGCGATCTCAGGAATCATGAACAGACTTATTATTTTATTTTTATTTTTTATAATTTATTTTATAAATAAATTATATTCATTATAGTTTTGATGTTTTATCTGTTTGCAAACACAGAGGCAGAGTTAATGCTAACAGGATCTTCTAGAGGAATCACATTTACTTCTGAGACAAACTTCATTCAAATTCCTCCAGTTCCCAATTTATAATAGGGCTATTATCAAAATAGGTACGATCTCTTTATGCTGTTTGCACAGAAGCTGTTTGTTCATTCTCTATCATTCTGTATACTTTATTCTATAATCCCTTTGAAGACTTTTTCTATTCCTCTTTGTGTCTGCCTTGATTTTTCCAGTTTCCTTAATCTTCCCTCCTTTTCTTCTTCTGATACATTATTCTTACTCCTTCTGCTCTGACTGCCTTCCCTTTACATTTTCTTGGGCTTAGAAGGTTGATCAACATTTTACTTGCTAAATGTTCAGGAGTCCCTTTATTGTGTGGGTGAGCAAAGACTGCCTCTAATTATTTGTGGGACATCAAGATAAAACAAACAGCTGCAAAGTCACTGTAACCTGTGTTCTTCTCTGCAGAGAACAGGCATAAAACAGGAATAGGAGATTGTCATTGTGAGTAAATCTATTGAGGCTCAGTTCCTTGGAAAAATTGTTACATTGGGGATGGAGGAGTTAATATTGATTTGACATTCAGTTATACAGTCAAGCTTTATTCTTCCTTACATACTTCTTTTTTTAACAATGAGAATGGGGAGTATGGATGGCTGCAGCTTCTTGACTGTGGCATCACCAGAATGGGGGAAGTCCAGTCACAACATGAGTCAGATACTCTCCAGATCCCAGTCTGCAACTCCCAGAGATGAAGTTACTGACATTTGGCAATAGTATGACTGCTTATGGCAGTATGATTTTTTTGCAAAATAATAATAACAATGCTAAAGTACAAGAAGAAATGGAAAAATTAACAATTAGCTTTTGTGAGGCAAAATACACTTTTTCCATCTTTGAGGTCTTCAAGAAGGAAAAATAAACAAATAAACAAATAGGGTGATTTTTTTTCTATTAGAAACACCATGATATCATTGGACATGTTTCCCTATGACTCTTGGTGGTTGTGAGCACGTGTGTGTTTCTCTCTCTCTCTCTCTCTCTGTGTGTGTGTGTGTGTGTGTGTGTGTGTGTGTGTGTGTGTGTGAGAGAGAGAGAGAGAGAGAGAGAGAGAGAGAGAGAGAGAGAGAGAGAGAGAGAGAAATCATTTCTGAAGAGATGCCTATTTCTGACTTAGGATGGAGATTGTCATAGTTTTTTATCACCAGGCAACTATGATTTAAATTTAATATTTTATATAATTTTAATGCTCATAATGTTCATTTTGTTGATTTTAGTTATTAAATATTAATTATATATATTTGAACTAATTTATTTTCTGTGTGGATGAATATGTGTGAATGTGTGGATCTAGCTCTGTGTATTTGAAACTATATGCTCTGGAAGATATTATATACTTCAAAGACTAATCATCTGCAAAATTTCTGCGGTTTATAGTTTTTTTTAAAAAAAAGTATCAGTTTCTCTATAGATTTTAACTATGTTACAATAGCTGATTAATCTAAATTTGTTTACAATCTGATCAGATTTCATTATGAATACTTTCTCCTACATTATTTAATTCATTCATATTTCATTAGTTGAGAATAGATAGAAATGCTATTGTGGCTACTGTCTTTCTTCCTCATTGTGTGAAGATAGATTTGAAATCTAAGGAAATTAAAGTCAGTGTTATTGTTGGTTTTCAAATGAAAAATGAGGTTTGCTAAGAGCTCTGCCCTATTTTGTAGAAATACACTACATGGTGCCCTTTCAACCAATTTTCTGAAGCTTCTTCTGAGCATCCATAATGACGGTAAGACACAAGTGGAAATGTAATGGTTCTAAATTTACTATGTTTCAGCAGATGGCAGCACTTGGCTGACCTTGTGTGGGCTGAGAAATGAAGAGATGGGACTGGATGGGATTTCTTCAGAGAATATTAAGGCTGAAAGCTACATTGGCATGTTTGAAAACAAATTGGAAGAGGGCAAAGGCAAGCCACTTCCATTTTGCTACTGATAAAGCTATATGGACATGTCCTTGAAATCACCAGGAGTTGAGTTTGACTTGAAAGTCCATTTAACATCTTGAATGTGGCTTCAACAAGTAGTCTGATCTTGTTTTTCCACATGGATTTACTGAAGGTTCACAGTGTCACCATTTTGTAAGTTTAAGTGGTGTCAATCTTTTCATATTTGGATTCAGGTCCTATTTTGCAACCCCAGGCCTCTCTCCCATCCCATTCTTCCTGTCAATCAGTCTTTTTTGGATTGCTCTGATTGTGAGTGCCATTGGGTATATATAAAAGAGGCTTCACTGGGATAGATCTTCCAAATCTGTAAGATAAATATATTTTGACTTCTGTTGTCTGCAGATCATGTTTTATCAAGCTCTGCAATACTGGCAAGTTCAGGAAAAAAAGATATGAAAAGATCTTTATTACTAATAGGGCAATGAAATTTGGAAAGGCTATCAAAGATATTCTCCCAAACAATTTATAGCTGGTATGATTAAAGTAGAATTACTCTGAATTTTTTTCTCAGTCTTCCGCCTTACCTAGACTTAAGAATCTATCTGTAACAGCCTGTTTCCTCCTTTAACTTTCTGTGTTCTCAAAGTCTGTTAGGAAGTTGTGGTGTCAGATGCCCTGAAAAAGATATGGCCATTTTAAATAACTTTTTTTTTAATCCAAGAGATTTTTATGATTACATCTGTTATTTATTTTTGGGGGGGCCAAATGGTTGTGGAAGGAAAGAGGGTAGTACAATTCTAGTTATGTTTGGATACAAACAATTATCTGGACCCATTTCAAATCAGATTTGGCTCTAAAACAGTCATGATGGATGATTTTTAATAGGCAAAAGATAAAAGAATCCAACTATTGATTCATTTTTCTCTTTTAAATGTCTCATATAATAGCAGCTATGGTATTTTGATGGACTTATTCTGCAGATTGGGTGTGTGAAAAATTATGTTAGAATGGTGGGGCTTCTAACTGCAGAATATACTTCAAAAAGAATTTCTGCTCCACCCATTGAGCAATTGGAAGTCAATTATCCCTATTTTTTAACATCTTAAATGAAGGAGATGAGAAGGGACAGTATTAGTGATACTCTGATGATATGTCTGTCTGGGTCATTTTTCCCTGTTTCCCTATGTCGTCTGAGCAAAGTAAGGCTGGTTAGGTGCAGTGCAAGAGAAATGTACTCTATGCAGGCTAGTAACTGAAGGTTGAATTGTGACAAGAAGGTTGAATTCTGACAGGGTAATTGATTTTCATAACTGAGCTGGAGATACTTCTTGGTTCAATTTTGTCCACTAAGGCACAGTTGGCCATAATAGTTTGGAGTAGAATTCCCCAACTTTGTTTGATTTACCAACTACAGCTGTTCCTAGATAGCATAGGATCTAGTGATTGATCATAGTTATTCATGGTCTAGCAACCTTTTTACTGAATTACTGTAATTTGTTGTACATGGAGCTGTCCTTGGATAATTCAAAAGCATCTGACAGTAGGAATACTATCACTACTGTGATCAATTTAGGGACACCGGATAGCTTTTAAAAGAATGTCTTTGTTTATTTCACTTCCGAGCTCACTTCATGGTATTTATATTCAAAATCCTAAATAGCATAGGTCTACATATTTATTAAGAAATGGCTCTTCTGACATCAGGTTGCCTGTGCTTTTATTATTATTATTATTATTATTATTATTATTATTATTATTATTATTATTATTATTATTATTATTATTATTATTATTATTATTATTATTATTATTATTATTATTATTATTTATTATTATTTATTGAATTTATATCCCGCCCTTCTCCTTGCGGACTCAGGGCGGCTGACAATCAATTTAAAATACACCAAAAACAATTACAAAATTTAAAATTAGTTAAAAAGAAATATTTAAATGTTGTCTAATTAAAATATGATTAAAACCCCTCTAAAAATTACCCTAGGCCAGTCCCGCTTGTTGGAATAGCCATGTCTTAAGGGCGCGGCGGAAGGAAGGGAGATCAGGGATCACCCTGATCTCTGGGGGCAGCTCATTCCA
>NW_015386098.1:1415928-1463282 GCF_001527695.2 Protobothrops mucrosquamatus | reverse complement strand
GGGCTGAGCTCACCGCCGAGCCGCCAGGCCGCCAGGCCGCATCCAGGCCGCCGGGCCACATCTTCCACCCGATCTTCTTCCGCCCGGCCGCCAGCGGGCCGCCAACGGGCTCAGCGCTCTCGGCACCCCCAGCACCGGCCGCCAGCAAAGCCCCGCACTCCTAGCATCCCAGCCCAGAGTCGTCGGCTCTCAGGAGGCCCCCCGTTTTCTGCCGTGGGCTCCGTCTCCTCCGTCTCCTCAAGGGACTAACCCCGGTAGGTCCGCCATGTTCTGCAGCCGGAAGTAATTATTATTATTATTATTATTATTGTAAGGGAAGGACATTCCCCAAGTATCTCTGATGCATAATACAATATTAAAATCAAACATTTTGTCTTTGTGGTGCCCTGATGGTTGAGGTGATGTAATTGGTGCCAAAAACATATTTTTTAAGTGACAGATTAATAGGCACTTAAATATTTAAAATTGCTTTTTTAAAGTGGATATTAGTTTGTATATTGGGTGGATTTTTTTTATTGTAACATGATTAGATTTTAATTATATTCTATAAACCATATAACAGAAATGCAGGGCAGTTTAAAAAATATGCAGTGTATTGGCTGAGAATCTTGGGAGCTGCAATCCCAGGATATCCAGCTGGTGTTATGTTAGTTGTCCCAGGTATTCATTGGCCCTTAAACCAGTAATCACTTACCATGAACAATGAGCTGTAAAATTTGAGCAGAATATAACTGTTCTCCACTGAGGTTAAATGAAAAAGATATAATCATCGTAGTCATAAGATGCTTTCTGCTGGAATTCCAGAGGTCATTAGCATGGTTTATGAGTACACAGGGTCACATTCAAAAATGTCACCCTTATAATATTATTGCAAACAACAACAACCTTCACCACCCATGGCAGGGTAATTATTAGACTGGAATGGAGAGAAGAGATGAATATGGCAACCAATATTTGTCCAATAATGACTGGAAATGAAGGTTGAAAGGAGAAAAAATCAAAGTTCTTGCTCTTGTTTGAAAGGCTGAAAGCAATTTTTGCCTGCATCTGGGCTGCTGATATAATGATGAAGCGATCAGGCAAAACAATACCTGGACACTCTTCCCTATGCTGGCATAACCAGGCTATATACTCTCAGCCCCTAATGGATTTGACTCATCACAGGCAGGCTGCACTAATCAAATGGGGCAAAGCAAGCTTGTTGAGGGATGAGGCAAACCACCCTGGTAGCGCTTGCTTCTTCGTCTCCTCGCTTCCTCTCAAAGGGCCACATCAATCCAAGTCAGATGGAATTTCTATTTATATTACAGCCAAACTTTTTTTGGCGATGACACCAATCCTTTGTCTTGACCTTGGCTTCTCCTGTTCCATTCTTCATTTCTCCTACTTTCTTTTCCTCTCCATCTCTTTGATCACATCTTTTTTTGCCATTTTCCCCCTCAACGGGCATATCTGCATCCTAAATTAACATTTAAATTCAGCCTGTCCAGGTAACTCAAGTTTTGCACAGCAAAGAAAAGTATGAAAACCAGAGTTTTCATCATTTTAACCAAACTAAGACTCCCGGCATTATTTGTAAAAAAAAAAAAAAGATTATATAGCTAAATTGGTATAATGCCAACATCATTTGCAATATATAATTGCTGAATTTTGGACAGCTTTTCTCTCTCTTGTATTTGCTTTAATTTCCTGCTTAATCCTATTTCTTTTTTCCCTGTCCCCATCTGTTTCTTTTCTGAAAAAATGTATCATCTTTGCCTGTGAAGGACTTTGCTTCTCTTCAGTTTTCCAATTAATCCATATTCCAAAGATATAATCTTGTCTGTCTCTGCACTGCAATTGCTGCTTTGATTGAACTTCATGTTAGGCAGGGGGTAGAAAAAACATTCAAGTGCTGTAGAATGACTATTCTTATTTATTTATTTGGAATATTTATGCTCTACTGAATAATCAAAAGACTGCTAACAAAATTAATTAACTTGTAGCCTGTCAGACGTATACAGCCCCCAGACAGAGTTCTGAACCCTTAGCCCCTTTATTGCGTTGTGGAATTGAGTAGCTGAATTATGGTGCATGGATTTGGCACATCTAAGCATATTTTTTTTTAAAAACTGGCAATTTTAAGTTGTATGGATGTCAGCTTCAAGAATCCCCATTCATACTGGCTGTGGAATTTTGGGAGCAGAAGCCCACAAATCTTAAAGTTGTCGAGTTCCAAAAATACTGATTTAAACAAATACCTCAAAGGATCTTTTCATATCAACACTACAATCTCCTCCAAAGGCCCATCCATTCTGATGACATCACTGCTATGCCACATATGATACTTGGGTGTTAAAAGGAAAAATTAAAAACTGCAGTTCTCAGAGGAAAAAGTTGCCTGAATAATTTGCTCTGATGAGGCACTTGACACTGGTTTGCTTGCCTTGGCAAAAACTGGAAAAAAAATTCTATGAAGCATCTTCTCATAACTTCTCATAAAGGCCAGACAGGGAAAGTAAAATTATCCCCTGTTCTACTTCATACTTATGTAATGGGTACTTTACTTCAATGAAGACCTGAGTAAAGAATCCCCTCAAAACCCATAGAACCTTATTTTTCTGCAGAAAACTAGACACTAATGACTAAGAAGTGGGAGTGCAGATCGATGTTGGTCTCTAGACCCCAACTTTGTAAGCTGCTAGTCTTCTTCTAAACCTTTTGACCATGACACAAAGAAGGAATAAGGAATTGATGTACAGCAGCCAGAAATTCGTCTCTCAGAGAACAAGGTTTCCACACCTAGACTGCTGCTAATCTTTCCTATTGTTTGACTCTCAGGGTCAAAAATGACAAACCAGAAGTCAAAAAAGATGGGCCAGGAGACAAAATTATGTTTATAAATCTCCCTCAACTGTTATTTAACTTTCATATCTTTAGGTTACAGCAAATTCTGAAGGAGAATAACCATGACCAAGAAAAATTAGGATTTTATAAATATCACTTAGTTGGGTTCTTGGTGTTCTCTGGGAGATTCCCACATTATGTTCTTTGTTAGCTCCTGTCTGGCTGCTTCATTTGATTTTTAGAAGCTATCATCATTCCCAGTAAGAATACATAAGGTAGTTCTTAATTAGATCTACTCAATAATTTTGACTGCCAAATCTGGGAAAACTGATTGGCAAGTCTTTGAGTGATCCTAATCTTATGATTTCCAAATTAATTCATTATCAATGTTCTGCTTCTTCTGTAAAAAAGTGGGGGATTTTCTTTGTTATGTGTCATACAGATTTTATTATCTGAGAAGCAGGTTTAAAAAAAAAAAAAAAAAATCCTAACATTACAATCACTCTTTACTATATAGAAAGCTTCTGGGTTGTATTGTCAATAGACATTCCCTGTGAGTGTGACTGTTCACTTGTTGGATTTTTTTTATTTGAATATTTTGGAAATTGATTCAGATTGACCAGTATTTGCTCAGTTTCTAATTCTAGTTCAAGTAACAGACCATAGAGCAGCAAATGGATATTGGATGTGGAAAAAAGGAACGTTCCCAAGCTCTTGCTATTCCTCTATCTTGCTTGTCACTTTTCAACTGGGCCATCCTGCGTCCAAAATAACCCCAGCTGGCCAATCAGTGGAGTAAAAAAATGAATCACAATAAATTGGTAGGAATCTCTCCCAATATACTGTACAAGAACCTTCCCACTTTATCCCATATCCCTCCTATGCCTCACCAGCTGAGAAGGCAGATTATTTTTACATACAGTTTACCATTCTTCCAGAAGACTGGTATGTTCAGGAAAAACTCAATTTGTAGTAAATCGAGTACAACTAGTCAATAGGGTAGTCAGAGCTGTGAAGAAGAGCCTCAAATCTGTTGATATGAAACAAAAGTGAATTTGTTTTTTTTTAATTGTTATAATATAAAACAAAACAACAAGAAAGAACAACTACATTAAAATATGAAACAAATTAAAACAAAAGCAAAAACACGGAGTCCTTGGTGCTCTCTGTTGCTGTTTTTTTATAGACATTTCATTACCCAACTAGGTAACATCTTCAGTGCTAGAAGTGAGTGAGGTTTTCTCTCTGTTCCCAAGCTCAACTAAGCCACAAACAAGCTCAGGGAGCATAATGACTTTACAGTTCAACTTGGAGCTACAAGTATTCTTTTCTATTGAAAAACTAAAATGCACAAAAGAAAAACAAACAAACAAAAAACCAATGAAGAGCCCAACAAACATGTATATTTTATAAAAAAAAACCCAGATAAAAGCAAATAGGGTTCTAAAATAAATCTTGATCACATAGAAGCATATTGAATGATGTTTTCCCCAAATGAGCATGTCTGATATAACTGTGCTCAACTTATTTATCTTTAAATAAGTTTGATCTTATAAAAAAATCCTTTAGATTTCCTCCTCATGTGTAAATGTGTAAAGGTTTATGTTCACATGGAGGCAGTGGACTGTCTTTAACAACAAAAGAGTTTCCCCTGATTCTAGGAACCAACAAATATTTAAAATCCCTTAGGGATATAGTAGGATATTCATATAGTAGATGAAAATGGTGAAAATGCTTCACTTTTTATTACAGGTAATACAACAAGTCAGAAAACAGAGTTTTAACTTAATTTAATTTATTCAGTTTAGGCATTGCCTCATTCCAGGCTGACTCTGGGCAGTGTACAATAAAACCAAATAGAATAAAATGATTAAGGAAGGAACTACAATTACTTTTATAAAAGACTGGAAAACCTTTATAGACTTTTTTTGTAGGAAATGAATAAAAAATCCTGGCTTGGGGATTTATTGATTAAAATTTTGTTATGGGAAGAAGGAAATTATGATATGCAATATGCGGGGTGGTAGAAATGGTAATTGCTATGTTTGTAACTGCTGAAAAGATTGGAAGTTGCTTTAGATAACTTTTTTTGTCTTGCTTTTGTTGTTCTTTCCTTTTCCTTTTCCTCTTTTATAATATTTTTCTATCTCTTCTATATTTTTGTAGTTTTTTTAAAACCTTTGTGAAATCTTCTTTTAATTAAAATTATTTAAGAAACAATCTGAATATAAATGCAATACTTATGAAAGAAGTACAAATACAGGAAATAAGGATGAATCTGGCTAACATCCACGCCCTCAAACAAGTCTGACAGGGGGACCTACCCAAGGCCTGAAAGAAAGGAAAAGTCTTTAAGTATTTCCAGAATGCCAACAAGGCAGGAGCCATATGGTTCTGGGGGAACCTCATTCAAATTTGAGGGAGATGGAATAGTGATCACTAGCCTTCAGTGATGTTCAATTATCAGAGATTGCCTGGACAAATCCCTGCAGCTTTCTTGGCAATGTTTTTTAGTAGTGATTTACCATTGTCTCCTTCTTAGGGCAGAGAGAAAGTGGCTGACCCAAAGCCATCTATCTGGCATCATGTCCAAGGCAAGACTAGAATTCACAATCTCCCGATTTCTAGACCGGTGCTTTGACCACTATGCCAAATACCATATCAAATTTGCTTCCTTGTCTTCCTTACTCCATTTTAAATTTCTCTGGTTATTCTCAGCCTACTATGTACTTTCATTCTTGCAACAGAGATCCGGAGGAAAGCTCAGAAAAATAGTCTGGGAATATTTGTAAGGTAAACTTAGAAAAAGTTTAGAGAAAAAAAGTCAGAGAAAAAAAAAACTTTTAAATAGACCCTCCTTCTGATTACTTTTTGCCCTCCTTGCAGTATTAGCATTCCAGAGCAGGAATGAAATAGTAGTCCAAAATATGCAAATTATGTGCTGATTTAGTACAACTACTTTTGTTTTATTGCAAATTAAAGACATTGAAAAAAACGCTAGGATTTGAGTGCCTTCTTCCATGCTATAAAGGTGCTCCTCTATTTTTTTTTTTCATTTCTTAACTAAGATTTTATCTGCAACCTGGCACAGATATTTGGCTTTTTTTAAATATGGAGACAAGCTTCACCTAGTTACTTTTGATGTTGCTAAAAATGCAGACAAAGAGTAATAAAAGGGATGATAAACCTAGCAAGGAGCTGTAAATTTGGCCCTCTGTGTAATAATGGGTGGGATATTTAAGACTGTGAGACCTGGGTCAGAATATTCATTTTACTCCCTGCATATTTTTATTTTCTCATTCCATCCTGTGTTACCTTAAACTCCTTTTTTATTTTTATTTTTATTTTTTTTTGCCTCATTAGAAAACAGCTCAATACACAGGAACGTGTGAAGAAACTCAAAATACTGAAATAACTCTTGGGATAACCTTTTCATGCATCGATTTTATACTTTCAGAATGAAAAGTAAGTTCTGTCTGATCATTTTATTTGGTGGATGGGGTCCTCTTTATTTTCCCACTCCTCAAAAGAGTTCTGAAGAATGGACATGGGAAAGAGTTCAAAGCATTCAATGTCTCAGTCTGGCTTCCTATAATTAGGAAGAAGGGTTGGCTAACAGACCATCTTAAATGGTTGTCTCATGGATCTGCACAGATTGTCAGTGCCTCTTCCTATTCTGAAACTTTGTGTCAGTTCAAAATCAGTTCCAGACCTGTCTGATCATATAGCATATGCTTGTTTTGAAAGGTGAATCACTATTTTCAGAGTCTACAAACAAAGCAAAGATTAACATTTTTTTAAAATGGTGTTTCTGCTCTCCAGAGCTTGTGGGTTCTCTGTATTCTCACTGATGGAGATTCTTACCCACTTCCTGGCTTCTGAATTCAACGCAGACATAATTCTTTCACCCCAGAATTTCAGTATCTTTCACCTGCACCTTTCATGGTTATAATTATTGGAAAAATCTCCTATATGTAGAACTGGAAACATGTTAATATTTCATTATCAGAGCTTTCATAAATGTATGCATTTTTACATATATACGAACACACACACACACACACACACACACACACATCTACTTATACATATACTAACATACATACACATAGATACATACACATACATATATTCTGGCTCTGCTGCTAGAAATGTTCCCCTAATAGCAACAGCTCAGTTTTGTCAACTGTAATTGAAAGACAAATTGAGGCTGGCTTTGGCTATCAACTTCCCCTGAGCTGTGGATAGCAACAAAATTGGAACGCAATAATATAATAGCTTATGGGACACCTACTTTGTAGAGATATTTGAAGGATTACAAAAACTTGCAAATAGCACTCTGAAAACTAGATGTATATTGTGTAGATGTTCAGTTTATGATGGCTATGTAGAAGCACACTGATCCCCCTAAGGTAGGGCCTCAAGGTCTGTGGGCTAGATCCACCTGTGGGGCTGCCCCGGAGATGATAGGGGACTGGTCCCCACTGCCCTGGCCCCAGCCCACCCCAGCCCAAGGGTGCACCCCCTAGGGTGTTCGCAAAGGTGGCAGCAAGCACATGGGGGCCGGCAGTTCCTGAAACCAGCAGCAGTCCGCCAGCCCCTTGACCACCCATCAGCCAGCGTATTCCCGGGTTCCACCACCCATGCAGTTCAGGTGGGTCCGAGCGCTGTGGCCGCCAGCCCAGCCCTCTAAACAGCAGGCAGAGGCAGAGGTGTTGTCATGGTTCCAACAGATGAAACTCTTCAAAAGAACTTCAAGGCATTGTTTAACTTAAAGAATATTTTATTCGAGAAACATAGTATCGGCACTACATAGTTGAAACCAAAAACTAAATTCCCCTCCCCTGGATACAATGTAACAAAGCACAATTCCCTCCTCCAATAAACAGTCATAAATCACATTCCCCAATTAGCTTGAAGCTCAGACTTTCTCCCCTGTTCTCCAGCCTGCCAAAACTCTATCAACTCAGGGCCCAATGACCTTGGGTTCCCATGGCTGAGTTATTATTGTTATGACTAGCTGGACTCTTATCCACATTCCCCCTCCCAGCATCAACTAACTCTAAAAGCAATAGAGGAAAAATGGCTGCATTTTCATCTGTTGTCAAAACAAGAACATCCAATGTTAGCAGCGTTGACAGGTGTGTGGGGGAAGCAGGTTATCTGGCCCACTGGACACACTGGCTGGCTGATCGGTCCCAGCTGCAACAGGCACGGGCAAGCAAAGATGGATGGTGGGGCCACAGCAGTCCATCTGATCACCATCACTGCCATGCCACAGCCCCTGCCTGCTTGGCCCCCACTGTCCAACTTTGTCCTCCAGCTCCACCGCACACACGGGACAAGTTCCCACCTGCTGCCACACCCCCAATGGCCCTGGAAAATGGGAAGGGTTGGGAGCCCTCCATCCCCAAGACACAGCCGGGACTTCCCTCGCCTCCCCACTCCGCCTGAACCCAGACCCAGAGCTGACCCATGCATGTGATAGTGTAATAGCAAGAGCAGTAACACTTAGACTTCATAGTGCTTTACAATACTTTCTAAGAGGTTTACAAAGTCAACATATTGCCCCCGCACAATCTGGGTCCTCATTTTATTGACCTCAGAAGGATGGAAGTCTGACTCAACCTTGATGAAACTCCTGGCTGTGGATAGAGTTAGCCTGCAATGCTGCATTCTAACCACTGTGTCACCATGGCTTTTAATAGTGTACAGTGAAATATTACAGAACAACTATTAATGTTTCAGTAAGAGGTCATACTCCAATGACATGGCCCTGTTAAAAATAAAACTATTTAATAATATCTTACATAAGACTAGGAAATCTTATTCACTGTCACAGATTAAACAACATACAGTAGTGTTGCTTATGGTTCAATGTTTGCATTTGAGCTTTCTTTGACTATACAGAAATAATATAGCATTACAGTCTTCAAAAAAACATTCCTTAATCATAAAAGTTTGTATCCAGTTGGAAGCTGCTTAGTTCGCAGATATAAAAGTTGGTTTAGAAAAATAAGTTTCTCCAAAATGCTTAATAATCAGTGGGGTAAAAAAAAAACATTCAAAATGCTCTCTTAGCTAGATGGGCCTACAACCAAATATGAAACTCCACCCTTTAATGATCATACACAGCTAGAACAGTGTTTCTAAACCTTGGGGACTTTAAGATGTGTGGACTTCAACATGCAGAATATCCTTGGTAGGATTCTGGCTAGGGAATTCTGAAAGTCCATGTACCTTAAAGTTGCCAAGATTGAGAAACAATGAAATAGAGTATCTCCTGTTGTTTTTCTTTGGTTATTAACTGCTATTGAGTCAAAGTCAGCTTAGCTGTAATCCTCCAATTTGGTCACTATCTCCATAAATTAACTCCTAAATTACACTTTATTTCTTATCATAACTCTTATGCCTTAAAAGCTTCAAAAAGAGAAAGAATAGAACTCATTATGATTTTTCTCCTCTATCTGACAGAGAAAGATAAATGCCTTTTTATTTTTTTCAAGAATCTTTTACCTCCAGCTCTTTGAGTGGATTTGCATATCTGAGAAATGTCAGGGCAGTTTGGAGAGTCTGACATCACCTAGCATGGATGAGTAGTTTTCTTTGACACTTACCACATTCCTTTAGATTGGGACTCTGGGGAAATATGTTCATAACTCTGAATGTAACTGAGAACTAGGTGTTGACCTCATTCAAAAAAAATGAATTCTAGAAGAAAGAGATAAAAATGAAATCATATTCCTTCCACTGATTGCAAAAAATATTGTTGTTTTATTACATTTTTACAATTGCCTGAATCCCAGCCCACTTTTTTTCCTTCCTTCCTTCCTTCCTTCCTTCCTTCCTTCCTTCCTTCCTTCCTTCCTTCCTTCCTTCCTTCCTTCCTTCCTTCCTTCCTTCCTTTCCTTTCCTTTCCTTTCCTTTCCTTTCCTCCTTCAAAATTAGAAGAATAAATGAAGTAGGCAGTGAGGCCTTAAGATAATGAAGAACTGATCAGCACACACTGAGTGCAAAATAGTTTACAAGCAGCCAAAAGGGCAGAGGTGCCAAGATGAAAGGAAATTTCACATGCTGCAGTGCACATGGAATGATTGTGTCAGCACCTCCGGCAGCCAAAATTATAAAGCAGGAGGATATAGGAGTATATGAGTAAAGCAAGATCCAATTCAATTTTTTGGGAAGGGCTAGCCCATTTGTGTTCATTAGATCATCTCCCTATTATTCCAGTTCCCCATGATTGTCCTGATATGTTTATCTTCCATTCAATCTGTTCTTCTTTCTCCTCAAATTTCTTCTGATTTATATAGAAAGTCTTTTCCATTTTCAGTGTTGTCACTCCCTTTTCTGGATTTTCCATTAACTGTATTTGTTGGTCAATTGAGTCCTCTGTCTTAGTATTTGATTGTTCCACTTCTTCTGTTATCTTCTGTGTTGTTAGTTCTTTGGTTGTAGTCGAAATTTGAGTTTGTATATCTAAGCTGACATCTTGTTCTTTTATGTTGCATCTTATTTTGTCACAAGCTGAAAGAATGGTTTCATGTATTGCTTTCAACATGGAAAGGATCTTTTCCTGGTCTTCATCTATATTCTCTTAATAGTGTGTTCAGTTGAAGACTTTAAAATCATACAATAAAAATAATTTTATAACTAGGTATGGGATCTCTATTTCATGTATTATAGGTGGTTTTTATAGTAGAAGTCATTTGTCAAGTAAGATTTTATAGTCCAAGGTATTTCGTCATCTCATGTAATAACCAATGTTCCTCAGATAAAGAAATAGGAAAGCAATTCCCCACATATAGCTCTGAAAGTCAGTAAAGGTTTACATTCATAGTTCAAGCAGGCCAGTTATGCCCCTAGAAATTCTCTTTACAGCTGAGTTTCTCACAGGTGATATCTATCAAGGTCGAAAGAGTTTTATCTGAAGTCTGGACTTCAAGCCAAGTCTCTTTTAGGCAATAACAAGTTGTAATACCAAACTTCACCACAAGATGTCACCGATGCCGTTTAACATTTTTTAAGTCCAAAATTTTTATAATCCTTTTTCCAGTTTTATTTCTTTTTTGTAGATAAAAACAAAATTCTCCAGTAAAAATAAGAAAACTTTTGGTCCCCAAGTTTCAGAAACATATAAATCCAATTAGATTAAAATTGTTCTTTTAGTGCTTTAACTCCCCTGGGTAGTCAGTCGCCGCTGTTCTTAGAGGGTGGGGTAGAAATTCCCTTCCCTCTCTCCTCACAGGGGGAAAAATACTTTGGGCAGCTTTTACAGGCAAAGAGAATCAAGTGAGGGTCCCCTCCTTGCTCGTCACCCCTACAGGGTAACTTTTGACCCTTTCCAGGGTCCCCCAGTGGAACGAAATTGAACACAGAAGATGGAGCTCACCTTCCAGTGTCCACAGCGGCCACAATGGCAAACCGGAAGTCAGTGTTTTATTAATTGTATGTTAAACAAACATACAATTAATAAAAAAGTAACAATGTTGAGAATCTACAAAATCAAAAAGTCCAACAAACCTAAAAAGTTTGAAAAAACACAATTCAATTAAAAACAGTATTGACTCTGTTAAACCTTTGGTGTTGAAGAAAACACTTGAGAATATCATGGATAGCCGCGAAAACAAAAAATTGGACTGTAGAACAAATCAGTCCAGAGTTCTCACTCAAGACACAAATGGTTCAAATTATCATAATTTTAACACATTGTTCAATGATTAGTTCACTTGAGAAGTCAGTAATTCTGGGGAAAGTAAAAAGAAAGAGAAGAAGCAGCAAGAATAGCAAGATGGATGTACTCAATTAGCAGCAATGGTACCCTATTGAAAAGGTCAAATTGCAGGACTGGGGACAGGTATATTTATTGTTATTTGCTAATAGGCAGTATTTACTTGATAGCACATAATCAAACAATTAAAAGTAAATGATATTAATGTAAACCAGATCTATTTTCATTTTCCTCATCTTATCTCTTACCTTTAATTTTCTTTCCTTGGTACTTCAAACTCTTTTTGTGTGCTTTGCATAGTTTCTTCCTTGCATGATGGTAAGATGTATGCATTCAGTCTCCAGTTCTGCTGGCATGCTTTCAGGATGTTTTGAAGTGGGGTTTGAGGAATTTTAAGTACTAAATGACAGCAAGAATAGAAATACATATATTGTTTATATTGGACTGTGTTTATTCTTTCTTACAAAGTAGTCTGCATATGAAAATCATCCTGTATAATAAAATCATTCTATGATTAATATGCTACTTCAAAAATGAGAAGGAGAAAAAGAAGCAGAAGAGGAGGAGGAGGAGGAAGGGGGGGGGGAGGAGCTAATAATTAAAAATAAGGACCAACCAGTTTCATTTCTAACCAAAGATGCACTTCCTTGCCATGTCATGACTTCTGAGCCTTTTTCTGTGGTTTCATGGATAATATTTGCCATGATACATCGACATGATTCTTCCCTATCACCATTAAATATACTGTACATCCCTCAACCTATTGGGTTGTTTTTTATAGCAGCCATTTTAAACAAGGTAGCATTCCAAGCTACTGTATGTGTGAAGTACACCATGAGGTATTGAAATCCACTTACTATATAAAGAGCCAAGCCTCGGGCTATTACAGTAGATGAGGACATGAAGCAGCAAGGTTTCAAATCAAAGCTCCCTTTACTATGTGCATACCGGTACTTTCATCCACATGAACCATGAAGACTACTCCATCTTCCCATCACAATGGTCTCCAGAACAGTTGGGCTTCAGTCATATTATCCCCAGCCAACTGTTGCCCCGAGTATCTCATTCCTCTAACTACTCTTGGGAGAAAGAGAGATAAAATGAAGTAGTTTTATTAACAAGATCCATGAGGTTCTTCACATGAGGCAGCATCATGTATAAAAGAATGTCTTTCTGTAGCAACACTGTGTAATTAATTGCTTTATCTACCAAGCTTTTTCCCACAGAATTGTGCTGTCCAACAGGTACACATTTCTGCTTTAAACAAAGAATGTCTATTTGCAGGTAAAACATCTGTCTCTGTCCTGCACTGGAAAATATTTCTCCCATTTCTCCCTCCCTCTAAAAAGTTAAAGGATCTAAGCAAATTTTGCGATAGAACATTTGTAGTAATTTTGAATTACAGAATTCTGGAGGTTTTGGAAAGAAAACGTGTGTAGAATACACGTACAAATTACTGGCACTTTTGTTCCACACGCAAGCTGCTAGTGTGGAGCGTTATGAAATATACAAATCTTTAGAGTTGTACTTATGGAACTTCCTGTTTAAACAGAATATTTTCCCCCTTAAGAGAAAACACAGTGAAAGACCCAGTTAGGTCTAATGGTTACAACATCAGGCTAGAAATCAGGAAACTGTGAGTTCTAATCCCACTTATGCATGAAAACCAATCACTCTCTCTCAGCCCAATCAACCTCACAGGATTGTTGTTGTGGGGAAAATAGGAAGAGGAAAGAGTATGAGGTATCAATAGAGGAGAATATTTGTAGCTCAGAGTTGAAATGATAGGTGCTTGGTGCTCTCTGAGCTTTGTTGTTTTCTTGCAGATATTTCATTACATCTAAAGAAGGGCACTGATGATATTACATAGTTTAGATAATGAAATGTCTTCAAGCAAGCAACCAAACTGACAGAGCACCAAGAATCCCTTAGTATTAGGTATGTTCTCCGCCTTGAGTTATTTATAAAAATATAAAATAAATGTGGGATATAAATATAAATAAATACATAAATGAAAGGCAATTAACAGCACTTTTGCAAAGGTTGGCAGTACTGGAAATTAGGATAACATGAAAGTGCTTTACTATTTTGTTCAATGCAGAAAATTAATCTTTCTTAAAGCTGACAAATTATTATTTTTTTATTCTGGCATTGCCTGGGTTCCTCTCACATTGCTTTCTAGCTTTATTGGTTGAGAATTTTTGTTTTTAATTTTTCTAGCTTCTTGTAAAGATCAGCCATGGTCAGCAAAGTGAAAATAATGGTTCTTTGATTGAGATTGATTAATTTCTTGTCATTTTTATATCCTTATGGCTCTATATGGGACTGTAGTTGTTATCATCATCATCATTGTTATGACTGGCTTTAATTTCACTGTGGAAGTTTTAAATTTATTTATATTGCCTGGAGGCTGCCTGCGGTGGGGTAGAAGTCATATAAAATAAAATGTACTGATAACTAAAGGTTGACAACAAAGTTCACATGCCCAGTGAAGCTATCATAATGAACTATGTGTGGTATATATTAAAGGGTCTGTCTGGAAGTAGCCTTCAATTGTTTTATTCACTTATACAAATCTTTAATCATTGACTTTTAAAATTATGCATGTAAACATCTTGTCATTCTTAATGAGGATAAGAAAGCAAAAGCAAAATGCACATAGGGGAAATGAGCAATCGCTGTAAATATTTGCATTTCTGATGGAAGCGCTTTAAACAAGCAGAAACACACCAAATGGAAGATGAAAAAGGGTTCAGTTGACCTTTCCCAACTGCACTGGATCTAATAATGTCTTCTACTGTGTACCGGTATTTAAAGCTGCAATAATTTCCCTCTTGCATGGGCATGCTGTAATGTGTGCCTGTGTACATGCAAAGGTTGTTTATGTTTTTGATGAGTTTTTATAATCAAAATACAGCTAACTTTGAAAATGAAGCAAAAATATAAACTATCAAGGGTTACATAAGATGCGTAATTTACATATCTCCAGTACTACTCCAGCTGTCTTTAAGAAATACACAAATAATGCCATTTGTGGTAGAATTCATTTGTTATAACATCACCCTGAGATTTAGGTTTTGATTCTATTTATTTATTAAATTTCTGTGGCTGCCCATCTCAACTGCATGACTTTGGGCAGCTAACAATGAAAAACGAAATAAAACAATAAGCTAAAACTATTAAAAGAATGATGTCTATAGTCCAGAAGGAGTGATATTTTTTTTCAGGAGAAGGTATTTGAATATAATCTTGCCCAAACTCAATCTTTGCACACTGTACTATGCCATTAATTTGTACTTCTTCTTGATAATCGCAATATCATTATTTGTGGTTTTAATATTATATCAGGTTATTTCACTCATTCTCTCCAAGAGCAAAGGCTAATAAGATCAAAACTAAACTGGGTCTTTGAGAAAGACAGGGGAAGTATGGGACTCTTTAGAGAAATCAAGGTAAGGGCTGTCATCATCATAATCACCACCATCATCATCTCTTAAAAACAATCTTCAAGAAGAATACTAAGAACAGCCTAAGGAAAGTTGCTGATTATAAATGGGAAAAGAAAAGCTGAACCCCATGGGAGGAGGCAGGATTGTAAGGGCTTGCTTGAGCCTTGAACTCAGCAGCAGGTGACCCTTTTTTCCCCTGACCAAGGCGTATTGCCTCAGGGAGAAAGCGGGAACTGAGGGCTACAGAGGGACTTTGAAATTAGCACTAGACTCTCAGGAAGTTCACCTCTGCTCTAAAAGCTTAGATCAGGGTGCAATTTCTTTTTCATTCAACTTATTTATTTATTTAAAACATTTATATAGCTGCCCATCTTAATCCTCAAACTCTGGGCAGCTCCCAATCAAGAATTTAAAGCAGCATAAAATCTATATAAATATTAAAAACATAAACCATAGAAAGAAAAAAACCTGGTACCAAGTCAAGATTCCAACATGCTGTCACCTCATCCTACCCCAGTGCTTAGGGGAAGAACAAGGTCTTCAGAACATTTCAGAAGACTACTAGGAGGATAGAGGCTTGCTGAACTTCAAGGGAAAGAGTGATTCAGAATGAAGAATGAATTAATTAGAGTTAATATGATTGCTGCCCACTTATCTATATAACAACAATGTTCTCTTTCTGTAACATATACAATTATGATTTGGTAATAATTTTTGGAAGTCCCCAGGGAATATTTGTGTGTCTTTTTAGAGGTCACATGCTGGCTTGGATTTCAGGTTCCACAATTCAAGTTTACATAATTCTGAACACAGGCTTCTGAAATTCTGAAGAGATTCACTCCACAAATGGGATAAGGTGCATAATGATTGGCCCCCAGGAATCCTGGAATTTTGATTGAAAATTGAGAGAGATGGAATCTCTGGAGGATAGAGAAATCCTCCAATATTTTTTCCTCTGATTCTTATTCAGTATGAATCAGGGTTTGCTTTGGACATATTTCCAAGTAGGTGAGAATAGAATGCAGAATATTTTGTTGCAAATGCTACTTGGTACTGGATTATTTTTCTTCATGTTATTTTTAATTAAGATAACAGAATAACAGAGTTGGAAGGGACCCTGGAGGTCTTCTAGTCGAACCCACTGCTCAGGCAGGAAACCTTATACCATTTCAGGCAAATGGTTGTCCAATCTCTTCTTAAAAACTTCCAGTGTTGGAACATTCACAACTTCTGGAGGCAGGTTGTTCCACTGATTAATTGTTCTAACTGTCAGGAAATTTCTCCTTAGTTCTAAGTTGCTTCTCTCCTTGATTAGTTTTCATCCATTGCTTCTTGTCCTGCCTTCAGGTGCTTGACTCCCTCTTCTTTGTGGCAACCTCTGAGATATTGGAACACTGCTATCATGTCACCCCTAGTCCTTCTTTTCATTAAACTAGACATACCCAATTCCAGCAATTACATCTATTGATGTATCTTTGAATGAAGGATTGCTTCTTATGCATTTTTGACTTCATATACAGAAAACAAACTAAATCGACAGGACCCCATATACATGTTAGGTAGTATTTAGCATACAGACTTACACCGAAAACCTTTAATAAAGAGTAAGTTTTTCCGTTTCCTTAATTTTGAATTCTCCCTTATCCTTACAATAAGGTATACGTTGGTAACGAGTAAACGTCACCTACTTATTTTGGAGGATCCTCGTTTTTTCCTCCAGTCTAATGATGTGTGGGATAGTAATTTTGATAACTTTATGGTTCACAAGGAGATCTGCATTAAAATATATTTTATGCCCAAGAATCAGCAAGCAAAAAGGCAAGATTAACCATCTCTACATAATAATCCACTCAGAACTACACTGTGATAACAGTGTTATTAGAGGAACCCACAAAGTTAGACCAAGGAAGAGGATTACAAAAAGAAAGATAAAGATGTTTTAAAGTTAGACCAAGGAAGAGGATTACAAAAAGAAAGATAAAGATGTTTTAAATAATGTCAAAATGCTTCACTGTAGGTACGATTAAGAGATATATTTCAAGGAGTGAAGACTGAGATCAACCAGCAGAGAAATATAAGCATTTTAAAACCAATGAATAGCCTTATATCAGCTTTCACCACGCTGTAAAGACTAGATTATGATTGGCTTCACATATTGCATGAGGGCATATTGTGGCTTGACAGGTTTCCACTTGGTGAAGGGCACTGCTATTTTTGTGGTTATTGTTAACCTAAAATCCCACATTTAGTACTCGCTAAAAAGTAAGTGGAACCACTGCAAAGATGGCAGGATAGAGAAAAATACCCATGATTTGGTGCAAATGCATACCTGGCAATGCTTTCAGATTGGCCAAATCAGTCCCTGTTGGAGGCTCAACCTGCCAGAAATAGACAACTCTGGAAAACCCTGTTTTGCTTTTCACCTACAGCAGAAAGGATGTCTCTGCAGGAGCAGGTTGAGGGCTGATCTTGACACTTCCAATTAGTTGTGAAGGAGAGGAAGAGAAAAGAAGAGCATTCTGCAACTGGCTAGAGATGCTGCACTCAATGTAGATGCCCGGGGAAGATGGGAAGAAAGTGGTCAAAGCATATTTCAGGAATTGCTGTTCATAAGCAGATGGAAGGTTCAGTGTTAAGTGTGGGTAAAGACCTTTGCCACAGCCCAACTGAAATCAATGAAACTAAAGAACCATTTAATCATTATGCTTTTTCTTTTAGTAATAAACACTAAAATCGCACTTCTTTCTATTTCATTTTTAAGAATATTATTAGCAATTTGGTTAAGAGTGCTTCTTTACTGTATTTATTTTACTATATTTATTTTCAGAAACTGAGAATTCCTAGAAATTCCACAAATGGATAATGTATTTGGTCTAATGGTTAAAGCACTAGACTATAAATCAGGAGACGATGAATTCTAATCCAGCCTTAGCCATGAAAGCCAAGTGGGTGGCTTTGGGCACAATGTCAGGCTCAGGCTTGGTTAATTCTTGTCACAACCAAATGGATCAACATACGATACTTATGGGAAAATGCTAGGAAGAAGATTTATTTTCACAAACTTAAGTGCTTAGTCAAAAGTCTTTCACATCCTTAACATAAAATGCTTAAGTCAGAAAATTTCTTCCCAAAAAAGTAGTTTCCCTTCAAAGTCTGATGGTTGTGTTGTATCCAGTGCAAAAATATTGTGAAACCCAGGTTATTTCAGAAAGAAAACATTTTTGCCTGTTGTAAAATGTGTGCTTATACATTCTCAATATCCTATTGTGAGATTTATGATGGAAAGGGACATATAGCTGTCAAACCAAGGAGTAACATGGAAAACCAAGAGTTTAAAATCCTCCCCTCAGCTGGTGAGCTCTTGATCCAATTCATACAATCTAGTAACAGGGAGAGGAATGGAGGAAAAATTGGGATTTATGGTATAATGCAAAAACCAAAACTTTATATCTGATCCTGACATTCCTGGTGTAGCCATGTGTAACCAATTTAGTATTGTTAACTTGTACCTAACATTTCTCTATTACTTCTGAATCTGATTTGCTAGTTTTGGTTCTAACAAATTTTCATGAATAGTGATAAAAAGATTGCCTCCTGGAGGCTTCTAAATTTTTTAAAAACCTGAATCCAGAATGCAAATAAATTTAAACGTGGCTTGCTAGACTATACAAAAGTACGCTTAAATGGTTCTGTTTCTCTGTCATGCCCTATTTGTAAACATGAACTAGTCAAACAGGGTAAATTCTTCACTTCTTTGTAAATCAAATAACTAAAAGAAGCTTTAAATATTTTTCAGCAAGTACATTAAGGAAGAGCTACAAAGCTTTCACTTTAAAGTATGACAGGATCATATATCTATGTATTTTCACTTCTACTATATGTTCAGGAACATGATTTAATTAATTGAATGTTACAACTTTTATGCTAGTTTTCTGGCTCGTGCTTTTCAAAAGTAACTGTGAGGAAGTCATTATCAGCAGGAAATGGATGCATCTATCCTTTTCCTCTGTCAAAATATTCTGTGGCAGAATAATAATTAATCTCCATCTTGTCATTGCAATCACTATTTATACTTTTGCTGGTCTGAACTAGCATTTTCTTGAGATTTGTGCTCTCCAGAAACATTGGACTATAATTCTTAGAATTTCAAGCCAAAAATTGAATTTGGGAAATTGTAATCCTAACATATTTGAGTTTTGAGGAAAGGCTATCTTGAAAAGCTAGCTATTTCTGCAGCTTCACGAATGGATTATCTAATTATAACCTATAACTATTATAGTAGATGTTCATGTTGTATAACGGACAGATACGTGTTGTGTGTTTTTACCCGGACCCACTAACACCCAGTCTTATAACAATTTTTATTATTACAATTCGATAACATACTTAGTCCGATAATACTATTTAATATTATACCAAATTAATAAAACCGTGTCGTACTGGATATTTGAATAGAGCTGTGTTTTATTGGACTGGAATTAAGATTTAGCAAACCACATCACCCAAGCCAGAGAGTCCATTCACAGAGGCTTGATTTTGCCAGAGAATGAACACATGTTATGGGATAGCTGCAGTCTTCTGGGTTGTTTTTCAGAACTTCTGGCTCTGGAGAAGAGTTAAAAGACGGAATGTTTGTAAGAATACACTTAGGGAAGGAAGTTAATTCAAATTTGGTTAACTAGGGCAGGGTGTACATACATATGTGTGTAGCGGGGGTAGGGTGAGTTGAAGAGACAGTACTGGAAGATGCCTGGTGGAGGAGTGAATGAGAGGGCAGAGAGGAGGGGAGGCTCTGCTGAGACCTAGGTTGGGGAGGATAAGCCTGGGAGAGGAGATAAGCCTGAGGGAGAGAAGGGGATAGGAAAGGAGAGGCTTCTATGGGGCAAGCCTGAGGGAATGAAAGGGATAGGATAGGAAAGGCTTCTGTGGGGTAAGCCTGAGGGAGAGAAGGGGATAGGAAAGGAGAGGCTTCTATGGGGCAAGCCTGAGGGAATGAAAGGGATAGGATAGGAAAGGCTTCTGTGGGGTAAGCCTGAGGGAGAGAAGGGGATAGGAGAGGAGAGGCTTCTGTGGGGCAAGCCCCAAGGGAGGGGAAAAAAAAGAAGAAGAAGAAGAAGAAGAAGAAGAAGAAGAAGAAGAAGAAGAAGAAGAAGAAGAAGAAGAAGAAGAAGAAGAAGAAGAAGAAGAAGAAGAAGAAGAAGAAGAAGAAGAAGAAGAAGAAGAAGAAGAAGAAGAAGAAGAAGAAGAAGAAGAAGAAGAAGAAGAAGAAGAAGAGCTGAATACTTTCCCTGCACGTGACCTGCCTGCTAAGAGAGACTGACCATCACCCCATCATTTGCCCTGCCTACTGAGAGAGACTGTCCACCACCCCATCACATGACTTGTCTGCTGAGAGAGACTGACCACCACTATTGTGTAGTGGGTTTTTTGGGAGGCATTAACCAGACCGGTCTAATACAACACGATTTATTTCAGCAGAAACAGGACTGACAGAATGACAACTATTTATAGTTGCCGCCTCTAGGCGGCGACCAATCAAATCATAAGCTGTTTTCCCGTTCAAACTTAAACTTAACTTTCCCTCCAAAACAGTTGGAGACACGTTTGAATCAAAACACATTAACTCTTGATATCAATACATAACACCCACCTCACCACATGTTCCAGCCAAGCAGAGGTGCCTAAGTGAAGGACCACTGTGGACCGGCAGCCATACCAAGAGGGCCAGGAGAACCCGGACTCCAGTGGCCCTTTTGGGGGTAGTGCTACATGTGAAAAAGTCAAAATGGCAGCCACAATGGTGAAATGAAAGCTCATTTAATACACATATAAATGAGTAGAGTTTTGATCACACTATTACAGCTATCTTTTTTTTTACCATGTCCTACAGATAACACTCCCCTCCCTCCTGAAAGAGGGTATTAGCAAAAACACAAAAAAGGCCCACTGGCATAGTTTAGGTAGAACAGAGGTAGAGATAGAGTTAATGTAGAGAGATACCAGAAAACAAGTTCCAAGTTCTTTTAAGTCAATTGATAAATGAAGTTTTTCCTTTCTCACCTTTCCTCTAACCCCCCATATATTGCAGACTGAACTATCTGGCCCTAGTGTTGAAGAAAATGGAAGGCAAATTCATTTTCATATGATCATAAACTTATATTCTGGAGTTTTGCATTTCTGTGTTCAGAAAGAAGAAAACCTGGAATCTAATCAAGCATAAACATCAAAGATTCCTATATTCTCCAGCTGAGCAAAATGCACCTTGAGGAGGTTAACATGATATCTTTTATTGAATCAACTTTTCTTAGTGGAACTGCTGCACAGCTCTTCCCCAGGCAATAAAAAATAGGTCAAGAAAAGGAAATGTTTTTGTGCTCATGTGGAACTGAACAGAAGAGGTACTACTGAATCTGCATATCAGATGCTTCTGAAACTAAGGAAGTATATCTTGGAATTCATTCCATTTCATTTCAGGAGTAACCTCTGTCAATAACCACAATTTACATTTACCAAGGTAGGCATTTTCACCCCTTGGAATGGGAATCCAGAAGTATCCATGATGTTCATACCTGGACCTTCAAAAATGAAGCAGTTAGACGAACTTGGCTTCGGATGCTATTGGTCAAATTAGTGGTGAGTTGAGAAGAAACTCCAGATGAGGACAGGTTAAAATGTCCAGAAAGTGCAATGATTTGAAGAAAGATTGCATTCTTTAAAATCACTGTTTTTGCCTCTGGTCAAAATTGCTGATATGGAGGATTGGTTGGTTCGGTTTTCAGATCAGTTTGTAGAGAAACAAGAAGCTAGGCTACTCCAACTCCTAAGTTTAATTTGCTTTTCCATTATTTAATCATTATTAATTTTAATTTTAACCAATTATTTTTCTAAGGAGCTCAGAGCAAATGTAGCTGTATTCTGCCTAGTTCCTCTTTCACAACACTGTATTGTGAGAATATTTAGACCAGGGAGAGTATTCTTCTTTTTTAAAAAAAATAAAATGTAAGGACACTTTTGGAATTCTAGAAGTACATAGTAGGAACCAGTCTTTTTTTGTAAAAAAAAAAAAAAAAAAAGTGCTGGAACTCACACACATCATACAACCCGTCTTGCCTGCCCTACAAGGTTCCATCCAAAAAAAGGTGCCGGAACTCCGTTCTGGGCGTTCTATGACAAAAAAAGCCCTGGTAGGAACACTCATACAATGACTGCCACAGGATACTTTTAAGTTCACAAAATGGCTAGCAAAGTAGGTAAAAGCTAATATGAGTTAAATTTCAAGAGTTAGCAAGTATGATTTCTGAATTACATAGCGACGGACAATAGCCATAGGCATCTAAAAATGCATATTTTAACATTTACATTTAGCTTTTTAAAATCCGTTTATGTGGCACAGGAGCAGGTGCCCTCTGATGATGAAATTGCTTTATTTATTAGCCCTGCACAAGGTAGCTAGGATTTGCTTCAACTGGGTGCTTCATGTCACAGAAGTAATGGGATTCTTCCTGTTGAAGTGAAATGACAACATGATCTGCCTTGACAAAGCACTTTGCATTGCCTCAAAACTCAACCATGAATTGGTATTGCAGAAGGAAGCCTCAGAAGTGAGATCAAACAAAGCAAAGAAACCACTTCAGCCGTTGAAGGAAGAGAGGAGAGAGAGACATGAATTTCCTCATAACACATTTTTAAGCATGTTCCACTTGAAGGATCATTGAAGCAAAGCACTCCTTTGAAACTTTGCACAGTTCAGATATTGATGCCCCATAAACACAAAGTGTTATTTCCCGGTATATGTACCTGTGATCCTGTGCATCATGGTTCAACTTTCTGATGAATGTTGCAGTATGCGCATGTTCACTAGCCAGTTCATACAGAATGCATTATAATATTCTCAACCATGCACTCTATGCAGAGTACTCTCTGTTTCTTTTTCTGCAATAATGGCAAGTGGTAACTTCTGTACCATCAGATATACCTGAAAAGAAAGACTGGAAGCTTGGACATCATAAATGAATCCTGAACTGACGCTATGAAGAGGCTTTTGGACAGGAATAGTAGTGTTGAAGGAGATGTATTATAGCCCATGTGGACATGGATGCATTGTAGGACTGGGATACACACTTCTTTAGAAAAATAAAGCAGAGATGAACTGGGGGTGTACACTTTTTGATGTGCTTGTTACATGCAGGTTAGCAGGGATAACTATGAAAGCTATGAGCAATGCTTTCCATAGCTCTGTGCATCCCATTTAATGCCATTAACCATTTGTGAACAAATCTTGGTCTATGTTCAGAAATGATAGTATTCACATGGAATGTATACAGAGGTTGGGCAGAGAGCAGGGCATATGAAAATGGAGTTGGCAAGCATGGACCGACATGCAGTTCTTATCTACTTGGCTTCCATATGTGGGTTGAAGATGTGATCTTTTTTATCTCTATTTCTATTATCCACTAGTTTCTCATCATCTGTTCCTGTGCAAGCAAAAATGAAGCATCACAATGAGAATGACTAGAATACTTGACATGGTTTGTATTTTGTCCCAGGTCTGGTTTTGTATTGTGCAGAAGAAACTTACTTCCACCTCTGCTTGGTGGCATCTGCTATACCTGATGGAATTTTTATCTTCTAGTAGCACATTCTTATTCTCTTCTCCCCATCCTCTACCTTGCCAGCATTCTTCAGTGTTTGCTCTCAATGGAATCTGCAAGTTGTCCAAACAAAAGAAAATAAGATATTTTATTATTTGTTGTCAGAGCTGAGACAATTGCTTTGTTGGGAAGCAAAGGTGAGGTCAAGATGGAATTGCAATTTAGCCACTGGAATCTAATTTTCAAGAAAATTGTAGAAGAACAATGTGGACAGGTATACCATTAAACAGCAACAGAGGCCAGACAAAAATGAAAATGACACATTTGGACTGTAAGGATATCATGCTACACAACTCAATGTCTAGGATTGTTACACATCTCAATCTTAGAATTAATTAATTAAATCTACCTTGTTTCTTGGAAATTGGTGGATATAAATTATTGCATAATTAAGGAAGCAAACTGATCTAAAAGCACTTTGTATTATAGACTTGCATTTTGTCTGAAGATAAACCCATGCATGTAACTACAAGAACTGTAAATTAGAGATTTTTCCAAAGTGTGTGTTCAGATTGCAGTGTTTGTCTTCAACACTGCATTCTTGGGGAAAGTTAATGTCTGTTTGCTAATCTAAACAGAACATTGCATTTTATTTGAAAAATGCACATTAGGGTCTTTGCTTATTGTATTGTTGTTTCTGAGATATATAATATCTCCACACTACAAGACAAATCTCTCCTCATGGAGCGTATTTTTTCTCATTATTTTGGTAGGTAGTTGGCTGCCATTGTGTCAAGCCAGACTGTAATTTTCAAGATGACTCCTGCTCCCTTTTCCATGCTCACAATAAGTCTTCTATCATCACAAAGTAAACTGTTACTACACCAAGTATATATTTATTTGTTTGCATGAAAATTCATCAAGAGGTTACAAACTGGAATGCACAAGAGGTCTAGTTTCTCTTTATTTCTTAGATTTATATCTGCCTACCTTCCAGAAATTCAATGAGGCATTTCTTTCTCCAGTGTTATCTCTATAGCAATGATCTCTAGAAAGTAGGTTGGGCTGAGAGAGGGACTCAACAAATTGCCCAGTTAGCTTCTGTGGCTGACCATGGATCTGAGTCTCCCCAGAGATAGTCAGCACGCTTACTATTACAGCACACTGTCTTTCAGAGTGGGAAGATTATCTTAATTGAACTCAGAGAACTGGAATAATATTGACAATGGGGTTTGTCAGAGTTTAGTCCTGAAATAGATTTTAAGTGAATCATTATTGCAAGTTGGTTATATCTTATGAATTGCATTAAGATTGGATTCATACAGTATGACATTTCATTTTTCACTATTCTAATGAAATGTAGCCTAGTATAGTCTTTTATACATATTATCACTTTTATGAGATAATGCTACTGACTTTTTGTTATAACTTGTAATGCAATGTAAATGATGGGCAGAATAATCCTAATTCTTACCAGGAGAATGCTGATACTGGAGCCTCCATGTTATTCAGAGCTTTGCCAGCAAGAATCTGGGAAGGTAAAAGAGAAATGTAGGAGTCCCTTTCTCACTTTTATTTTAGGTTTTCTTTTTAAAAATTGTTCCTTTCTCACTGCAAATAATGAGAGGGAAATTCTTTTAGCAACATTAATGCTACCATTTATTTCCTTGTTTTTGGATTTACAGACCACAGCAGTTTCAAATTCACAGGATCCTGTAACTGTCTTTCCTAGAATGTTAGAAATATGATTGTTTCATCTGAATTTAGAAAAAGTAATCTAAGGCTGGATCTGCCTTTGGTGGTTGAGAGTTTGGGACAAAACCTGGATCATTCTAAACATCCAAGTAAAAGAGAGAGAAAAATAGACACCTGTCATGATCCTTTGAAACAGTTGGATTTCCTTAGACCTTTTAATGAACTCTCTCTATCTTAGAGACACTTGATTAGCTTTTTAGAAGGTAACCAATTTGGAATTTAAAAAAAAACAAAAAAATGAATTTCACTTTTAGCTTCCGTGGTTCACCCTTGTCTTTCTTATTGGAATACATATAATCTTTATATATGTTATAATGTTCTCCTGAGTTCTGAAACCCTGCTTTATTTATAGAATTATTAAACATAGTGTTGCCATTTTGCCAATCTGTGCATTGCAGTTTTACCAGATTGGGAATAGTATGAATCAAAGACGATGTGATGATTCTTTCATACGCAAGATGTACATATGTGATATTCAAATAACAAAAAGTTTTTTTCAGTATATAAGGAATAAGAAGAAAGTCAAGGAAATGATAAGTCCACTAATGGAAGAAGATGGCAAGACGGTGACGGGCAGTAGGGAGGAAACTGCTTAATTCTTTCTTTCCATCTTTCTTTATGCAAAAAAGTTAGCCCAACCTATCAAAAGCATCACAGTGGGAGACATAACAGGAAAAAAGGTCAATGTAGGCAAAAAATTAGTATGAGAATGCCTTTCCACTTTAAATGAGTTCAAATTGCCAGAATTAGATGAATTACATCCTAGGATTCTAAAGGAGCTGACAGATTTGATCTTAAAACCACTGAATAAAATCTTTTTTTTTTAAATGATTCTATTCCACCATTTCTTCAATATTAGCGTAACTTTTGTCCCAAGGCGAGTTATCCCATGTTGAATTGGCTGTGGTGAGTTGGTTGCGGCAAGTTGTCCTAAATCCACCAGTGTAATGAACGCACTTCCATTCTCCTCTCCAGATGCTAGTTTGGAGAAGAATGAGCTAGTCCCTGGCACCTCCAGGAAAGCCAGGGCGGTGAGCCGGGGGCTGTTGGAAATGCAGATCAGGAAACAGTGAGCCCTAGCTCAACGTAGCAACTGCAGCTGGAACAACCAGATGGGCAGCCAGCTGAATTTGAGCAGAGAGAATCACAGCTGCAACAAATTAGCCTGGAGGCTCTGGGAAGGGAGTGAGAGCAGCTGCCAATGGTCAGTATGGATGAAGAAGAAGAGTTACCCCCTCCCCCCAATCCAAAGATGCGATGGGCTGAGAGGCGATAGGAACAATGCTGGTTGGCCAAGTTACTTGCAAGGCAGAATAATATATCCATAATATACTTAGTATAGTATAGTAGTACATATAATAGTAGCATAATATTGCTACTATTTTCCAGAACACACTCATGCATTCTTATCATAAAACATATTACAAAACATCTAGACAAATTATAAAAAGACACTGACCAAGTGTTTCAATCTGTCAGAGCCTTTTTTTCTGATATTTTCTCCTCGCTCATGTCTTTCTTGTCTGCTTCCTCTGCTTGCATTTTGCTTTGGATTTCATGTTCAGCACTCTGGAGCCATTAGAGACCTCACTGTCCCATAGCCTGCTGTGGACATGGTTAGTGAGCATTAATTAAGAACCGTGGTGAGACTCTCCTGAAAATTTTGCTTCCTCTCAGAATGGAGGCTTTGGGCTTTCTACTCCATGTCAAAAGCAGTCACAGCAAGAACAGTTATCAGTGATGACTATCTGCAATAGTAAATATTTGGGTAAGATGAGATGCAGTAGTCCTGGTGAGTCTGAAAAGATAACCTATATCTTATTATTATTCAGTTGCTTTCTTGTTCTAGCAGATTCTTCTTGAGGCTTAAGAATCGGTAGCACCCCCTCAAAAAAAAAGCAACCCCAAATATGTTTTATTCACCCCCCTCCCATACTTTTGATACCAGTACTATGCTTCAAGTATAGTATATACCCTTCAAGTAAAATAATTGGCACATTCAGGAGACAGTCTGGTTCCTATCACTTCCTGATGGACTACCTTTCAAACACTCAAGGATGTCACATTAACAGAGTCTGAACAAACGCATTTGATATATTTAGAATGGCAGTAGAAACACTGGTAAATAGAGTCTTCAGCAGATCAGATCAAAGAACCCTGAAAACAACATAAGATATACACAAAAACACAGTCTATCACAATTGGTTTTTTTTAATATGGAATGCTATTATAAACATAAAGTCATTTTACTTTCTTCAGGCTGATGTTAAAAATAATGTAGATAAAGGAATTGAAATACTGAAACAAAGTAAAAAATAGAACACATAAAAATGTTAAGGGGGGAAATTTTGATAATTCAGTTCTCTATTCTCTTCCATTGTCCTTAATCACTACTTAAATATTTGGCCTTTTCTTAAAATATTGGAGATTGTTGTTTATATTTATTTAAATTGTTTTCTCTGAAAAACAAGTAGCAAACTTCCTTGACCCCACCTATTTGCTAGGCAACATGAATGTGCAGCACCTAATGAATTTTACATTGTCAACCATACCTCTCTCTCTCTCTCACTCTCTCTCTCTCTCTCTCTCTCTCTCTCGCGCGCGCGCGCGCGCGCGCACACGCGCGCGTGTGTGTGTGTGTGTGTGTGTGTGTGAGTGAGTGAGAGAGAGAGAGAGAGAGAGAGAGAGAGAGAGAGAGAGAGAGAGAGAGAGAGAGAGAGAGAGAGAGAGAGAGAGAGCTAAATGGAATTGCTCTCTATCCATCCTTGAGTCAGCAGAAAATTATGCTGGCATAAAATGTTGCTGATCCCTTTTTTGCCTCTGTTCCCATTATTATTACTCACCAAATTTCCCTCCAAGGTAATGGGTGACAAAGCCTAGTAAATTTGATATACCTTGAGACTGCTCAGATAAAGAGGAAAATTCTATTTTTATACAGGCACAACCAAATATGATTTAAGTCTGTCTCTGATTGGAGATGAGATGAAGAAAACATCACAGGGACATAACAGGTTGCCAGGGTATATTTGTAGATCAGGACAAGTTGGAAGTGGCCTTGAGTTTTGAAAGAGAAGATGAACATTGGACTATACTATCTTGGTGCAGCATTATGCCCAGGCTTGGATATTTGCCTTAGCTTTACCACCACTACCCAAATTGCAATTACTAAGATGAAAAAAAGGTACACCAGCCAACTAACTGATGTTACAACCACATGCCATTTTATTTATTAGATTTTTATTTTGCCTTTTTGCCAAGGGAATCTTTGTCTCCTCAAAAACAAACTTGTGATGTAAATTGTTACCATGCTTCTTTTTGGCAAACTGAGCAAAAACTAAATATGCACAAAAGAATCCAGGACCTCCTTATAAGTAATTTATTGTAGAAAAGCTAACAGGTCACTGTAAAATAATTCTAGCAGCTCCTGAGTAACAAATGTGAATTCTCATACCTATCAATATTCATGTTTCTTTCATCTTTTTCTCCTGTCCCATCTACATAAAGAGCTAGAAGTAATTCTTTTTTAGGCAGGAGAAGCAGTTTCTATTTGTTCCTTGTATTGATAATGGCCTGATATACTGTAGTCCCTAGTTGATTGCATGAGAACTAGCATTCATTTTGTGTGAGAGAGATGGTGACTGGCCCAGAGTTTCCCAGTGAGTTTTCATGGATGAGGCTACATAAGACTTAACTCTGGAATCCCAAGTCCTAATTCAACACCGTAACCACTTTAACCACATTGGTTTTCAGTGTAAAATTATTTTTCCAGTTGTACTAAGTTGGACCATGTTTCTTTACCTTGGCAATTTTAAGATGTATAGACTTCAAGCGCCAGAATTCCCAGAAGCATGCTGGCTGGGGGATTCTGGGACTTGATGTCCACACATCTTAAAGCTGGCAGTGTTGAGAAACATTGCATTAGTCAGTGTTTTGGGGTACTGGAGTAAGATTGTTTTTCTAACCATAACAATAACCCTTTATGGACATAATTTGTGGCTCTTCTGGATCACAGGGACCCCATCCTTTGTTCTATGGGCACCAACTGCTCTTTCAGCCATTCATTATGTAGAATTGTATTTTCTCCCAATCCAGAAGTCTAACACTTTGAAAAGGAAAATCTCTAAGAAGTTTGTGGTTTTCTGTATTTGATTTAAATTCATGTATTTACTTGGGTACTGGCAACCTAGAACCTCTGAATGGCTTATATATTTTGCTTTGGAAAAAAACCTGTCTGAAAAGTACAACACATGTTTGGCAGGCAGTAAGTCTGAAGATTCAATCCTAGTCTACTTAGGGCTTAGATTCTACATGCCAGCAACCAGGCTGCACAAACAAGCAAAGCCCCATCCGTGGGATGCAGGCAGCATACAAAACCACGCCCCCCCTCTGGTCTGTGGAAAAACCTCTCTCCACAGGTTGGGGGGCCGCTAGCTTAGAAAAACTCCTGACTGGTAACCCTGGCTAGTCTCTGCCGGTCAATGAATGATAAAGTTGCACACAGCTTAACCCTAAAGAGAGCCAGTCTACCAGTTGCTACCCAATTAAAACTGACAAGAGAACATAAATTATTAAAAAGATGAAGAATAGTTTTATTAACTGGATATGGAATTGTTTGGTTCAAACTAAATTAAGACATATTTCATCTTTCCTTTACTTTGCTTTGCCCACTCTGTTGTCCTAGCCTTGCTCACATTTTGGAATAAAATCCCTGGCATCCCACTAAGAGACTTAATTGCCTAGCCTAGACAATGATAGCAGACTAAACATCCAAAGAACTTTTATTGCTCCCTTTGATTTTATTATAAGTTAATACTCAAATAATTGTAATATTAACATAAAATCAATATAGAAGGGAAAAGGAGAAATGTAGGTCACAACCCCCATTGAAAGCAATAGAAAGTGATAGTCCTGTATTTTTTCTGTAGTCATACAGCAACTAGCTCACTGGTAGGAAAATGCTTTCTAGTAGGAAGAAAAAACATATTTGATGGGCCCTCCAATCAATGCTTGGGATCAAGCTGATCTTTCCTATGAGAGTTATAAATATCGTAAAGGAAGTAATGGAAGCAGTGGTTATTTATATGGAAACTACTTCATCAAAGGCTACAATCCAATCAACCCATGCATTCTGTTAACCAGCAGGGATTTAAAGCCAGTTGTAGTAATCCAGGGTTTTAGCCAAGACAACTGTTCAATCCATTGTCCTATGCAATTAAGTTACAGAGTTTAATTCCCTGGCTAATCTTTCAAAGATACTGTACAAGATTTCCTTTTAAGACAAGGCCCAAGAGAACTAGAAACAATGTTTGCCCACAAGCAAGAAGGGGGCTTTTTTGTTCCCCCTTGTTAGATTATAATTACAGAAAAGTCTAGGAACTGTAAAATCTTTAATGCTCTCTGAGCTTAGGTGTTTACTTGCAGACATTTCGTTACCCAACAAGGTAACATTATCAGAGCACCTATGGGCATGGGCAACTATGGCTCTTCTAATAATAGTTAGATGACAGTTATAGTTCAATGTCAGCAATTTATCCACTCTTGTAAACGTCAAAGCACCATACAAGAAAAAAAAGTGAAATATTTAGTTCTCTTGTGATTACATACCTGGAGAGTAACACACTCTGACTTCTGCCAGCTACTAGAAGATCAATTATTGCATGCATCTGTAGCTTTCCAAGATAAAAATCAAAGCAACAAGGAATTCAATCATCTAGTCCCGTCCATGTGTCATGGATGAAGCAGTTGCTCATGCCTCCCTGTGATAAAGAATATGTAGAAGAATTTTGCAATTAGGTACTGGTGCCCTGTCTTTCTATTTTAAGCAATTTCTGCTTTTTGCCATTGTTTTTACATTGCATGTCTGAGAATAAGGGCTGTTTTAATACTGATCTTTATAATCCCCTCTAGGAATGCTTGTTGGGGTTGGCAGGATGGAAAAGCATAATAAACATGCTTTGAATATACATCACATTTCCACTCCTAGCTTAAGCTTTATAAAGATGATAAATGTCCTTTACAGCATGCTAAAAAAAAAAAGTTAGGTTATGGGAGTCAATTATTTTTCTGAAAAAGTTTGAATTTTTGAATTAAACTAACTTTGATACTGTGTAATAAATACAAATAGTTTTAGTAATGTAAAAACAATAAGGTCAGTGCATAGGGGGAGCAAATTAGGATCTCACAGCTGCCATTCCCACAAAACAGCTCTTTGTTTTGGAAAGAAAACTTCCAGATGTATATATGGAGCTGCCCTCCTGGTTTAATTAAAAGCTTCATGGAAAATGGAATTATAGCAGTGTTGGAAGTGATTATACCCCCCTCCCTTTACCCATATGGCTCTCACCTCTATTTTACTTCTTTGAATCTCCTGAACTAGGAATGACAAGGAAGGAAAATGTTATTGGTTTAGCCATGTTGCCTGCCCAGAGGCTTAAGTTACCCCTCTCCTTTCCTATTCAGAGTATAAATGCTCATTTATTTATAATCATTTGGAAATAACTGTACCAGTTGTGATAAACTACACATAGTCTTTAGTGCAGGACTGGAGTAAACGAAATCAAGATGGTGACCATGGCTGCATAATATAAGACCCGTCCCTTTTTGCATGTGTCATTCAAACACATATAAAAATATATGGGCTTCAATTACATTGTTGAACTGACAGCTTGATTTTGTGGTGCACACCATCAAAGACACTCCCGATTATTCCATTATAAACCATTCATAGCATTTGTAAAATGGTACATGTTGTAACATTTTCTCCATCTCCCTTGTGAAATTATGTATTCACCATCTCATTACTGATGCTGTTGAAAGTAGTAAGTTCCCTTTTTCTTCCAGCAACAGTATAATCTTTGCTGGGATCATGTTGTCCAGAATTGCCTTCCACTTCTGACAATTAAGTGGACTTTATGAATTGATTAATCAATTACATACAAATTATATTACAACATAGAGATGCATGAGAAAATACCACCAAAAGAGGTTGGGAGGTTGTCACTTTCTGCCACTTCTTTCTCCCCGCTTCCAGGCAGAGGGAACAATTTTAAAAAATAATAATAATAATAACCTGTGGCATAACTAGGATTGGAAGGAGAGTCCCAGCCATCTCCCACTTATATATATATGGCTCGGACCCTCCTTCTAATCAGCCTTCCCACCCCATGTGGAGTCATAGACAGGGCTTTTTTTCTCATAGAACGCCCAGAACGCAGTTCCGGCACCTTTTTTGGATGGAACCTTATAGGGTAGGCAAAGCGGGTTGTATGACGTTTGTGAGTTCCGGCACCTTTTTTTTTTTTTTTTTTTTTTAGAAAAAAAGCACTGGTCATAGAGATTAAATTCCTAGAAAGGCTCTATTTTCACAGAGCCATTCTAAGTTTTAACTTCACTCCGAGAAGAGTTAACAAACACAAATCAGTGAGCAGAACACTTCTTGCAATCCAGTTAGGACAGTGGTTCTCAACCTGTGGGTCAGGACCCCATTTGGGGTCGATCGACCATTTCATGGGGGTCGTCAAGCAAGGCTGTCTGCCATTTTTTTTGTCCGACATTTTTTTTGTCCGCCATTTTTTTCCCCTTTTCCGGCGGGTGTCTTACCTCCCTTGGGCTGGGCCAGCTGGTGGTCGGCCTGCTCTGTCTCTGCTGCTTGCCAGCTATGCCTCGGCCAGCGCAGGGGGCGGAACCACGCATGCGCGGCACTCCCGGGCAGGGAAAGTCCTCGACTTACGACCGGTTGGGTAGTCCTCGACTTACGACCGGTTTATTCCTCGACTTACGACCAGTTTAGTCCTCGACTTATGACCGGTTTAGTCCTCGACTTACGACCGGTTGGGGTCGCGGCATTAAAAAGGTTGAGAACCACTGAGTTAGGACTAAATCTAACCCCTTCAGGGTTAGCTGGCTGGCTTAATTGGAGTTCCCATAACAAACTTTCTTCCCCAGTGACCTTATTATGTCATGAAAATAAGGCAGCTGAATCACAAATTACCTAACTGCATTATATCTTAGACAATGGTTGTGTGAACCAAGATTCTCTATAGAAAGTCTTTATCCCACTTGCTCAATTTAAAAATAGGCTTATAGGTGGCACTTTACAGAATGAGCGTCTGAAACCAAAGCATAATCATTTGAGTGAAAGAAATCAAAAATTGCAATAACCAGCTTCTACAATGAGCAGAATATGTAGCAAAGAGGAAAGTTTCAGTCAATTTAATCAAAGCTTACAAAAGAGGCTACCAGACACACTTTATCTGAGTGATTGCTCCCAGAATTTAAAATCATTGCAAGGCAGGCCCATGTTTTAACCCTTATAATACAATTGTCAATGACCTTAAGGGTTGCAAAAGACTTTTAGGTAGAAATGCTTCTTCAGATAACATGGGACTTGACAAGCTGGGGTTTAAAATGGAGAAACCAGCCCTTTGAATCAGACCCTGGAAACAGGCTGGCAATGAAGATGAGAGTCAACATTATGTCATATTGTCTATATGAGTTGTGCTGCAAAGATTGTAATAAACAAGTATTCACACAAATGTAGAGACGGGGAAGGGGAAGGAATAATGAGTGTCAGAAGCATCCCCAAACCATAAATGTGCTCTTTGCTGCTATTAATTTATATTGAGGCCACCCATAAATAATTCCCACACAGGTGAAAAATCCCAGGGAAAGCTTGGATAAGGCAAGAGCTTTAGTTTGATGGGGAGAAAGCCTGGACCTCGGCGCTGAAATAAAGAAGCCCTTCCTTACTCTAGGGGACAGGGATGCCCTCTTCTGGCAGCTTCTAGGCTGCTGTGATCTTCCATTGGAATGCCATGGTGGTTCCCCATCAGGCAGGTCCACCATGATCCTGGCATCTAATCAGCACCAGCTCCACTGATCCATTAACCTCTTTGTCCCTCCATACTTTCTTTGCCTAGCTTGCAATCCAAGTTTGTGTCCTGAGGTTTAATGTCCTGACAACTGGTAATTATCTGCTGAAAACATACTTGGCCCAAACTCTGGTTCCCTTCCTTCTCCTGAAATACCGACATGAATGCCCCTCCACTCCTCCCTCGTTCTACCAACAATTATTCTTTTACCCATCGTTCCTTTTTTTAAAAAGTCCTTTTCGTGCCTCAAAGCATTTCTACCTCTTTTTATGTTCAACTTTTTCCTCGGGGGGAGGGAGAATGAGATTAAAGGGAGAGTAGAAAGGAGAGGGGAGGAGGAGGCCCCAGCCCACTAGAAACACACACAAAGGCAGTTTATCTATTGCACAGTTTTTAATTGGTGGCTTTCTGACAGATCAGCCATTTTTCTGCTGATGAAACGGAGTTTGGCTGCTCCTTTACAGAAACCTGCCTTGGGTTCTGGCAGGGTGTGTGTGTGAGGAGGTGATTAAATGGGAAGCCGCAGAACATTCGCCACTGATAGTAGCTTGCTGGGAAACTGATGTTTGTGTGTGTGTGTGTGTGTTGGTGATTTATTTATTTGCTTGGTTATTTATTTGTTTATTTAATCAATTTAATCAATTTATATAGCCACCCATCGCACATACATGACTCTAGGCAGCTTATAATAAATATATATAACTTATATCCAGTACGGTAGAAAAAAACACATACCAGCCAAACATTATACGTCAATGATCAACATAGCCTCTGTCACACATGGGGTTCCAAGTGTGTGATAGTCTCCAGTCATTTGTATTTGCAAATGTAAGTAAGAGACCTGCACCATGCCACGGATGCAAATTTTGGCTGAGTGGGTGCAGAAGTCTGGAACCACTTTACCCAAACTGGTGAGGATCATATATTTATACTGCCTTGGTGAAAGCACACTTTGGAATACTGATTCAGTTCTGGTCACCACAACACAAAAAAGATGTTGAGACTCTAGAAAGAGTGCAGAGAAGAGTAACAAAGATGATTGGGGGACAGGAGAATAAATACAATGAACAGTTTCAGAAACTGGGTATCGATGGGATTCAGCCAGTTCGCACCAGTTCAGCAGAATTGATACCTAACTTTTTGTTAGGTATCGAACCGGTTAGGATAAATTTGCGAGATGCGTCATGCTGGTGATGCCACCACCATGAGGTGTGTCATGTTGGTGATGATGTCAATGTGATGCGTGTCATTCCAGTGTTGACATCAATGCGATGTGCATCGTGCCGGTGATGACATCAATACGGTGATGCTGGTGATGATGACTAACCAGTTGTTAAATTATTTGAATCCCACCACTGCTGGATATGTCTAGTCTAATAAAGAGTAGGCTTAGGGGAGACTTGATAACAGTCTTCCAATATATGAGTGGCTGTCACAGAGAGAAGGGGGTAAAACTATTCTCCAGAGCACCCAAAGTCAGAACAAGAAGTAATGGATGGAAGTTTAATAAAGAGAGATCCAACATAGAATTAAGGAGAAATTTCCTGACAATGAGAACAATTAATCAGTGGAATGGCTTTCCTCTAGACGTTGTGGATGCTCCAACACTGGAGGTTTTTAGGAAGAGATTGGACAGCCATTTGTCTGGAATGATATAGGGTCTCCTGCTTGAAGACCTCCATGGTCACTTCCAACTCTGTTACTCTGTATTCTATTCTGGAGGGATTGTAGCTCTCTTCACTCCAAACATAAATGACTATGATATGATATGCATACAGCTACCATTTTGTACGTTTTTGTGTTTCCTTAACTAGAGCCCTATGAATTCTCCCAATGTCTTCCTTTGGGAAAGGCAAAGGGCAAACGTGCAGAATGTTACTGATCCCTCCATTCTACAACACTTTTTCCCTCAGTCACTTGACCAGAGAGGCACAATTATTATTATTATTGTTTTGTAAATATTTTATTAATTTCAAGTTTTACAATCATAAGTACTTAATAAACAACTCAATGTCTGGGTTCCTTTATCATTCAGTGGTATATATTAACTTTCACTCAAAATATCCAATACTACACCATCTAGTATTTCCCTGATCCTCTCTTCTTCCAATAATAATCATTTCCCCCCACTATGCAAGTATAATTCTTACTGCTATTAATACCTATACAATTAAATATAAACATCTTCACCACATATTTTTAATGTTAAACATAATGTCAATAATATCAGTTTATAATATCTTCTCTAGCCAAAACATATCTCAAATGTATTTGCAATCAGAGTTCCCTTATTCAATCCATATCCTGTTTTCCCCCTCTTTTTTTCAATTTTAATTTCCCATCAATATTCAAAATAATGTTAGCAATTATCATTTTTCTCATAATTAATTACATTTGGCTAACTAAAAGCTTCCCTTATAGCGACCTTCTTAGTATTTTCATATTTCCCATCTTATAGAAAATTATGTTATCTTAGTTACAAATCACATCCTTCTATTTTACAATGGTCCTTTTATTTCTAACAATTGTCTATTCTTTTAATTATATTCAAACATCCATTAGATGGTATAATTCCTCATCTAATTAGTCAGGACCTCTTCAGTCTTACTTTAGCTTTCTTCCTTTGCCAAATAACTTGGCAAATCAGTACATTTAAGTCACCAAGTATTTCTTCCTCTGTTTCTGTATATATTATTTGGAATAAAAAACACAATTTAATTAAAGTGTTTTTGTAAAAATGCTTAATCCATTTATATTCATTAAACAGCCTCCATTTTCTTTCTCCTTCAATTTCTGTTTTAGTTTCTTGTTCCCCAGTTTTCAGCATTTTTCCTAACAGCTCTGTCATCCATTCTATCAATTCTTCTTCCTTGTCCTCAAATATGATCTGAAGTCTTGAAAAGTAAAATGTCTTTCCCATTTCTAGTGTTATATCTGGGTCTTCCAAATTTTTATTTATCTGCACCTGTCTGTTGGTTTCTTTTTTGAATCTTCTATCTCTATGTCAGTTTCCTCTATTTTTTCCTCTGGTTTCTCATTTTCTAGTTCATTCTTTATGGTCATTTTCTGAACGTTTTTTGCTTGTAAGTTTGATTTCAACATGGAAAGAATTTCTTTCTGGAGTCCATTTACATTTTCTTGTTGATTATCCATGTTTCTTCCAAAGAGAAATAATCCAGAAGCAACTTTCCCACTGTTTCTTAATATTTCTTAATAATTCTTGAAACTAAAAGTGAGTCAATATTTGTAATCCAGGCCGGCCAATTTAGAATGGTTTATTGTCTCCTTCATACAGATAAAACAGTCCAAGGATTCCCCCCCCCCTTTTCCCAGCTGCAGTCTGCAAAAATTAAAGTTTCCAGGAACAACAAAGAACCTTATCTATGTCCGGGCTTTGTGCCAAATTTTCTTTAAGCATAATAAATTGTAATGCCAAGGTTTACCACTAGTTGTCGTTAACATCCATCTTCCACTTTTTAAATCCAAACCTATTTCATCAACTTTCCAAATATCTTTTTGAATATAAAGTCTTAAAAATACTTTTAGTCCCCAAATTTGTCAAAGCTATGTCTCTATATTAAATCCAAATTAATCTTGTAATTTTCTCTAATTTCCCCCCGAAGAAACTTATTCGCTGTTTCTCTTTTCCTGAGAGAACGGGTTGGAAATTCCCCTTCTTTCTATCATCTGGGGGATTCTTTGCTTTGGGAGTTCTTTTTTCCAGGGAGAAGTTTTAAAGTTATAAAGAGAGGATCGTTCTCACCCAGTTCCATCCGTATCTTGAGTTGTCGATGGTTTCTGGCTGGTCACATAAATGGCCAGTTTTTCTTTCACTGGTTTGAAGGACTTCCTTGGATCAAACAGAAGGGCTGCTGTCCCTCAGCAATCAACGAGGGTCATCTTCTTTTTGTTGCCTCTCCGGGGTGACTTTAGACCCTTTTTAGGGTCCCCAGCAGAGGAAATCAGATGTGGAAAACAGAGCCCCATTTTCCTGTGCCTGTTATGCCATGACATCTAACCTGGAAGTCTGAGAGAGGCATAATTATTAAGGAGGTAAGCAAATCCCAGGATTCAGGCTATAAATGCTTGATCTATCTTGTTTTATTTATTTCTGTTGGTGTGCTGGACAAAGAATGGGATTTGGAAATATCTGCAGCCTCTGATTTATCATATTATCCATTGCTGAAAAGAACACAAGAAAGCTGTCATTTTCAACTTAGTCCATTTCTTTCAACTGAAGCATAGAATGTTAGTTGGAATATGTTGGGGAGACACCTACTCTAATTCACTCAAAGCAAAATCAAGTGTAGTACCTCAGAGATGGCTAGCCACCCTCTGACTAAATAAGTTCAGAAATTATGTTGTCCAAAACTGAACTTCAATGTGGCAGTCTAAACTGACTTAGAAAGTGATTTCTGGGATATCTGCCTTTCAAACAGATAGCGTCATTACAATAGACTGTTCAACATCCCTGGATTGATGAATAGGCTATTTGTGATAGATCACTTTGAGTTATGTTTTTTTGCAGTGGATAGTGCATTCTGAAAACCAACAAAACACTGAAAGAAGAAGCAGTGGGCTGAATTTTTGTTTTCTTGGTGGTTGTTATAAAACCATCTGTAATCTTTAAAGGTTTTTTTTTTTTTGTATTTTTACTCACTTGTGCTGTCTATGTGTGAAATGGTTGAATCTGAGAATTTCACACCAAAGCAGTCACATTGTTCTTCTGTCTATCTAGGAGCAATGAGGGAAGGTAGATTTGTTTCTTGCAGAACTCAATTCAGCCAGTTGACACTGTAGCATGCTGGGCTGGCTGCCAGGAGGCTGCATACATTATTCCTTCATGGGAGGGGGGGAGGTGTCATTTGTCTAGCCAACAGCAATCAAGGCTTTGTTTTTCATGTTGGAAGAGAAAGTTGATCACCCTGGAATTTTGGAATTGGGCGTCCTTCCATGTGGATAGGCAAGTGGCCATCTTCCATATGCATATTTAATACTTTTTCTAAATGAAACATAAACACTACAGTTATTAATGTTGGTGGTAATAATATTGCAGTTCTATACATTAGTAGCAGATTGAAGTAAGAACAAGACAAGGGCTCCATTAGGCAACATATGGTATTCACAAATGGGGTGCTTTTGATAAGATACTCAGGGCAAGAATATATAATTGGTATTACTTCACAAACCCTTACACACAGATCACATTCTCCATATTTTCCCAATTATTCTTTTCATGGATACAACTGGGGAAATTCTTTTTAAATGCAGCTGTTCCTGGGAGTAAAAAATCCTTGATGTTCTAATTAAAATCATCCAGCAGCTTACGGTATAAGTTCAGTTACTTTCTGCTTGAGTGAAAATCCTGCCTTATCCAAAATGGATAAATTACATTTGGATAAATTACATGCTTCCAAAATCAATCATATTTTCAATTTCTCAGATTCTTTTTTTGCAATTCCCATGCCCTGTATAACCATAATTCATCAAAGATAGTCTGATCCAAAGTTTTAGGATACAATTCAGTGTCATATTAATATGTTTAAACTTTAGGGATTTATCCATAAATCTATCTGTTGAAATGCTATTCCAAAATTATACCAAGCGTTCACCATTTCAGATTATATGGGTCAATGATCCCTCAATTTGTTTACATTTCCAACAAAGAAAATCCAATCTCCATCTTTTCAAATAGTATATATTCTTTGGGAAGACCAATAGTCACAAAATACAATTTTTGAATGAATTGCTTATAGTTTGAAATCTATCAATACCACTTTAATGTTTTTAAAGACTTGCTTCTATTGATGTTGTGATTGATATATGTCATTACTATCTACTTTTGAAATGTTAACTTTTGGTAAATATGCAATATATTGTGAGTTTGTTCCACTGTAGATTCTGTCAAATAAGAAACCATGTCAGTTCCCTCCGACTGGCTTTTATTGGAAGACTGATCTAATATAGACACATTTCAAATACTAAGAATATGAAATTTGGAATTGAAATCTGATATTTGAAAATGTTCATTTAGTTAGGAAATATAAGAAAGTCACCCAATAAACTTTAGGCAAGACAAAAACTAGGATTATGGGAGAAATAAATATTTAATATAGTAAAAATATATTTTTAATTAATTTAATGTTAATTTACATAATTTACATGTTCCAAATCTCCACAAAGGCCATGGTACCTGAAAGAAGTAAGGTAATTTCTTTTAATAGAAACATAAAGATAAAAAAAAATTAAAGATAGAAATGTAGAAAACTTATGGCAGAAAAAGACCTAGTGGTCCACCCAGTCTGCCCTTTGAGTTTTTTTTAATCTTAATAATTTATAATTTAATAATTATATAATTTAACAATTCTTTTAATAATACTTAGAATACAACAAACTGGAAGGAAAGTCTAGCTTTCATTCTTTTTTTCCCATTACATTTGAGACTGTGGCATATTTCATGTTATAGTAACTCATCACAATAAAAATGAATTTAAAAATAAATGAGCTCATGATGTATGCACATTTCAGGTTTAAGAGATGCCCACACAGGCACTAAATTAATACACTGTAGCCAGATTGACAGTTCTGGGGGCATATCCTTTGCTAGCTCTTTTTGCCCAAAGGAGATGGAACCATGTTCTTCTGTTTTTCCTCCTTTTGTCCTGCAATAATTTGAGCAAGAAAACCACAAAGCTGCCGCCTCCGCTGCCTCCACTGTCTCCGCTGTCTCCGCTGCCATCTCTTCCTCTCTTTTGCATGTTAGAGGTAAAACTTCAGCAAAGCCCATTTTGTCTTCTTATCTCTTGACGGCTATTAATGATGTAGCTGCCCAACCTGTTGCTTTCTTCAAGGCAGGGCTGCAGCATCCGCTGCAATGTTTTTCTACCTGGCTCTCTCTAATATATAATCTTTTTCTCTTTTAAGGTACCTTATATCACCTAGTGACAAGCAAATTTATTATGGCATCTGATTTCACTGTCTCAAAGGTCTCCTGGGTATATTGTTTTGAAGTGAACTGTAGAGTTTTAAGCTCTGTTTATGCATGTAAAATGCTTAGAAACATGGTATTTATATAAGAGAAAGAGAGGGTGTGTGTGTGTGAATAAATCAAGGGAAATCTAACCATTTATACCATTGGTGTAGGATTGCATGGCTGGTATCTGTTGGGCAGTGTTGGGTTTCAGGGTTTCAGAGAACTTTAAGAACTCTGTTTATGCATGTAAAATACTACAAATATAATATATATGTTTGTGTGATAAAGAAAGTGGGAATGTATGAATCAACCAAGAGAAATCTAATCATTTATACCATCTTACTAATGTAGGCTTTCACTGCTGGTATCTGTTGGTATCTAGAAACTGTTGTGTAGACCCTGGTTGCTGAACCCTCTTTATGGACTGTAAAGAACATCATAAAATATGGGTTCTCATGACCACAGTCCATGCTTAATGATAGTGGTGATTCATTTAATGACTACCACAAAAATGACATAAAATTGGATCTGGTCATTTGGGTGCCTCAACTTACAATTCTAATGTCTTAGTAACAGTCATAAGTTGAAAACTTATTGCATCAGAACTCCCATCTCTGTAACACTAGACTACAGTTTCATAATTACTAATCAATACAACAAATGGATATATTGGTTGGAAATTTGAGTCCCATTGTGTTTTACTTGTTTGGGAATAGCGCATTACTAAGCTACTATTTTCAGGCGTAGGCTTATGGTGGTTATGCAAACTCATTCACTATGTACATTTGTGTGTGGTATGAAGGGTATACAGTGAGTAATATTGTAAGGCAGGAAGAAGAGTAAGTGGTAGGAACATGATGAATGCAAATATGTCTTAACAGATGTTCCTATAAATTTGGTGCAATTACAGAAGGCCAAGGGATGTGTATACATGTGTATGCAATAAAAATAAGAGCCAATTAGAAAGGTGTGTGTGAATCCAATACTCCTGCTCAGCATCAGTTATTCCATTGTACAGCCTCCTTCCTTCTTCCTCTCCCGATATTTAACCACCCATCCCCTGCAGCCTCCTTGCTCTCTAATGATCAAGGACGGTGACAGATAACAACCTCTGCATATCAATTCCTCCACACCAGAACATACTTCTCTCCCTCCTGCTCTTTCTTAGTTGCCATAGTAGCTGACAGAATTACTGGGTCCTGCTTCCTTAGGGACCACAACAATTCCAGCAGTAGAGAAATGTTTTCTAGTGTTCTAAAGCTCCCCTTTACTTTGCTACTATAAGATTCCCTCACACCAGAGAGTAGGGTGGGAAGGTTAGAATTATACCAGGCTTTCCTTTCCCATCTTTCCTTTTCTCAATATATTAGAGGCTCAATTTCTACAGAGCTTTGCTGCAACTTGGGTGGGATGAAGGGTCCATTGCATAGCACTTTTCTAGAATTCAGAGCCCTTGTGATTCCCATGTGTTTGATCATAATTACAATAGTGATGTTAGGTTGGCCGGCATTGCTTTTCATATACTGCAGATGGGAGGACTGAGAATAAGAGAGCACAGAACTTTAAGTTATATAGAAAAATACCGGCTGAAAGATTTCTGGTCTACATATGCTCTTTCAAAGAACAAAACTATGTGATGTACATTTTAAAGAAATAGATGTTGCACCAGGACAAACTTAATGCCACAAGATTTTAGACAGTGAAACAGATTGCTTTGTAGAGTAAAAGGTTATCTTAATCTGGCAAGAATCGTTATCTACACTAAAAAATCCAATGAAGTATCTGAAATCTTTTAGCAATTTTTTTTAGTAACAAGTAAATCATGTTAACCTTATCTGCTGCATATCATAAGTCTACCAAACAGCAATACAGATTCATTTGTAATTGCTAAGTTCCTGAAAGGTCTATTATATTCTCATATGAGTTCTTCTATTCTTGGGATTTGTCCATTTTTTTCTCTCAGAAGTAAATACAAAACAAATATATGTCTATCTTCCAAGATCATTAATGGCAGCTGAACACATGGACTGCCTACCAGGATGATTTGGGGTACAACTAATCTAAATAACAATAAACATTGAAGTTTAAGTTTGGAATCAATTTCATTAACAACAAATTGCACAACATACCACTCCATGAATTGCACATGTGGCTTGGACCATTTATTTGAACATATCTAGCTTACCTACTCCTGCTATATGAACATTCATTATCCTGGCTATGTGTTAGACTGCAAAAGCAATGGCACTTCTAACAAAATAGAATAACAGAATAACAGAATTGGAAGGGACCTTGGAGGTCTTCTAGTCCAACTCCCTGCTCAAGCAGGAAACCCTATACCATTTCAGACAAATGGTTGTCCAATCTCTTCTTAACAATCTCCAGTGTTGGAGCATCCAAGACTTCTGGAGGCAACTTGTTCCACTAATTAATTGTTCTAACTGTCAGGAAATTTCTCCTTAGTTCTAGGTTGCTTCTTTCCTTGATTAGTTTCCACCCATTGCTTCTTTGTCCTGCCTTCTGTCCACTGACCTCTCTCTTTGGGATACGATCTGAGGTATCTCTCTTTCTTTGCCTTCTGAAGTGCTTCTCAATTAAGTCAAATCAAGTCATGATTGCATTTTGCAGAAATCCTTCTGAATGGATCAAAGATTTTCGAGCACATGCTCATATAGCTAGTGCTACTGTAAAAGAACACAGTGGCGATGTTTTCTTTGAAAATGTTTCAGCTGAATAAAAGAATATATAAACAACAGGAAGAATCTCTGCAAATCATGTTGCATCTGCTGTCCCCAGTATATTACATATTTGCTCTCTCTAAACCATCTGAGGCAAACAACTCGCCTCTTTGACAACTTGCTTTAATGAACACATATGGACCAGCTAGCAAAAGCCAGAATTTGATTTAACCTGGGGATACTGCATGCCAAGCAAATTGATATTTCGTTATAGTAAAAGCTATAAATTTGTTCAGCTTTAAAGTGCTGCAAGTCTCAGAAATGCAACATATTTTCTAGATTTATGCAAAGCTTTAAAAGAATTGCAGCATTACTTTGTACAAAAAAGCAGCTTCTGCATGTACAGAAACCCTTTTTCAGATGCAAGGTAACTGGTGAGGACACATTAGCCCCTATTTGTTATTTTTAATTGAGGGGAACTGCAGACCTTCCATGGAGCAAAACACATTGAAAGAATATACCTTCCTGTGCAAGTCTAAGAATTTCTTATGGCAAATGCAGCAGGCACAATCATGCTTAATCTTTGCCTAGGTTTCTAGGATGTTCCTATCTATTTTGGAATATCAAAATTGGAACTTAACATTCCTGCATGTTTGGCCACAGAATTCACATTGTAATTCATTTCCTTTTTCTATAAGTAGTGAAATGAGTTCTTGGCAGAGAGAAATCATAGAAGAGATTTTTGGAATGTTTTTTTGAAACTTGCTTTATGTATAGATACACACAGATCATAACTCTATATATGTAAGCAGTATTACTGAGAAGCAGTTACATGATAACATATCAGAACTAATAGGTCATAGAACCATGAATCCCAAAATATTAGCTGATGATGTAAATGGGGAATTTTCTTTTCTAAGCTCTGATGCCTCCTCATTCCAAACACTCAAGATCTTCAATTGTTTCCTATCCATTTGGTTAATGAAACATCATCCTGATCTATTTGCATACCATCTGCCTGATTAAAAACGGTCAACCAGGCCAAGAGATTTACACCATAATTGTAATTACCAAAATTATAGGTTTTCCATCATTAATCAGTTCAGAGCTCTTTTGATTATATGGAAATCACCAAAAAATTCTGCAAAAGATGAAAGATTGTAGAAATCAACAGAACCAAAGAGTTTAAAGTTTCACTGGTTTCATCTTCTCCAAAAAGACACAAAACTAAATTATAATGAGAAGCAAGGATTAAAATATAAGCAACTATTATTGTTATTACACTGAATTTTCTACCCATTTTGTGGCAATTGTTAGCTATTAATATATGGTTTTTCAATGTTTAAAGTGCACATTGCATTGCTCTTGGCAATACATCCAACAATCCTGCATAATGTGATTTCATTTCTGCATTTTTTATTATTTACAGATTAAAGATGAAAACAGGCACTGTTTTTTAAATCTCCAAGAGCATGTCCATTTCTACCCTCCCTTTAATGTTCTTGTTTTAATGTTTCTCTGAATTTTTAGCAGTGTGATCTCACAGTGCTCTGGATATACAAATTGGAGACTAGGGGCCCCATGCAGGTTTTGAATAGGTTACCATTGAGGTTAGGCTTCGTTTCTGGCAATCGCTGCATGCTGGATCAGAGCATCCTCCCCATGGTGCAGACTATGGTTAGTGCTACTTATGTGGTATAGCAAAATGGCACCTGAGAAGAAAGTTCAAGAGCCCTCCAAACCCAGCCCAATGAAGAATGTGTACATTGAATGGACCTCTGAAATATGGACTGAAAGATGTGAAGCAAATGGAAGTTGGATGGGATGGAAGTAGAATGTTTTAGATAGGACACCATATAGAAATTTCCCAAATTGTAACATTTTGTGTAGGTCCTACTTGCACATCTGATACACAGAGCTTGCCTGTGAAGTCTTCTAAACTGGAATGGGTATCTGGCTTCACTTCTGAAGATGCTCAGTAGAAGGGGAGAGAATGAGAGACAGGATTAAGGGAGGGAATGGGATGAGAGAATGGCAGGAAAGGGCAGATGAGAAAAGGGAAGAAGGAACAATTATTTACATGCATCATATTCAAGCAGAACCTGTCTCCTCCCCATCTTTAGGGAGAAGGTTAACTTTGGCTGATTAGAATTTATTATAAAATAAAAACCCTTTAATTGAAAACAACCACAGGCTATTTGTATTAATAATGGAAGAAATTATCAAATAATGGAATAGTTAAAAACCTATTAGTTTGCTCCATGTGGTGAGAAGAAGGAGTTGATTATTTGCCATACATTGCAATGAACAGAGAGCCCAAATTTCTAGTCTCAAGTGCAGATTAAATATATAATTTATTGAAATAATTTATTTTCTAGTGCAAATTGTCTTTGAATGTGTGTGTGGGAGGGAGTATTAAAAAAAATATAATTACGGCTGCAATCAAGAGTCAGATTCTTAATTCACTGACCTGCCTCTTCTCTAGCTTGTTTCAATCCTAAGGAATGGATTAATTTCTCAGCTGGGTATTAAAACTGCAGAAAAAAACAGGGAGGTTTATGGAAGTGCAGATGTGCTGTAGGAATAGACTCCTTACTTACTTCTCTAGCTACAGAAGCTGCAAATCCTGCATCAGTGCAATCAGGATTGTGGGAATATTCCACAATGACTATAGCAACATCTTGGATGCATTTGGGAAAATTTAAAATTGTAGCTAATAGCTGCCAGCTAGTGCTACCAGGTTAACCTGTGGCAACTAGCTCTGTTTCTTCATCTTTAGTGCCTCTTATCATAGGCTTACATTCTCTGTTTCATTAAATGTAGTTTTCTGAACCCAGGCCAGGTCTCAAAGGCCAGCTGGAGACTTCAGCCGTGAAATACACACATATATCCTGACAGCAGCAACTCATATTGACCTAATTAATAGCTTCAAATTCTACTTTTCTAATTCTAATGGGAGGCTGGAGTCAGCTTAATCAAAGACAGTGATTAACAACCAAAATGCCTGCTTAAATAAAGAACTTCCAGTAGTTTAAAAAAAAACTTGATTGTACAAGAGTCAGCAGATTCCCTAGGACAATGAATCTGAACACTGAACTGAAGAAAGCCCCAATGCACTTCATTGCAACTGAATGTCTTTGATGGAACAGTGAGGCAGAAGCTGACCTTCCAGTGATCTAAATAGACAGCAAATATATTCCTTTAAAATCCTAACTTCCATACAGAGCATTAAACCAGTGCTTACGTTTTTATCTGCATTGGATCTCTCTGTGACCCCCAGTACAGTTCAAGGATTTAAAAAGTCCAGTTCCTGGTTACATTCAACCAGCACAGTTGTGACCTACTGACAACTACATTTCACCTTCACCTTATCTCGCCCTATGACTAAAGCAGTCCAGTTATCATTTCTCTCCTAGCATTTGTTCTCTTCATTGATACTTGGTTTCCTGAGTCCTTTTGATACCACACATTCATTCATTCATTC
>NW_015386098.1:1401137-1415507 GCF_001527695.2 Protobothrops mucrosquamatus | reverse complement strand
TGAAGTCTCCGGGTGCTCCTCAGGGGGAGCCCCATGTAGAGAGCATTACAGTAGTCCAGGCGAGAGGTGACGAGAGCATGAGTGACTGTGCGCAAGGCGTCCCGGTCCAGAAAAGGTCGCAACTGGTGGATCAGGCGGACCTGATAAAACGCCCCCCTGGTCACGGCCGACAAATGGTCTTCCAATGTCAGCCGTGGATTCAGGAGGACTCCCAAGTTGCGGGCCCTCTCTGAGGGGGCCAAGATTTCGCCCCCTATAGTCAGCGATGGGGTCAGCTGACTATGCCGAGGCGCCGGCAGCCACAGCCACTCGGTCTTGGAGGGGTTGAGCCTGAGTCTGTTCCTCCCCATCCAGACCCGTACGGCCTCCAGGCATACCATATCTTCCAAAGGAAAGGGACAACTACAAAAGTGCATGATATAGTGGTCCCTGATGATAGTAATCCTTCAAGGAAGGAATGTGAAGGGTGCTCACTCCAGTAGATACAGGTCTTCAGTAGTAATATTACTCAGGCAAGTAAGGAAATGCCCTTAACTAATCAAGCTACTTTATTCTATAGCCTCCAGGTAATCTTCAAGAACAGTACTATGTACTATGAGTTGAAATTGCTAATCAAAAGGTGACTAAGATATAAATTACTGTGATCCCAGCCTCCTAACCCATGATTGATTTTAATTGGTTCACAAGATGGAATTACACAAGGCCCTTTTAACCACAAATGCAATGTTCTTCCTCAAGCAGGAACTGTGAATCCACAAGATCCCCTAAGTTATGAACTTGTTCAGTCTGGGGAGTGCAACCCCATCCAGAACTAAAGACTGATGATTCCAGGTCTTACTTGATTTCCATACATTTAGTATTAGTAGAATTGAGGCTGAGTCTGCTTTTCTCTGTCCAGACCAGCACAGTCTTCAGGTACTGGAATCACCTCAACTGGAAGGTCCCAAAGGTCTTTTTCAAAAGGCAATTGGATTTTGTTTTTCCTTGAAGACGTTTTGCTTCTCATATAAGAAGCTTCTTCAGTTCTGACTGAATGGTGGAGGATGGAGGAGTTATATTCCTTGCAGTCACCTGGTTGTTAGCACTCTTTCCGAGAGTCGTCGAGGCCACTTGGAGGTTTATCTGTGCCCTCAAGGTCCCCTGAATTGTGCAAATGGGTGTGAACCTTCTTGGAACTGCTAAAAGGTGTATTGTAAACAGGAAATAAAGAGGGTCTTATCCCTCCCCCTCTGTTGAGGGAGGCCTACTCAATCTTAATGTAGATGGCCTCTTTGACCCCTCTTTCAAATCCTTCCATCCTCCTCCACTGTCTCAGATATGTTTTTGTTCTTGTTGGTTTGGTTATCAGGATGCTACCTGCATAGAATCATACTCTTAGCTGGATGGTCATATAATCTGAAGATACTCCACAAACTATTTTTAAAGATGTCTCTATTGTCAACCCACTGCAAAGGTAGCTCAAAGCTGTTCCAGTATTAAATTTTTCTCTTCTCCTAATACAATTTTTTTTACCATGGATGCAATCTACAATTTTTCCTTAACAGTGTGGTTAATAATGTGATCTTTCTGACTCCCACTGGACACTTTAGGTGGCTGCAGACATAACCTTCCAGTTACTGAGCACTGCCCTCTTTGACCTCTGCCCTGTCCAAAACACATGTCCCAAAATAGTTCGGGTGACTGGTCTCAGAAATACCAAAAGAGTAGCAATGAGTATCAAGGGCATTGTCTTCTGGTTCACCCAGCACTCCGTCCACCATATCTGTGACCTGACATCTGTGCTCCTTTTAAACACAGGTCTTATGGAGAGCCACAGGGATGACCTTGAAAAAATTACATGATGACAGTTACAAAAAATGTTTTAAGCCTGGAAAATTAAGAAAGAAACCCAAACTGGCTCTGCCTTAATTTTTTGAAAGGAAGGAAACTCACAGCCAGGATTTCAAGATTCTGTTACTTTGGCCTAAATCAATAAAGTAGAATTCTAGCATTCTTGTAGAGTTTTCTGACTTGGCTACCTCCAAGGATTAGTAGGTCTATCACTCTTCTAAGTATGTGCTAAATTCTTGTTCAAAAATATCTTGGTAGGTCAAAGCCCCGTCTCCCATCCCTGCATCCTAATAGAAACCGAAAAGTAGATAAAACTTACATCCCACCCAGGCACCACCTATATTCACCCAACCTCCTCAATAGTACATTATTGAAAGTGATCAGTGATGGTTATGTTCACCATCAGGTGATGCTCAATGGACAGAAAATCAAAACTAGAGCAACTACTATCCTGTTTCTCATGGTTATTATCCTTTAAATCCAGTGGCCTAATAGAAGAAGGATGCATTTATAATAGAGTAATTTCTGACAGTCCTCAGAAAAGAAGACCATTGTAAATGAGTACATCTGGCCACCTCAATGTTATATTTGATTAAAAAGTATTAAATAGCCTGAAGAAGAGCATCAACTTAGTAAAGGATGTTTATCAATATGCTGAAATATACAGGAGGCAGTTTTCATTTGGGCTTCTTTGGATAATTTCATTTATTAAAAGGGTGGAGAAAACAGCTATTACAAGTGTCCCTATGAAAAACTGGATGAAAGGAAGAGGGTGGAGCACAGGAAAGGCCACAGTATGGTTGTCATCATGTGTGAAGTAAAGTAATTAGCCTTGTTTTGCATTCAGCTCCCTTCAGCACAGAATCATTTTTCTGTCTGCTAAATTCAGCTGCTTTTTTCTCACCCAACCAGGAGTATCCAGAATCCTTTTTCAGACAGCCTAGAAGGGACAGTATCTATTTTCTAGGAAAATGACTTTATGCTACTAAAATTCTCCTGTTTGTCTGTTTGTAACCTTTAACTGGGAAAAAAAGTTCATCAGTTTTTGAATCAAGATGTCTCAAATGAGTTAGCTTGAATAGCTGTCTTCCTATAAGATTGGAACTTGGCAAAGTTGTGGTTGGTTCAGCACCACTGCACTGCTGGTCGGTGGTGGCCATGGATTACTGTTTCCCATGGTCCCTGCCAGCTTCCCATAAGAAAAGTCACTGGGGAGGTGACATATGTATGTGTCTGTGTGATATGTGGGCAATAGAATATAGGAGATAAAATATTGAATTAAGATAAAATCATAATAAAATCACCATAATATGGAGCCACAGGATTTCAAAGGGATATAGGTTATAATTTGATACCTAACAAAACTAATCATCTAACTGCTTTTGGTGTGTCTGTGATATAATCATTCCGAATGCCTTGAAATTTTCTGAGGATACATTCTTGAGCTATATGTGCTACAGTTTGTTCCAAAGCACCACAGCTGAATTGTGGGCTCTCGGCCATTCCCACTTAAAGAGAGTTATCTTATTTCTGGCATGGCCTGTCCTGATTCTATTCAGGTGGCTCCCTATATTTTGGGACAACTGCATTTGTGGAAGTGGTTTTGTTGAATTTGCGTGATCTGTTTGGTTGTGGTTATTAAAAGCTGCCCATCTTAATTGCCATTCTTCATCTAGATTGTAAGACTGTGGTATGCTATCTCAAATTGGTTCCCTAAACTTAAGCCTGGTAAAAGATAGTGTAGTATTTTATGTACTGGAAAATCTCTATGAGTCGATGGCATATTTATCTTATTCCATTCCTGGACTATCTGTTGTTGCTGAGATTAGGCGGGGCTATGTTAGAGAGAGTATGAAGCCATGAGAGCGGTGTGGATTTAAGGATTCCAGATATTATTGTCATTGTGTCATTAAGGTGAACATCACTCTTGTTGGTATGACAACTTCTTCCCCATACAGGTGCAATAGAGCACACTAATGATTATGCCATTATACACAATGTTTTTGTTTGTGCTCCCCAGCTGGAAGAAATGAATAGTTAGACAATGCAAGGTGTAATACTCAAGAAACTAGTCGTCTGTGAACAAATGTATCCAACAATATAAGAAATTAGATTTAATTCATGGAAAGTATTCATATCCATCCATTTGTTGCCTCTGGGATATACTGATAGAATTAACCTAAGAACCAAAAACAATGTCTAACTGCATACAGGTAATGATAGAAAAGTCTGTATGCACATAATTCTATGTACATAATCATAGTTTTATCTGTGCTTTCTGTACATTAATGCAACCCCTTCCCTCATTCGAAGTAACTTTTTAAAATCTCCATCTTTCTTCCCTGAATCTTTCTCGCCCTCCCGGCCTCATAAGAAGAGAGACGCTTAGGCGAAGCTAGTCATCCTAGAAGAAAACTACCCAATTTAGTTGAAGCGGAGGAGGGACAGCCTAGCTTTGAACTCCGCCGAGAATCAGCAGGTCTCCACTTGTACCTTGCAAAGTATTTGGTGTGAACTGATAACTAAAAGGCTTGCTGTTAAGGAATAAATGAACGCCTCCATATATTAATCATTCCTCACACTGGGAGTGCCATACAAAGTCCAGTTGAAACAATCCCTCAAGGAGGTGAGTTACCTGCCTGCCACTTCCAGTGCCTTTCATGGCTGCCTGACTCAAAGCAGCTGAGCACAGTTGGGCTCAACAGCCTCTGTTCTTGCAGCCATTGTCATTCTGTCATTTGTTTTGCCTCCTGTAGGCTGTAAGGGGAGGGGGTAGAAGGGTGCGTGGGAGCAGAGAGGGCAAAAGCATATTCCCCCCCCTCCACTTAGATTTCTTCTCCTAGATTTCCATCCTGGGTTGTTGGTTTTGTTTTTTTGTAATTTATAATATCATAGTGCTTAAGGCCTTTCAAAAACAACTGCATGTGGGAGGAGGTTCTTGTAAGTTGCTTGCATTCTTTATTTGCATGCCAATCAGAGATCCACATGGAATCATTGGGTCAAAAGGAAAAATGATCAAGCCTGGAAGTGAGAGGCCTTTTCTTCCTTTACCACGTATCGTATCCTGATTAGTGATAGAACCTGAATCTGTGTTGTCTTCTTAAGGCTTATGGTTGCAATTTCCCTCTTTATTATTGTAATTGCAATGCCTGAGCAAAGAATGTAATCCTCCTTTTTCACAAAGTAGAGATATGGAACAGAAAGGAGAGTTAATAATGCTTAATTCAGAAGTCTGAACAGAACTAATATTTTCTGACCATTGTGCTCTCCATGAAATTATTTAATTTATGACTTTTATGACTCTCACAGCTCTATGAAGCAAAGGAAAGCTTAAGTAAGATCATAAGTGCAGTCATGGTTTCACTTAACAACTGCTTTGCTTAATGACCAAGTTGCCAGTCCCAACTGTGGTCACTAAATTATATTTTGCTCAATCTTGGGTGTATAACTGCACTATTAGCTTTAACAAATGCGAGATCCTAAGTGGTTCAGCAGGCAATTTGCTACTCCATGGCCTCCTTAACTTTACCTTCAATTTTGATAATGCTAATCCAAGACATCAGATATTTGCAAGATTTCCCCTACCAAATATTTGCAAGATGTTCCCTATTTCTACCAAATAGTAGAAATTATGAGCTCTGCAAATGTATAGAGAAACGTCATACATATTACTTCACCCAATGTTTAGATATTAATCTTCAAAGCAGAAGACAAAAGTCATAGATTTGCATAAAATTAGCATATCCTACTAGGTATGCAGACATTCAATTAGGCAAGTAACACAGTGCCCATAATAATCCTATAAGGATTTTTCAGCCCACCAAAGTTAAATAAAATTAATTTATATACATGAACAAATAAAACTTGGTTAAATCGCTACATCTCATGAGGTTTCAGTTTTGTTACATGAGATCTTACAAGGTTTTAGATGTGAACATTAACATCTCAGATGGGATTGCCAAAATCCCAGCAGATCTATGCTACATAATGAATGACATGAGTTGCCAGTCATACACAAACCTTATAAACATGGATTCCAAGTGAGTTGCCATATTTAAATGTGACAATAATTCACTATTTTTTCCTGGCTAAAAATAGGGTAATTCAAATGTCTGATATTACTCAGAACTTGCTAAATTTTAAGGATCCTACTCAGTGGTGGGATTCAAATATGTGAACAACCGGTTCTCTGTGTGAATGCCACTTCCAGAAGTCTGTTCTGGGCCTGGGCAACAAAAAATTAACTGCCAGTTCTGCCAAAGTGGTGCAAACTGGCTGAATCCGACCACTGATCCTACTGCTATATGGAAAGAGACGTATGACCACATTTCCCAAATAGCAATGAACTGAGGTTTGGGTGGGTTTTTTTTTTTTAAAGAAAGATCACTAACTCTAACTTACTGGTCCTCTTCTTTGCACCTTTTTGTTACCTGGTTAAACTTAAATTTTAGAAAAGGTAATTTTAATATGATGTCTTGCAAGCCTTGGAGCCAAACAGATATTGCTTAGATAAGGACTTTTCAAAAATGTAGCTAAGTGAAGGATGTATGTTACTGAGATATCAAAGGACAATCCCAGTCTGTAAGCATTTAAAATCAAAGCCTAGAACCTAGAAAAAATATGTGTTTATCCTGATTATTTTCCTTTACTTTTAAAGTGATCTATTCTAAAAATAAATCTACATAGCTATCATGTTATTTCCTTTCATGGTAAGCAACATTATGCAAAATACTGAGAATATATAACAGATATTAAGGAAAAGAAATTGGCAGCAGAAAGTAAGAGAAAAGGAAATCCATTTTCTGTATTTCTCTGTAACTTTTTAATCCACACATACCATCCTTTCTTCTATTACATCCATACACTGAATTATATAATGTTTTTTGTTCTTTAAACTCACCTATTTCTTACTGAATATCTCATCAAATCCACTGAAATCCACTGAACTGAATAAATCCCTTTGTTTTCCCTTTCTCTCAACACATTCATTCTTTTGTATATTTATTTTGCAATGTAATCTTCAGTCATTCTCTTTATAAGACAAAATTATCTCAATATACCTTTTTCATACTGATTCTCACATTTCCCAGCATTCAGCATCTTCTCGTTCTTGGCCCTTTCTCTTTGTTGAACCTGTATTTTCTTATTTTATCACATATACTGGTTAAGTAACCAAGTCCCATTGATTGCACTTAATTGCAAGTTTCTCTTGATATACACAATTCTTACTGTATTATATAGACATATTTTTCTTTGCAATAGACCACATACTACCTGCTACATTTTTAACAGAATTTGCATGTCTTGAAATTTCTCCATCATTTTTTCCATATTTAGGGAACATTCTACTAAGGTACACAAATTTCTCTACTTGTTCTATTTTTTCACCACTTATGCGTAGCTTGCAGCTGTTCACTCCATTCCCCTGTCAAACAAAAGTACCACAGCCTTCAATATACATTAATTTTCAACTCCTTGTTGCATTCTACAAATTATCTGGCATTCACTACAAATCATAAAGTTATTTTTTCATGAATTGTTTTTTTTGCCATGGGTTTGAAGGTTTGCATAAAATTGAGTAAAAGTGGTTTTTCTTTGGGTAACAACACATAAACCACTTACCCAATCACAAGAGGTATGTTTAAGTTGTCTTAAAGTGTTTTACCTACATTGGGTAAAAATGACTTTCTGATAAGCAGTTTGGGGTAACAAAGAAAAGTTTGTGAAGCACTGCACTATATATTTATCATCTTTTATTTTTGTATTTTTTAAAATTTATTATGATATTTCTGTGCCACTGCATTTCAAATGACTAAGCAGCACACAACACAAATAAGAACTGAAAATAGCAGAAGAAACTGAGAAAAATATAAACTATAATGGCACAATCCATTATAGTGATAGATCCCAGTAGTGTCAGATCTCAAATGTAGCATTCTCTAAACAAATGGTCCCACCCAGGCTTTCACTTATCTGCAAAAGCTCATTGGGGACATGGGGCTTCTGGAGAAGCAATGGTGGATTAAGACAGCTTCACTTTTCACATAGCCAATGAATGCAGTGGAAAATGAGTCAGTGAAGGAACCAATTCCCTGAATTCATTTCCAGAGGAAAGAGATGACTTTGAATCACCCAGAATGCTCCTTAATGGGCACTCCCTGGGATGGGACCACAAGGCAGTGGTCTCCATCAGGTTTTAGAGGTCTGAGAGTCGGGAAGACAGTTTTACCCAAATTGCTGTTTGGAGACAATCAAATGGATGCCTATTTCCCCTCTTAAACCATTTTTATTGGAAATGGCTTATAAATTGGTTTTTGGACATTAAGATCCTCCAGAAGAACATATTTTATTGTATTGGGTGATTTTCCTCAAGTCCTAAGTGAAAGATTTATGTAAGTTTAAAACTTAAAGAAAAACTTTTTTTACTTGGAAATAAGCAGCAAAAGGGTGATTGGAATGTTGATTTAGGAAACTTTTTAAATGGACTAGGGGGCTAGATTGAGCGGAAATAAGAACTTTGAAAAATTATAAACATACTTCCTATAGTTGTTTAAAATCTTATTAAACTATATAAAGAAGTTTAAGTATAAGAAATCTCTTCCTGAGAAAATGTTCTGCATGAAAGAAAAACATGGTAAGAGGTTCCTAGAGGCAACCAGAAAGAATTAATGATTATAATTAAAAGACAATTCCCACTAATACAATATAAATAAAGGTAATGATGATGGTGGTGATGGTGATGGTAATGGTGATGATGATGATGATGATGAGGAGGAGGAGGAGGAGGAGGGGGGGAGGAGGAGAAGGATAGATATTATATAACTGGCTATTTTGTATATGGATTTAAAATTGATAGGATATGAGAATGATATTGATAAATATGTTATAAAACACCTGCATATGACACTGGCTGAAATTTTAATATTTAAAAGGGACATACAAATAACAAATCAAAAAAATGACTTGGACATATGAATTTTAACTCAGAAAAGTGACTTGGACATTTTTTTTTTATTTTGGAATTACAGAAGAGATATACGTGTGAAGAAATTCCTGAGAAAGGGAAAAGAGAAAAGAAATCAGCTTCTGGGACACTACCTAAAAGTAATAATCAAGACCTTTAAATCTAAAAGAGTGGTATATATGATTGGCTTATTTGATCAAGGTTTAACTGAACACGATCCTCTTTTTCCTACCAGCTTTTAATGGATTTTTTATTTACTAGGACTGAATGATGAGGCTTAAAGCAGTGGTAGGATTCAAATATGTGAACAACCAGTTCTCTGTGCGGATGCCGATGCCGCTTTGGAAGTCCATTCTGGGCCTGGGCAACAAAAAAATAGCTATCTGTTCTGCTGAAGTGGTGCGAACTGGCTGAATCCCACCACTGGCTTAAAAGTTTTTTTTTAAAAAAAATATTAAATTTCAACAAAAGCTAAAACAGAACAAAAGAGAAAAATAGGAATTAGAAAAAGAAAAGCTCCAAAAAAAAAGCAAAATTAAGTTGCAGAAAAGAAGGAGGGAAATAGAAAATGAATAACTTCCAATTTTATTCAGTACAGATTCAAATATAAAATACATTAGTCTTGGAATAGTGGTGAATATCTGTAGCTCGGGTAATAGGACGAGGATGAAGTTTCGTTCTCCGAGCTTGAGGGTTTCCAAACGTTTTATTACCAGACTAGGTAACATCTTCAGCAGCGTTTAGAGGATGTCTGTGTCAGGGCTCTTCTGTTTATAAGAACCCCTTATAAACAGAAGAACACTGACACAGATATCCCTAAACACCGCTGAGCATGTTATCTAGCCTGGTAACAAAATATTCGGAAACCAACCCACAAGCTCGGAGAACGAACCTTCACCCTCCTACATTAGCCTCTTACTCTAAAATCAACAATAATACACAATATTTCTATAACCATAGAAAACCATATAATTGTCAACAGTTTCATTTATTTCAAGCAAAAGTGATTTCCAGGTCAAAACAAAGCTAGACAAAGTATTTTCTTTGACCAAAGTAATAAATTTTGCCATCTCAGTCAATTCTATTAGGTTCACCATCCATTCTTCCATTGTAGGAAGTTGTAGGTCTTTCCACCTCTGTAAGTACAAAAATCTTGCTGCTGTTGTATATAAAAAAAAAACATGTTCTCTTTCAATATGTGTATCCATCAGGCCTAAAACAAAAGACTTTCAAGTGTACATTTAAGAATTCTCTGAATTAAAATACATATCTGATCCCAGTATTTCTTAGCTTTCTTACATGTCCACCAAAGATGGTAAGGCTTTAAAGATTGTTTATACATTTATAGTTTACAGTTGTTTATAGATAAGATACAAGAAGACAAGTGTATTGTTGTATTTTTACAGATTCAGAGGAGATGAAGAGGAGATGATAAGAAATTAATTTATGGAACATCATTTGAAGGGATTAAAGATTATTTTTTTAATTTGTTGTTTCTATTAATTCTTAATGGGATTTTTCTTGATTAAGTTTGAATGAAGTTTTAAAATTTTGTTCATACTATGAGATAAGACATGGGAAGAAGATATTTTTTCCTTTAAATTTTTAGAGCAAAATGACACGCTATTGTGTAAAGCAGGGGCTCCAACCCTGGGGTTGCGGACCATTACCGGACCTTGAGTCATTTGGAACTGGGCTGCGGAAGTGGTGGGCGAGCGCATGTGCGTATCCCACTTGTGCAAGCAGCAGGCTCAGGCAAATGGAGCTGCACATGGCTTGCACAGAATCATCCCCTCTCCTGCCCCTGCCGGTATGCAAAGCCAGAAAGATTGGGGAACTCTGGTGTAAAGGAAAGAAAGAAACATGGAATTGATTGGCTTTTTTATATATACAGTACATGTGTATATTATATGTGTGTGTATATATAAACTCTTAATTGACTTTTGCTGATTAAAATTGAAAGATAAAGCTTTATGATTTGCCAAATAAAGTTGAGATATGGATAAAGAAACTTTTGGTCAAAATATTAGAAAAGTTGTTGATCTGTTGAAAATGGTTCTACTCAGTGCTTTTTTTCTAAAAAAAAAAAAAAAATTGCCAGAACTCACACACATCATACAACCTGCCTTGCCTACCCTACAAGGTTCCATCCAAAAAAGGTGCCGGAACTCCGTTCTGGGCATTCTATGACAAAAAAAGCCCTGGTTCTACTTCTCTTGATGAAGAGGGAAATCATTTCTTTCTATATTTCTTTTTTTTTCCTTTCCCCATTTTTATACATATTTTTTTCTTTTCCCTTCCTCCCTTTTTCCTTATTATACTTTCTATTTTTTCCCACTTTTTAATATTCTTCTTAGTTTGTATTATATTTATAAACTTCAGTAAAAATTATTATAAAAGAAAACTCATTGGGATCATGGTTCCTATATATGGAAATATATGGGGCGTGTAATCTGTGATATATTATTGAATTTTATATATGTATCTTTGACTACAATAAAGATATTTGATATGTAAATTGCATATTTCACAGAATAGCTGCTACAATTAAGAAGACCACATTATGGTCATTGAGTTGCACCCAATTTTATGACACTTTTTGCCACAGTCATTAAGCAAATCATACAGTCAGTAAATGAATCCAGCTTTCCCCATTGACTTCATTTGTTGGAAGCCCCCTGGGATTTTCACAAATAGTGATCATGTGATGCTGGGATGTTCAACCACCACAAATATATGTTGGTTGCCAAGCACCTGAATTTTGACTGTGAGGATGTTACAATGGTTATAAGTGGAAGGACCCGGTCATAAGTCACTTTTTTTCAGGACTGTGGTAACTTTGAGGGATCATTAAATGAATGGTTATAAGTTGTAACTTATAACCATTTGTAGGACTATTTGTAACTAATGTTCTTTTTTTACGCCTTCAGAGTACGTTTTTGATTCCCAATGACTTTCTGGACAAGTCTCTGCAGTTTTCTTGGCAAGATTTTTTGGAAGTGGTTTGCCAATGCCTCCTTCCTTGGGCTGAAAGAGAGTGATTGGCCCAAGTCACCCAGCTGGCTTTGTGCCTAAGGTGGGAATAAAACTCACAGTCTAACTAATACCAATAGAAGAAACTATTTTTAAAAAAAAAAAAGATCTTGATAGAAAAATGGGCTGAATACAACCCAATGACATTTGAAAGACAAATCTAAAGTTCTTTACTTGGGAAATGGAAATCAAATACACAGAATAGGCTAAGGCATACCAGTTGTTAATCAGATAGAGCCCCTTAGAAAGCTGGCAAGCAAGCCTGAGGATAATAGCATCACTTGCTAGTTCTCAGAAACTAATATTTATAGGCCGGCTATCTCTAATTCTAAAGGTAGTGTATAGCCAGCCTGAAAAACTGTTTTCTTTAAGAAGTATCCCTCCTGCCATATTCTCATGAGACTCAATTTTTAAAGTAATTGAGGGAATGGAATCCAAAATAAAGGTGATTTTCTGCTCTGATCAAATATCCTGAGGTCTTGTATTCCCTCCTGATGCCAAAGCCACCACTCTGACAACCTATTAAGTGGCTTTCAGGAGGGCATTGACTCAAGAGCACACACAATTCTCCATCTAGTTCCAGAGCAGAAGTGACTGACAGTTCCTCTGATTGAAAATGCATCACAGACTGTTCAGCCGTAGAGAGCCACCGTTCAGGATCCAGGGGAGCCATCTGCTGCCCAGAACTCAGATTGAGATATCACCAGAGATTCAGTGGTAGTTAGCAGATGGTGGATCCTGACGACTTTTCTCATGAAGTAATAAAAAGATGCACAAATCATTTGTATTTCCCATTTGGGTTGAGTAGTGAATTGAGTACCTGTGCTATCTGTCTCTGTGATCATCTTATTAAGCAATGATTGATAGCAAAGTGAATCTAGCATATCAGTTTGACAGTAGTAGCATGAGAAGTGGTGTAATTAGGGACTTTACTCAAGGGCTCAGTCAGATCACAATAAAATCAAGAAAGCTCAGCTTGTTTGCTAAATAGCAAATATATAAAATGGAGTTGCAAATAAAGTTCTTGGTAACTGCATGGTCTCAAAATCAAAAATTTATTAAAGTCAGAGTAACCTCATCTTGTACTTGTCATCTTTCCAAAATCATTTCACCCATCTTTGCTTCTTTTCAAGAAACTAATTGTTAAAAAGAAAAACAAATGAATATTAGCATTGCATGCCTGAATAATAGTAATACAACTTGGCTTCCTGGTGTCTTTTGATCATGGAACTATGTATATGCCATACATATTCTGATATGCTACTATACATGTAAACATATATATTATCCATTATAATGCATACCTCTGCAGTAGTGTTACAGGTAGTCTTCAACTTACAACCACAGTTGTTAAATAAATGTTGCTTCATTTGATGACCTTTCTTGCCACAGTTGTTAAGAGAATCACTGCAGCTATTAAGTTAGTAACATGGTTATTAAGTGAATCTGGCTTCCCCATTGGCTTTGCTTCTCAGATGGTTGCAAAAATTGGCCATGTGATCCTGGGACACTGCAATTGTCATAAATATAAATCAGTTACCAAGTATCTGAATTTTGATCATGTGACCATGGAGCTGCTACAGCGCTCATAAATGTGAAAAATGGTCATAAGTCACTTTTTCTCAGTGCCATTTTAACTTCAGTCACTAAACTAATGATTATAGTAGAGGACTATCTGCATTGTGAAAGATAAAGTACAAATCAGCTGAAATATAAAACCTTATATAAGACTCATTATAGTAATAATATGAACTCCATTGTGCAAGTATATTCACCATACTAAAGAAAAGTATATGGAGATATGGAGAGTCCATTCTCCACCATTCAGTCAGAACTAAAGAAGGAAAAACAAAGACAGTCCAGTTGCCTTTTGAAAAAGCATCTTTGGGACAACCATGTCCTAGATGACTGAGAATCTCCATAGACATGTACTAAAGAAAAGGAAAAAACATTATGGACGGGTGATCCAATTTCTGCACCAACAGAAAGCTGAATTATGTAATCTCTACCTTGTGGAAATTGGCCATATTTGCTTCTTTCTATCTTTCTGTTTTCTTTATCTTTATCTTGCATCATTTATTTTTTGATATTGATAACAGGAACATTGGTTGCTTAGAATAAGTCTGTCACAATTACTTTGCCTTAAAGAGATGGCTAATTAGTGACTGGAACTTAATTAAAAATGTTAATTTCCTCAGTAATCAGTCCATAATTCTCAGTAAAAGCCATAAATTCGATGAAAGATTGTGACCAATAGTCATGTTTTTTACTTTCCTTCTCTTTTTAAATGAATTTTTATTTTCCTTGTCTGATTAAGAATCTTTGGGAGGTTGAAAGCCAACAACTCAACCCTTCCAAGACCGAGTGGCTGTGGTTTCCGGCGCCTCGGCATAGTCAGCTGATGCCATCGCTGACTTTAGGGGGCGAAACTTTGGCCCCCTCAGAGAGGGCGCGCAACTTGGGAGTCCTCCTGGATTCACGGCTGACCTTGGATGACCATCTGTCGGCCGTGACCAGGGGGGCGTTTTATCAGGTTCGCCTGA
>NW_015386098.1:1390616-1400874 GCF_001527695.2 Protobothrops mucrosquamatus | reverse complement strand
TAAATAAATAAATAAATAAACTCTTGCATTAATGTTCAATTAGCATTTTAAACTATTATTTTAGGATCTTTCAACAATTTTTGAGCTTTTTCATCTTTCCAACCCCACAGAATGTTGGAAATAAATTGTGTAAAGGGGATCTCTATCCATTTATCTGTATGTGAGCAGAATAACTCTCTGAAAACTGAATACAAGGTCAAATTTAGTATGGTGGGAGTAGCCACAAAAGAAAGTTAGAATTTAAAAATGGGCCAGATCCACTTGTGAAGGAGAAAATATTTTCCCAATGCATCCCTTGGAGAGGGAGTTGGACAGTGACTCCGAATGCTGTCAATCCTCCGTGTTTATGGAGATTCTCAGTCATCCAGATCACGGTTGTCCCAAAGATGCTTTTCTCCAAACAGTAACTGGACTTTCTTGATTTTTCTTGAAAACATTTTGCTTCTCATCCAAGAAGTTTCTTCATGTTAAGACCCTTCCTCTCTTCCCTCCCAGTCATGTTACTCTGACCAAAGCATAGTGATTCTCAGAGCACACCCCATACAAATATAGAGAATCAACACCTGGGAAGAGCAGATACATTAAAATTGCAAGACATTTCTCTGTTACAAAGAAGGAAACATAGATGCTCTGTATGGCCACCGCTGGTGAAGAGAATGGAAGGAATTCCAGAAATCATGATATGCATGCTTTCCCTATCTGTTTATTCTTTCCAACCCAACAGAACGGTAGAAATTATGAGAAATGGGTCAGATTTCTGGCCATCTATCCATCCAACAGGGTAATTCATCAAAAAATCAGCAAAATGGGAACAAATGCAATTATAGAGGAGATGTCAGCTCAGGAAAGCCTACATTGCAGGATCCAATCTGGGTCAGTCACTGGAATGAGATATTTAGTCTTCCAAGCTTTCTGATTCAGGATGGAGCCCATCCTCAGGAAACTTCTCTCTGCTGGGCAAATGAAGAACTCCTATTCTATTCTATTCTATTCTATTCTATTCTATTCTATTCTATTCTATTCTATTCTATTCTATTCTATTCTATTAAGATTCCAGTAGAGAGAAGTTCCCTGAGGATGAGCTCCAGCACAAGTCCAAAAGCTTGGAAGACTAAACCTCTGGTCCCAGTGACCGACCCAGATTGGATCTTGCAACATTACCCTGGGACACATCTATTCACCTTCATTCAAAAGGCTACCTTTTTTTAAAAATGGCCTGCATTTAGCTTGGGGCTGCCAAGAAAAAAACAAGAAAATTCCTACTGCATCTTATAGGAAGGTGTAACAGTTCAGAACATTGCCAACTCCTCCATTCAAAGATTTTTTTTACTGGTCATGTGACCAGATTGGAACTACGATTATGGCTGGAAAGGGTTCTAGAAGCCATCCTTTGTGTGTGGCTTGCTCTTCTTTCCATCCCAATAGAATATTGGAAAGAAATTATGTAAAGGACATCAGGCCTTTGTCTGTTGTCCATGAGCAGGGTAACTCTTAGTCCCGTAAGGGAGATAGGGCGGTATACAAATCTAAATAAACAAACTCTCTAAAAACTAAAAAAGCCAGGACTAAAGCCAACAAAAGAAAGTGTGAATGGGAAAATAGTCTATATCCGGCTGGAGGCATCTGTATGGGCAGGGCTCAGTATCTTGGCCGTTCTATTTAAACCTCCTCCTTTTTGCTTCCTGGGAATATGATCCAGAACAGAACCTATGGAGCTTGACCAGTGCTTTCCAATATACACACACTTAGAAGTACAACACTAGGGAAGGACAGAAACACACACATACAATACATTATTTCATTGCACAAAAGAACACTTCCTGTCATGACGGTAAAGGGGTTGCAAAGATTTCCAGAAGCTCTTGCTCTGCTTGCTTTCCCTATTGCTAATTTTCTTTTAAATGCATATACTTTAATCCACATTAGCAACTGTAAGCATAAGATGCTGGAGCTGGGATGGGGTCGGATGGGGGGTGTTTCAGGGCATCAGAAATAAAAAAAATCCATGTCCTGAATTCATAAGATTCTATTCTCAATTTACAAAGGCAAGACTGTAGCATAAACTGTCAAAACTAAAAAACCAAACAGTGCAGATATGATTTATTGTGAAAATATTAAATCTTATAAAAATCTCATATAAATGTTTCTCATAAAAAAGATCCCAAGAATCCCAATGCCTTCAAGTTTAGACGTTTATTGGAAGAAGTGAAATTAAACAGTCTTTTCTCTGAAAAGTCCACACACACATTCATCCCTTCACTGATGCTTATTTTTGATGTTTGCAGTAGTAAGATCTGCATCCACCAACAATGCAAAAAAAGAACAACCTAAACTGAAACAACATGGAACTGGATTCCTGGAGTGACCATGACTGGAAATGCCAAGTGGCAACCTGAAAAAAAATTATTAAAGGAATATTAAATGATTACTAGTCTAAATGAGTGGTTGCAGGAAAGTTTGCCATAATGAATGATAGTAAATAATTGGAACAAATTAATTTTTAAAACCCTTGGGATATAGAAATATACTTATATAGAAAATTAATATAAACTAATTTAATTATTTATTGCACTGGCCTATCTAGCATAGCATTCTGATAGTGTATCTCCAGGTTTTTTTTATTATTTTATTTTACAACACCACAATATTATAGTTAGGAAGCTCTAAATTTTGGACTATATTATAGCCTCCTTTTAGATGTCAGTTTTACTCATTTCAGAATGTGGCAAGCTGGCTTTTCTTCATTTGGCACCCCTGCGGCTTTTTCTGCCATTTAAAGGACTTCTCTCCAAAATCCTCTCCCCATTTATCAGTTATCCAAATGTTTGGGGCTGGAGATGCCAGAATTTGGTCTTCAACATGCAAGCATGTGTCCTAATATTCAGTCATGGTCCTTTCCACATATATTCAATTGATATATGTGGAATGGAACATAACTGAACATTAGGATACAAAGTTGAAGACCAAATTCTGGCATCTCCAGCCCCTTCCAACTGAACTAGTAATAAAATGTTTAGATCTAATGATTCTGAAGACTGATCTCTCAACCACTTTGTACATGATTAGTAAGGTTTTTTTAATTATTATTCAAAACAGAGATGGCCAGCTGGCAGTCTAAAGAGTAATTATGGCCAAACATAATTTTATTTACCCTTTGGTGAATATACCAATTTTTAATCAGCACATGGTTAAAAAAACATAATTTAGCTTCAGCTGTAGGGAAAGTTGGATGGAAGAAATATTGATAGAGATTTGTCACATCTTCTGCTCCATCTCTTGGAGTTACAAAATAAGTTGTTTGTGAAGCTCCAATCATGTTTACGTATATGTGCTCCAAAGTTATGAAGCTCTTTGACTTTCTTATGACCCAGGGTTATGAAGATGTCAAACAGCAGTAAAAAGTTGGACTATTGTATGGAAAACTGAAATAAGGTCTGAATATGAATAAATGTTTTTGAGTGTATTATGACCCCATAGTGCTGATCTATAGCAACCAGTATTTGTAGGGGGTAAGAGATGATGTAGTCCACTATACATGGAGAAAATTACATTGGGAAGGCAGTTATATAATAGCAAGCCACACTCTGTGAATTGTCTATAGCTAAAATCTTACAATCCATAGACAAGGAAAAGTCAGTTGTTAAATAGATCAATGATGTCTGAGCTTGCTTGGGGGACATGATATATCCTATTAAAACTGAGATAGACAATAGAAAGGAAGTTAGATTCACATTGCATCTGACTCATGTTTTTAATGACATGCCCAACTTTTACCTCCACATAATAAAATTGGCAGAAGCATATTCTTAAACACAACCATTTTCACTTATCTGACAAACATTCATTTGTTGCAATAAATCACATACAATAGTACCTTTTCTACCAGCATTTTGACATCTTATTTTTTTTCATCTATTTTCCTACCTTTTATATACATTTCACCAAGGTACACCAATTCCTCCAGTTGCTCTAGATTTATTTTACCATTGTATATAACTTGCTATTGATCTCCAATTTCCCTGTCAAACACAACTACCTCAGTTTTGAATAAATTAATTTTTGGACCCATTATCCTCTTTGGCTCATGAAACCTATTGAACCTGTATTCAAAACCAATTGTGTTCTTAACCCAGCATTGAAGGAGAATGGGGGAGGGGAATCAGGTTAAAAACTCCTAACTCAAACACCCAGGGAAAACAAAGCACTGGCTCAGCTACATGATATTAAATTGGACAAATACTTCATCACAAAAACACCTTCCCAGGTAAATCAAAACTCTCAGTTCAGCCATAAAATATTTAGAAGCCCAAGGAATGCTGATAAGCTGGGAAAAGCTACTGGCAGGTGAGTAGAGCTGTGGGGAAACAAATGAAGATTACTTCCAAAAGAAACTATATTCATAGTATAATGCCTCTTTGTTCCTTCAAAACCTTATTGTCTTTGGAGTTATGCCCCATTGCCTCATAGTTATACCCTAATGGTTTTTCGAACCTCATCAGATATCAGCCTCATCTGCAGAGATAAGATTGCTCCCCCCCGACATTCTTTCATAAGGCCCTGAAGAGATGGTTCAACCAATGCGCTTGCAGATCCTAGAGCAGGGGTCCTCAACCTTGGCAACTTTAAGACTTGTGGACTTCAACTCCCAGAATTCCTCAACCAGCTTTGTTGGCTGAGGAATTCTGGGAGTTGGTCCACAAGTCTTAAAGTTGCCAAGGTTGAGGACCCCTGTCCTAGAGTGATACAGAGCCCATCAAGTGATTAGTCTGCTTGTTGTTGGGGGGAGGGTGTTGGCTTCGTACTGGGGATTTGTCCTTGTAAGCCACCTGGAGTCAAAGGAGTTTGTTGCCCCATATAAATTTTCTTATTGAAATAACTATGAAGTGTTATATTCAATGAAATACATGGATATTCTAATTTGTGTACAGCCAAGAAGAGGGATGGTAATCCCAGCTCTTCTTAGCCTGTCTTTGCCACTATTGCTGTCAATAAACCATTTCCCCCTCCAATATAACGTGTTCAGGTCTCTGGTTTAAATAAACCTCTTTTAATGCCAAAACTGGAAACTGTTCATGCGATTAAAAACATTGTCATCAGGTTCATGGTGAAAAGCTTTCAGAAGAACAGTTCATCTAAGTAGGAAAACTTTGGCATCTATGTGTGTGTGTGTGTGTGTGTGTTGCAGCAACATTTTCTAGGCCCTGTAATAAAAGTTGGCAATCCTATTCTATTACTTCCCAAATACTAAAGGAACCTTTTCCTCCAATGAATAATATATGTAAAAAATAGATATTTTTTTTTAAAAGGAATTAATTAAATTGATGTAATTTAAATGACAATTAATCTGACTTTGCTTTAATTAAACTCTAATTACTTCTAAATGAACTTGAACTTGAATAGATTGGTTTTAGACAAATTCAAATGAATAAAATGTGAATTAATCTACATTTATATTTCAATTTCTCTATGGCTTTAAATACTATACCAACTTGCTTTTCCTCCAAAGGAAAACTGTTCATTGAGAGAACAAATATGGAAAGTAAACAGGAGTTTGCCAGTATAATTTTACAAAAGGAAGAAACAAGGAAAAGGGACTGAACAGAAAAACTGTATGTTCTAAGAAACTGTGTGCTTAGTTTTGAGGAATAAAAAGGTCATCTTCTGAATAGCTGCTGATTGCAAGGGGTCTGTCTACTGACTTCTTCCTACTGAGAAAATTAGGAGTAGACCACAGAGGAGCAGAGCATAGGAGGAGCATAAAGCATTGCAGTCCCAGGAAGTTTGCAAACTGGATATTGTGGGAGGAATATGGACTGGTTTTCCCTTTAATTCAAGAGTTTGTTCATGGCTAACCTGAAAATCTAAGAAGAGTCCAATGACAAATAAAACTCTTTCTACTGAAGAAAAAGTGATGATGGATGAACAAGAGTATGCAATTATGAGATATTTGTATTCCTGCCTGGAAACAACCTGCCATATATATGTAGCAAATGCAAATTCATAAGAGTCCTTAAAAACAAGACAAAAGATTGGAGCAGCAAATGGCCACGCTTCAGCTGTGGAGAAAGAGCGTTCAAAGAAAAGAGACTGTACAACAGAAACTGATAGTTCAAACAACTCTCCATAAGAAAGACCCTCAAATCAGAACAAGCCAAATGAATAGGAATAATGTCCGGAAACAAGAGACACAGGATATTCTGCAGTGCATGAATTCAGAGATATTTTTAGGCGTTTGCAGATGAACAGGAGCAAGGGAAGCAAAAGAGACATTGCACAATTGGTGGATCGCTAAAGATCAGAGAAGATACAATTATGTCCTATAAGAAGACAAAGAGAAGAGTCACATTAACATACTGAGCCGTGGTGGCACCGTGGTTAGAATGCAGTATTGCAGGCTTCTTCTGCTGACTTGCCAGCTGCCTGCAGTTCAGCAGTTCGATTCTCACTGGCTCAAGGTTGACTCAACCTCCCATCCTTTCAAGGTCAGTAAAATAAGGATCCAGATTGTTGGGGGCAATATGCTGACTCTATAAACCGCTTAGAGAGGGCTGTAAAGCACTGTGAAGCAGTATATAAGTCTAAGTGCTATTGCTATATAGTCATTATTATGAAGAACTGAAACAAATGTGGGTTGATTAGTTATATAGTTCGTGAAGACATGAACCTCAGAGAAAGAACTGAGCACCACATTGTAGGAATGTTGCTCAAGTGGGGCTTCTTAACCCACAAAATGAAAATCACTCTGGGTCACAGAGTTCATTGTCTTCACCATCTATGTGCTAGATCTCAGGGCATAGGAATAAAAATGATGGTCTTGAGCTCTTAATCCAGAAAGATAAATATAATTACATAGGTATTACAGATATCTAGAGGGATGACTCATATTACTAAAATACAGCAATTGAATAACTTTTTTTTCATTTACCCCAAAATCCAAATGAATGAACTACTTAGTAATGCTGTAAGAAATCATTGATTGTGTGCCATAAAGTTGGTGTTGACTTTTAACAAACACATAGATTTTTTACTATGACAATCTATCCCTAACCTTGTCCTTCAAATCTTCCAATCTTTCACTATAACTGCATCCATCCAACTTGCATACAACTTTCTCCAGAAAGCCAGATCTTCACATAATGTGTCTGAGAATACTATAAAGATCTTCTAATTTAAAATAAGTGAAGGAACAAATCAAAGCAATGTTCTTTTATTTTTCAATTACTCTTTGTCCAACCATGGAGAAGATGTGAATAATACCTATCTTTCAAAGAGACAAAGTTATAGGATGGCATTCTTTCATAACTTCAGCATTGGAAGATAAACACTATCAAGCATATTTCAGAAATTTTATCATTTCTCTTGCTGACAAATTTCTCCTCCAAAGGATGGAAAATGGCCCAAGAGAACTGGTTCCCTCCACATAAGTAGTTATCAATGTAAGTGGAGCAACTCTTTTGGGAAAAAAATTGCATTTTTATTTTATCCAATCTCTGAAATATTGGTGGACAGATGGACAACCCCAATAATTATATCTACTTACAAAAATATGATTTAAAATATTAATGGAAAATAGTGCCAACAAGTTTCCTAGTTTACCTAGATATGTTCTAGGGTAGTGATCTCCAACCTTTCCAGCCTTGCGGCACAATGAGGGACAGGGGTGGTTCTGCGTGAGTGGCAGGCGAGTGTGTGCATGTACACAGCTCCATTTATGCAAGTGGCGGACAAAAATGGAGCTGCATATAGATGTGCACACTCGCCTGCTGCTTCTGCAGTCTGGTAGTGGGCCAAGGCCCAGGGATTGGGGACCCCTGCTCTAGGGTTTTGGAGATGAGGATGTCAGTTATATGGTTTACCTCAGCCAAACAAATTACAGACAAGTAGGCCAGAGATACCAGTACAGCTATTCTTGATTTGATACTAATCAGTTTACAAGGCTTTAGGGATTGAGGAAATGGGCGTTGCACGAACACTGGGAGGAAATAATATGTAACATTGAAGTTCTTGATTTTAACAGAATCTGAAACAAAACCTACTTAAATATTTAACTTTGGCTATAAAAATCAGATAGATTGTGATAAAGTAGGAACACAGGGAAGGAGAAGTTAATCAGAAAAAGAGCTCAGATTGAATGGGAATTTCTGAATTAGGAAATACTGACTTGCAAATAATTCATTGGAGAAAAATGGAAGAATAGAAGAAGTTAAAATGGTGATATAGCTTAGAAAAGTTCTTGGAAGTGTGTGTGTGTGTGTGTGTGTGTGTGTGTGTGTGTTGGGGGGGAGAATATATAGAGGGAATGAAAAGGCCAGATCACAAAGGATTAAACCAAACAGGTAGTCTAGAACTGTAAAGCTGGTGTCAGAAAAGCAAACACTATGAATGAGCTGAGGTTAGCAAAAGGGGCAAAATGTGACAAAAAGGCTTATTTAGATATGTTTAAAATAAAATAAAAGAAAAAGAAAAAATCAATATAGCTGCTAGTGAAGGAAAACAGTCAAGTGCTAAAAGATAACAGGGAAAGAGCAGAGGTACTCATTTTCTAGTTCAGTTCAATCTTCTCCAACAAAAGGCATGTACTGCACCAGAAAATTTTAATGGACTGAAGGCAGGGCTGAAGGCTGAAACTGAAAAATTGTAAAGGAATTTTTCTTCACTCTGAGTGAGCTACAGCAGAGGTCTCCAACCTTTTGGGCACCAGGGACCAGTTCCATTGAGAGAGGTTTTCCGTGGACTGGAGGGTGCGTGGTTTTGTGTGCTGCCTGCATCCTATGGATGGGCCTTGCTTGTTTGTGCAGACCGGTTGCTGGCATGCCGCGGACTGGACTGGGGGTTGGGGACCCCTGAGCTACAGGATCAGATGAATTGAATCCTGAAGTACTGAAGCAACTAGTTGATTCTCTGGCTGAAACATGATGTATTTATCTTTGAGAAATCCTGAGAAACTGATGAATTACCAAATGACTGGAGGCAGACAAATGTTGTTCCTATCTTGAAAAAGAGGAAAGAAAGATCAATGTCAGTTAGTCTGACATTGATATCTGGGAAGATTCTATAGTAGATCATGAACGGATGAATATGTAAGCATCTTGAAAACATTGTGGTAAGGCTTCCGGTTTGCAATCGCAGCGCCGGCAGATGTGCGGAGGGAGCACTCTCTCTGCCATCTGGTTTTCCTTCGTCGGAAGACCCTGAAAAGGGTCGAAAGTCGCCCTGGAAGGGCGACGACTGTGAGGAGGACCCTCAACAGATCACGCAAGGGTGGCAGCCCTTCTGTTTGATCCGAGGCAGCTCCTTTGGACTGACGGAGAAAAGATCGGCCATCAACATTGCCAATCACTAAGCCGTACCAGCCGAAAGCCAAAATCACCACCAAGCACAACAAAAGCACCGCGGAGGAACTGGGTGAGACCTTACCTTACCTTTCTGGTATCCCAACTATCTTCCTATAAAAGCCTCTTGAAATTTCTTCCCCCCTTTTAACATGGCGGCGTCTGGCTACTTTGGGAAAATAAAGCTTAGAAAAGAAAAGAAAAAAACAACTAATCTAAACAACTAAATAACTGGACTTGCACTTTTTGGATATTTGAGGTCCCAAAAAGTTCCCATTTCTACGGGGACCTATTACCTTATCTACTTGTTAAGTTGGGGAAAAAATTAAACTGGATAAAAGCCTAACTTGAGTTTGGAAAAAGACTTTACATGCTATTGTGGCGAAGCCTGGTATAGCAAGTGAATTACTTTGTGAGACCTGCTAACTGCCTAGATTTGTCCTTGGTACTATCTAAAAAAGATAAGAATTTGAAACAGCTGGGTGGTGAAAACAACTTCTAGGAATAGTGGAAGCGGACATTCACTGACTTTTATCAAAAATAGTCTCCATTAAAGGACTATCTGTAAACACCATAGAAATGGAGGAATACTACCCACAACTTAACTATAAACTTATGTAATTATCCCAGACTCCCAAAAGATTCTTATATCAAAAATTACAAAACAGCTATTTGATTCAAAACCTTGCCTTCCTGATAGATGCTGTAAAGCCTGTATTCTGCCTCCCCCCCCCCAGATGCAAAGTTCACAGCCTGTTGTTACATTTCTCTGTTTGATCCTGGCTTTAGTGATAACATTTCTCAGCCTGCTTCATTTACAAATAGCATCCTGCATTCCCTGCTTGATAAACCTCTTCCTGCTTGTAAAACTTGCATTCCTTTAATGATAAAACATTTGCCTCCTATCATGTAACTGTCAAAAGTCT
>NW_015386098.1:1370973-1388567 GCF_001527695.2 Protobothrops mucrosquamatus | reverse complement strand
CTAGGACTCTGTTCATACGCCATCGCATTTCCCTACTGTGACCGTTGGAACGTTCCGGCACACTGGGTCGGTGGCAAAGGGAAAAATCTTTCCCTATTCAAGGTGATCACCCTTGCGAGGGTCCCTCTAAAATTCTCACCCCTGTTACGGGGCTCTAAGAGTTGAAGCCTGAACCCTGATCCAACAGTCAACGCAACAAACTTATACTTGAAAAAATCCTTGAAGCTACTGAGCTAATGAATTCCAGATTGGAAGACAAAGGTGCCACCTTAAAGTTACAAAATGAAGCCCAGATTTCAACTGATGAACTTACCATCCAAAAAGCAACAGAAGAGGAACAAATTAATATCAAAGAGGACTTTAAAGAACAACAAGTACAATCTACTGGGAACTTTGACAGTTAAACCTTGATTTCAACTAAAAAATCTGCAATTCAAAAAGCAACAGAAATTGAAGAAAGCAACACTAAGATGGAGGGTGCTAAAGATCATCAAGTACAATATATTGAGAACCTAGATAACCGAGACAATCAAACAACAGTCACAACATTGGACATGAGCTCTTACTCAAGTCAGATGAAACTGGAAGAGGAAGAAGACCAGACTGAACTGATGACAAATATTCTAAACCAAACATAGAGAATTCAACTATTAGGGCAACAATCCAATGACTATAAAGGGGGCAGTTCCTTTGAAAAATTGATAACTGGATGGTCTCCCTTGATTCAAATAACATGTGTAGGAATGAAGAGAGATCCACTTGAGGATCTAAAGGCACTGGTATGGAAGCCTGCTTGGCACAAAAAGAAAGGTAGAGTTAAACTTAAAAAATGGGATTATTTTTTTTTACTTATAATGGAAGAGCCTAAAGTCTTACTTAATGGGCTAAGGAGATTTTAAAAGATATTAATTGATTTAATATTTAGGACTTAGGTTTATAAGGGAAATGAAAATTATCCATTAGAATATAGTTTTGAATTATAATACAGAAGTTGGATTGAGACAATAAAGGATATTTTATTAGCAAGTGATGAGGTACTAGGATGAGAAATAGGATATATTTGTGAAATAAAGTAAGAATGTATTTAAGTAAACAATATGTGTATTTTAGATATGACAACTATTTTGTAATGAAATAAGGGAAATTTGGGTTACCCAAAATCTAAATATTATGGATATTAAAGGCTAAATTGGAACACTGTAATTGAAATTAGGTAAAATTTAAAAACAGGACACGGATATGTATAAGTTAAAATATATTGATAAATGCCCTAATTGATTGAGTTATAATTAGCAATGTATTAATTTGAATGTGACATAATAATCAAGGGAAATAGAGAGGGAATTTTTGATGATGCAACCTGAGACATGTATGAAAGATCTTGTTACTGGACTATTTACTACCCAATCACCATGCTGCTTCCTAAATACTTGGATATAAAACTGGAAAATTAATAAAACTTTTTTTAAAAAGAAAAAGAAAAGAAAACATTGTGGTAATTATCAGAAGTCACCATGGATTTTTCAAGAACAATTTTTATGCCAGATTAATCTTATATAATTTTTTGATCAAGTAGCTTCAAGAATAAATTGTGAAAATACTATAGAAATATATATATCTGAATATATATGATTACTTCAGCAAATTATATGTAAAAGTACCCTTAACACACTAATTAACAAGACTAAGTGAAATAAGATGTGATAAAGCTAGTTAAAGTATTGTAGGCAGAAAATGTTCATCAACGATTAGGTATCCAGTATTGTGCCACAGGACTTGGTCTTGGGCCTTATATTCTTCAATATATGTTGTCAATTATTTGTCTGAAGAGATAGAGGGAAAGCTAATTAAATCTGCAGCTGATACAAAATGAGTGGTATAGCTAATACCCTAGGCAAGCAGAAATAAAATTGAAAATGAACTTGATTAGGTAAAAAGTTACAGAACTAAAGTTATCACAGACAAACGCCATGCCCTTTGCTCAGTGCTTTTTTTCTTAAAAAAAAAAAAGTGCTAGAACTCACACATGTCATACAACCTGCCTTGCCTACCCTACAAGGTTCCATCCAAAAAAGGTGCCAGAACTCCGTTCTGGGCGTTCAATGAGAAAAAAAGCCCTGCCTTTGCTTAAGAAACAGGAAGCAAACAGAGTCTCTACAAATAGAGACTAGAGCATATTTCACTTGATAAGTAATACTGGTAAAAAAAAAGAAGGGTATTTGAATCATAGCTGAATGAAACTAAATTTGAGCCATGCAATTTCCAAATCACAGAAAGTTATCATTTCACTTTATTTTGCTTTGGTCAGATCTCATATCAAGTTTCGGGTTCCATACTTCAAGAAATATGAAGTAACTATAAAAGGTTCAGAGAAGGGCAATGAAGATAATTAGGAAATTAGAAACTTAATCCTACAAAGTAAAGGAAAAGCTTTTTAAAAAAAGAAAGAGAAGGGGCAGATGTTTGTTATAATCACATTCTTCTAATATCAGCAAGGATATCACAAAGAAGAAGGTCAAGTCCTATCCTCTATCATTCTAGAGTTCAGGACACACAGAATAATTGATTCAAATTGAGGAAAGCTGTTTCCAACTAAATACTAGATTATACCTCTTAACAGAAAGATCAGTCTGACAACAGAACCAGTTAACCAGAGATGTTTTCACTGGAGTAATTCAAAAGAAGGCTTAATTGCAATGTGACAGAAATGTTTTAATCTGGATTCCTGTCCTGAGCTGAGACTCAGTTCATTAGATGAAATATCCCTTTCCAGATCTGTGATTCTGAGAGTCATTTTTGTCCATATGTTATTGGGTCCCATTGTTTCCTCTCATTCTTTCTGCTTTCCATTTGCTGAAATAAGTGCCCAAGGATAATATGTGGAAAAGCAAGCACTGATATTAATAAAGTTTCAGATAAATTATATTGGTTGCAATGTAATAGTCTAGCTGTGCATATATTCCAGAAGTCTAACATTTAACTGCATTGTGAGTGCATATAAAAAGTATTTATAACAGATCACAGTGACCTTATCAAACATGGTTTCTTGTACTGGCATCATATTTGCCAAAAATTCTCTCAAGGTCATGGAGAACTGTGTTTTGATGAACGGATAGCAGAAACTGATGTTTTGGGGTCTCTTGTGATCAACTGGGAGTTACAGGATTCCATCAAGCTCAGAGCCGTTAATATAGCTTTTTTATTGACTCATGTTTCAGCCAATCCTCATCTTTTTAAAGTTACTTTGAATTTTATCTTTTTTCCCCCCTTATCTATGTACTACTAAGATTCTGGTTCCTATAAGCATTAACTGGGAGAAATGGTACATTATAGGGAAAAGCTTTTTGAACCAAGTTACCTCAAATAGATTAACTGACAGAATGATTATGGTTATTCTTGATAATGTTTAATTGGTATAATGGAAATAATTTGTAAAGTTGCTATTTTTGACATATGAACAAGGTTTTCTGATGATATTTAATGAGGGGTTTTTTTATTGGGGTAGGGTGATGATGGTTATGTTTGGCAATGTTTAATTGTTTTTTTTTTCCTGACTGGGATTGGACTTTGATTATCTGAAGACACAGATAAGGAAGAATATGTCTGAATGGAAATGGAGATATAAATATTTAAATTGTTATTTATGATAACTTTGCTGGACTTTTGCTGATTAATAAGGAGAGTTGCAAATTTACAGATGGACTTATAGAAAATGGGTTGAGGTATGGAATGAAGAAATGCTTGACTGTATTTTAAGAGACATGTATTAAGTTGTCTACATGCTGTGGATAAAGAGGGAAGATTCTTTTTCTTGTTTTTTCTCTTTTTTCTTCTTTTCCTTTTGTTTTGTTTCTTAATCTTCTGGATTTTTTCTTTTTAATTTCTTTAATTTTTTTAAAAAAAGCATTTTAATGTATTTCTGTACTATGCCATCACATAATTTTACTTAATATAATTCTTAATAAATTTATTGGAAAATAATAGAATTATATAGTGATACTTAACCATTGTTTTAATGAGAATACCATAAAGCACGTTGTGGCTATGCTATGATCTAGGTACACCTATAGCTGTGACATTTCCCTGATCTGCTAAGCTAGTGACACTATTAAATAAGGAAATAAGATTAGCCTGACACAATTTATTTACAACAAACTTGTGCAGTCTCCTATTAATTACAGCATGTCTCACAAACATGCTGATTAATAATCTGTTCAAGCATTTTGCATAGCATAGACACTAAATGGACAGTCCTGTCATTTATTGAAGATGGGGATAATTTTTGCTGTCTCCTATCTTCAGGGACCTTGCTTATTCCTTTCAGTACCCTAATATGTAATCCATCTGGCTCTGGATATTTGAATTCATTTAAGCTAGCTAAGTTCTTTTTATACTCTCCTTGTCATTTCCATCTTCTCCTGGTGACATAACAATGACCAACCTAGACTCCCCTTTCCTTCTAGGATAAGACAAATGCAAATAGGTTTAAGAAGTTCTTCTTTCTCACCATCTATCATCAATTCACTATTTTTTCCTTGCAGTAGACCTATATCCTCTTTGGCTTCCTTATTTTTCTATGGCATCCAGAAAACTCATTTTGGTATTTTTGGTATTTTTTACAAGCCTCAAATTGTTTGATTGCACCTTTAGTATCTCATTTTGTTGGATTTCCTATCCTTCCCAAACACTTTTCTCTTTCAGGACATCAAGGGTTTGGAACCAGCCTACCTTCCCTCATAGTTCATCAAAAGCTGCTTTTCTGAAACCAAAGATAGAAGTTTGACTCTTCTTAGTTCCTCCTTTCTCGGATATCAGAAATTCAAAAATAACACGATCACTTTCTCCCAAGGTACTGTACATGTCACCTTCACTTCAAGGTACACGTCACCTTCAATTCCTCCCTATTGGTGACAATTAGGTCTTGGATAGCAAACCTACCTTGTTCTTTATTCCATCATCTGATAAATGAAATTGTCCTCAAAAGTGCATACAAATTCTTTGGATTTCTGACTCTTCATAAAGTTGGATTCCCAACTGAATAACTGAAAGCTCTGAAAGACTTGTCATCTGATGCAGAAAGGCCTCAAACATATCTTTTATCTACCCAGGCAGTTCATATTAATCTCCCACAAACTACTATGTTTGTTGATCTCTTATCTTACAGAAATACTTTTAATAAAATTTCCATGCTCCAGTTGCAGAATTAGTGTGCAAGTATATTTTATTATTTGCAAACAGTGCAACACCTCCACATAATCTTATAGGACTATGATGGCTATGCTTCTTTTGAATAAGTTGTAGTCTTCCAAACTATGTGGCAATCATGAGTAGTACTTCACCATGTTTTATTGTTGCCCATCCTATCATAACAGTTGGAATGTCTAGTTGTCTCTGTGCTTTGATGCAGAAACATCTGAAATGTTGATCATCTAAAGACTTTTTCTGTGAAATTCAGTCTTATAAGTAAACCTTGCCTTTCAAAAGTTAACTAGAAAGATTAAGAACACATTTGCCCTATATATAATTTTTTTTCCTCTTCTTAACTACTGTTACAGAATGACAGAATGACAGAGTTGGAAGGGATCTTGGATATCTTATAGTACAACCCCTGCTTAGGCAGAAAGCCCTATACCATTTCAGACAAATGGCTGTCCAATCTCTTCTTAAAAACCTCCAGTGTTGGAGCACCCACAACTTCTGGAGGCAAGTTGTTCGACTGATTAATTGTTCTAACTGTCAAGAAATTTCTCCTAGGTTGCTTCTCTCCTTGATTGGTTTCCATCCATTAGTTCTTGTCCTGGCTTCAGGTGCTTTGGAGAATAGTTGACTCCCTCTTCTTTATGGCAACCCCTTAGATATTGGAACACTGATATCATGTCACCCCTCGTCCTTCTTTTCATTAAACTAGAAATATCCAATTCTATATGTTTTAGCCTCCAGTCCCCTAATCATCTTTGTTGCTGTTCTCTGCACTCTTTCTACAGGCTCAACATTTTTTTTACATTGTGGTGACCAACACTGGATGCAGTATTCCAGTGCATTCATGTGGTCTTACCAAGGCATTATAAAGTGATATTAACACTTCACATGACCTTGATTATATACCTCTGTTGATGCAGCCTAGGACTCCGTTGGCTTTTTTTGGCAGCTTTTTGGCAGCTGCAACACAGTTACTTTTCCCACTACATTGTTGTCTTTTCAAATTAATTAATACATGACATTCAATTTGCTTCAATTCATTCAAATCACTTTGCTTTTAAAATTCTTACAGACAGGAAGGAACCTGTCAGCGAAATTGGAGTAAATGGCATCTTACACAAATTTATGGCCAAAAGAACTTCCTTCCTTCCTTCCTTTCTTCCTTCCTTCCTTCCTCCCTCCCTCCCTCCCTGGTATCCCATGCTTCAACTAAATCCCAAGTAAAAGCATCATGAGAGAATTCATCCCATTGGGCCTTCTCATTAGTGTCAGGGGTGGTCTTGCCCTTTAAGATGTTGGTGAATTTCTGCTTTCCTTTGTGTCCCATCTAAGAGCTCTTACATCTGCAATTTCCAGTCCCTATCAGACAACAGCATAATTTTCTACATATATGTTGTTTCCTGGCCTATTCTTTTGTTTTTGATTATTAAAGTTTTTCTTCTCTTTCAGAGCCTTCGCATTCTTTAATAGTAATCCTGATGAATGGGACCTTGCTGGTAAAACAAAAATGATGTGGCATATCATTTAAATGCCAGAACAGGAGTTGAGTGGTATGTTTTCAAGGCTGTCTGCACATACACACACACACACAAAAGCTCCTGTTATAATGGAATATGGGGATGACCCTGGGAGACTGAGTAAAAAGGTACTGCAAAGGGAACAGTCAGATAAAATACAGCGTAGCCTGGATAGTGAACAGGGCAAGAGCCTTAGAAGATATCCTCACTATATATTTATTTATAAAATTTATTGGCTGCCCATGAGGTAACTCTGAGTGGCTTACAGACATAAAAAATACATACACATTAAAACCTAAATAAATTAAAACCAAAGATTAAAATCAAGGACATATATGGGGGGGGGGAGGTGGGATCTGTTACTTGATCAACCACCTCCGCTGTGCGCTTTACCCCATTTGGGGCCCCAGGCCAACTGGTAGAGCCAGCTCTTTAGGCCCTTACAAAAGGATTGGAGGGTTGGGGCCAACCTCACTACTTTTTTGGACTATGAAGGAGACAGGATGAGGAGAGAGAATTGTATTTTCAGACCTGTGAGATCCAGTCAATGTAGCTTTACAATAAGGTAGAGTTAGCTCATCAGGTTATGATTCCTACCTTGTTTATTTTGGGAAGCTAAATCCAGACAACATCTGCTGTTTCTTTGCAGATAGCTTGCCAAGAAAATACCTGGTTACACGGAAGGCATTTCACAATGGGGCTTTTCTGTGCCTCTCAGAGACAAATGAGGGGTACTGGGAGACTTTTCCCAAGCTGTACAATTCTGGCATGTGATCAGTTCCCTTACAAGTAAAACATTGGCATGCAGCCTTATTGGTTTTCTTATTTTAATCTGTTGCTGAATCACTAGAAAGTAACAAACTTTTTAAGCTTAGCTGCTTAGAAAGGATGCTTTTTGTTGTAGTCCTGTCTTTAATCTGCAGTACATTATATGTTTCTGGGATTTAATGATTTGGGAAATGCTATGAGTTCCTTTCTGGGCAGATTGTCCTCAAGAATGCTTTCTATATTCTGAGTCTGAGATGTGAGATGAAAGAAGATTCTGTGGTTGAATAAAGATGTGCAAATCTGTCCATGTTTGCCTCGATACAAAAGCTATTATTCTCATAACAGTTTGCTTGTTTTTTAATCAAGCACATACTAAAATGTGTATGAAATTTTTATGAATAATTCTTCAGACATAGAATACATGTATTTCTTTTTAGTTTTGCCCTCTGGACACAGTTTTTGCTGATACTTTTCACCTAATAAAATGCATTTTATACCTTAAAAAGGTATATGTGCCTTCGGTATAGACTTTTCTCTCTGACATTATTTTCTAAGTGGCAACTACATGTTACAAAATTATGTAAATATGAATACGAAAGGATAGATGTAATATTTTAGATTGGTTCAAGAGAAATGGCAGTGGAAGTTGCATTCAAATCTGAATACAATATTCCTTGGCTTAATCCTGGCTGAAATTAAGACTTGCGTTTCAGAAAGTTGGAAACAGCTTCCCAAAACCCAACTATGATTCAGGGATTGAGGAGTGTGCAACTTAAGAGATGTCAAATTTTCAAGCCATGGTTCTTGATTTTGGTGGCAGGAAATGGTGTGACAACTATATTTCCTACTGTTTTATCACTGTCTTTTTGAAATGCAATCAATTTATATAATCAAGAAGCAGCCTTTTGTTGGACCCTTGGCCAGCTCCATATTGCCTGGCAGTCTTTCTAGAGGTGTCTTTCCAAGTTGTGCTTGAAGATGCTAGAAAAACCATGACAGGGGTCTTCAAAATTGGCCCTTTTATGGCTGAGGAATTCTGGGAGTTGAAGTCCACAAGTCATAAAATAGCCAAGTTTGAAGACCCCTGATCTATGATCTTCTAACACAAAGCATGGGCCCTATCTCTGGGCTACAGTTTTATCAACAGCAGCTATAAGGCTGATGATGGAACTGCATAGCTAACAACATTGTGCCCTCTTCTCTGAAGCTTTAACGCTGCTCTTTTTTCTCCTTCTGTGGTATGAATATTAAAGATCCACAATGAGATGTATTTAGACTGGCCATATTCTATCAATATGCAGGGACACTGACTGGAAATAATTTGCTGAGGCTACTGTAGCTGTTTTTCCTTCTCAATGAAGGGGACTGCTCTCTGGTATCAAGGAGTGCATCAGTGTGTTTAAAGTAGCCTCAAAAAAGCTGTCATTAAAAAGAGATTGTGTACAAAGTGGCTGCCTGCATACCAAATCAGATCAAGCGGCTCCTCAAAGGTGTTTTAGCAGAACAGAGGTGCCACCATGTGGTTTGTTTGAGTACTGCTTGGAGGGAGGAGACATGTAACAGCCGAACCCTTCATTCAGCGTTCTTAATGGGGTATATTTGAAGAGAGGGAAGTATCACCAGGTTAATTTGTTAGAGGGAAAATTGTTAGGAATCTTGTTCAGCACAGAAGCTAACAGATTGATTGTGGCATGGATTTATAATGGACTAAAACCCATTTCATCTGAGGCAGTGGTCTCTAGTCTGGGAATTGCTTACGCCCCTAAAATTCTATTAATCTTTATTAGGCCACTAAGCTTTTTGTTGCCGTAATTATAATTGACAACAGAGCTATCTGAGAAACAGAAGGAGGTTTGAAATATGTTCTTCATTAAATTGTTTCAGAGTGAGCAAATTACAAATTATGTCCTTATATAACAACCAGGATATGCTGTGGGGCATCTTCTTCTACATAAAATGATTAGAAACATGGAAAGTTATCTGTAAAATAGGAGGCAGGCTAGATAAGAGCTGATAATTCAAAAAATGGCATCCAAGAAAGGATTGCAGTTAATGGATTGGAAAGTTATTAATTCACACCCCAAAGAAACAAATTCAAGGAAAATAAAAGCATCTATACTCAGATGGAGACTGTACAGGCATCTAAATTTGCAATCCTGCTACAACGTATTGAGAATTGGTTACTAATGAGCTTAGAAATAGATTAAAGAAAGTTTTGCACTTAGATACAGAGTTGGAGAAGCCGGCTGTTTATGTGCTTTCAAAATATTCAGACCCTTTTTCTTTGTTTCTCTGTTCCTAACAATAAGGAAACACAAGTGATGAAATGTGCTGTATTCTTTCACACTGTACTGTAATTTGTGCACATTATAAAGGGTGGAGTTTGCATTGCCACATTGTGACACACATTTTATCACTTTTTCTTCCCTCCCACCTGTGGATGTCTATGCATATGTGATGCACACTAAAGTATGATCTGTTTTCCTTTTGCTTGCATTTTCTATGAGTTAGTGAGCTATACAAGTTTCAATTATTACTGGAAAAGGACAAAGCTAGATTTGAGTTGGATATCAAGTATGTTGTCTCAAATTTCAGTTGACTTACCCTTTTTCAACTGGGTCCCCACTAATATATCATACATAGCTCTAAGCTGGGGTTGATATGAAAAAATTAATATATCTGCAGAGCATCAAGTTAAATGAACTGTCTTAGCCAATAGGCAGATGGAAATCTGGTACTAGTTGTCCTTAACAAGACTGAAAAAGAGCATCCATAAAAGTGATTTTCATACTATACTCTATTTGTATTAAACAAAGTTAACTCAACACTGCTTATTTTAAAGCAAGATGGTTTTCAACTGATTAATGTGTGATATTTCAAGTCACAGGAGAATCTGTGAAAGGAAAGGAAATATATAGTAAAAGGATGAGAAGACCCCCAAACAAATATGCCAGCTTTATCAGGAGTTACAAACTTTAAAGGAATTGGTATATTTTGTGTTGTTGCACAAGCATACATTATACTAATGTGCAGATTGAAGGTATGTTTTTAATGCCACATACCATCCCCAGACCACATGAAGCAGTGAAAAAAGTGAGCATTTGACTAAATACATATAGAGTACTTTTTGTTCATTTGCTGAATGGTAATAATGTTTAAAATTAATAAGAGCATCATTGAGGATTATTTGAACAATGTTCCTTACAATCCTAAAGCAGTGTTTCTCAACCTTGACAATTTTAAGGCATGTGGACTTCAACTCCCAGAATTCCACAGCCAGCAGTGCTGGCTGTGGAATTCTGAGAGTTGAAGTCCACATGCCTTAAAATTGTCAAGGTTGAGAAACACTGCAAGGTAAATTGGTCTTATTATCCCTAGTTTGTATACTTCTGGAGCATTATATTCGGTTAGATATGAAATGGCATGTAGGTTTAATGTTGGTGTTGTAAGAATACTTCTAGTGCTCCCTGACATTTGCATTGGGAGCCAGAAGCAATTGTCTGATTCAGACCAATGGTAGGGCCAGTGTGCCTTAAATGCAACTCACTTAAGACACTTAAGACATGATGTTTGAAGAAAGAATTTAATAGTTCACAGTTCAGTATCTTGGCCATTGAACTAAACATGCTCTCTAAAAACTAGCAGTCACTGTGTTACACCAGTCTTCATGAGTCATACACTGACAGCAATAATCAGTTATCCCAGACTGGATTTTCATGCTTTGAGGAAGGTTGTTTCATCTTCAAAAATGAAGCATCAGTGCTTCATTTCTCTTAGTTCATGATTCAGATTCTCTCCGGCACAATTCTCTTTTGTTTTATTGATCTGGCAAGCATGCTACAAACAATGGTTTCTTGAAGTACCTTCTGCAAAACACCATTCTTCTCTTGTGACACGTAATCACAGTGCTTCAACAAACTTTTTGAGGGCATGTTTAGAAAAAACTGATAAAATGATGGGGCTTTTCCTTGGGATGGACTTTAAATGAAACAATGACAGAAAATTAGCAGACCTTCAGCTTTGATGACATACTCCAATCTGATGCTGACCAAATGAAGTGGATCATATCATATATTGCTTTGAACGGAATGTCACTATGGTTCCAATAAATGGCATTGTTTAAACAAAGGAACCCACAGTGGGGTCTCCGTAGCCAATTCTCCACAGCCAACTCACCATGGTCAACTCTCCACGGCCAACTTGTTATGGGCCAACTTGCCGCAGGACAAGAGTTACACTAATATCAAAGAAATAGTCAAATAGAATCATTAAGGAAATGATGCCAAAGAAAGGACAAAATAAAATGTGAATCACAAAAATTAAAATAAGCTTTTAATTATTTGAAATAATTGAATTGTTGAATTGTCAAAACAGCAAGTTGTCCCGTGGTGAGTTGGCTGCAGTGAGTTCTCCCATTCCACCCATAGTGTATCAGTCCTGCCAGATCCATTCGGCTAGGCAGATACTATGGGAGACAGGTGGTTCTTCAAGTAGCTGAACCCTTTGACACGTAAGGCTTATAGGAAGTGACCAGTACCTTGAATCACATCCAAAGCAAACTGGCAATCAATGTAGCTTGCAAAGATAGGTATTACGTGGATGTACCAAGGCATGCCCATTACTGCTCATGCCACTGCTTCCTGGACTAGCTAAAGGGCAATCTACAAGGGCAATCCCATGTATAGCACATTGCAATAGTCAAGCTGTAAGATGACTAGGCATGAGTGACTGTCTGAAGGGCTCTCCAGTCTAGATTAATGGTACACTTCAATTCTATGTATGCATGTTTACACAGTATATCTCATTGTGTTCAGTGCTACTTGTCCATCACCTTAAAGCTCTGTCTGGTTTTTTAAAATGGATCTCTATTTCTAATGACAACAGCTTTGGATAGTGAGATGGACAGTATATAAATTAAACAAACAAACAAATAAATATCAGTGCCACTGCTGCCACTGTAAAAGTTAGCAGACAGAAAGACTGAGATCATATATCCCATCTAGCCAAATATGGTTTTAACTTTAGTCTTCTGCTTCTTTCTAGTCCTTCTACTTGAAAATAATGGCTTATTGCTTATTATGATGTAGAAATCTAAACAGTAAACTTTGAATAAAGTTAATAAATTTTAAATGTGGCCTTTTCCAGCCTGTGGCCTCTAACAGTGTGTTGCCACCCGTACTCAGAATTATCCAGATTGCATGGCCATTATTGAGAATTGGGGGAAATGGAGATCAGACATCTGGATTGGGAAGGTCTGGCTTAATGCAGTGGGTGAATATAGTGACTATGATTATCTTAAATGAAAGAACCCATAAACCATAAAAGGTTCTTATACAAAAATTAAGTCAGCCTTCCCTAACCTAGTACTCACCACAGTATAAAGCAGTGATAGGGAACCCATGAAATGCGTGACACAGATGACACACCATGTCATTTTCGGTAACATGCTGGCATGCCCATTTTTGCTCAATTTTCTCAGGCCGAAGAGGCTACACAAGAATGTGGTGTGCTCTCAAGCAGCCTCCAGCCCCTCTGGAAGTCAATGACAGGGCTATGGTCTTGTGGGCTCTGGAGCCTCAAAAAAGTACACAGGAATAGGTCACACTTTCCCGCTCTTTTCAAAGGCTGCAAAGCCATGCAAGAGCTCTCTCCAAAGTTCCCAATGTGAGCCATAGCTGCCTCTGATAGCTTTTTTCCCCCTGATACTGGGGCAGAATGTTCATTTGATGAAGGTATTGTACCATTTCAAACAACAATGAATTCTTCAGAAGTAGTAATCATTTCAAACAATGTATTATTTTAAGCCCAATTATCAGTGGACATATTGTATTGCTTTCTCTGTTGCAAGCCACTGCCTTTTCTTTCAGTTTTTCACACTTTATTCTTCTGAATAATTGCAGTTTTCCTCCTGTTTCATTAATAGTCTGTTTTAATATGAAACTCATTTAGTAATGAATATGTTTTTTTAAATTTATATGTGTTTGAATTTGTTTTATTTATATTTCATTTTTGTAATTATTTAACATTTCTCTATGTAATACATAATGCCTACGATTAGACTGTATTTTTCTTAAATAAATGAATATGTAAAGAATTGTTTCTCTTTTGTTAGGTGTGTTTGGGTGTGTGAGACACACCAAGAGAGTCAAGTTAGACATTTTCTGAATTTTTGACATACTGAACTCAAAAGGTTCATCATCATTAGTATAGGGTATCTTTGACCAAGCACGAATATACATTCAGTTGACAGAATTCACATACTGATTGTGAATTTGACAAATTAAAGCAAGCACAAATGGGGGACACTCTATTAGAGAATGCTACACTAATGCTATTTGTACCTGAATTGGAGGATGGGGTTTCAGGCACTAAAAAATGTATTACATTTTTTAATTTCATGTTGTCACATAAAACATAAGGGAATCCTTTTTCCTCTGACCTATTTTGTTTATCGATTTTTCATATTTCTCATTCTTGCTTTCCTGCTCCCCACCCTGGCCTCTTTGTCCCACTGTGAAGCAGACAAAAGCTCACAGGGCCTACTTTTGTTGCATTTAGGATTGTTCTCATGTATATTTAATGTCAAAGACTGAAGCTTTCAGAAGTGAGAAGAAGGGGGAAAAAAACTTCTCACCTCGTGTTCTAAATGGAAAGAGATATACTGCAGAAGGAGTTCTTTTTACGCAAAATGTACTTGCATTTTTCAGGCAGGAAGCTGAAGGGGAGGTTTTAGCGGGGGGGGAGCTATGATGCCCATCTCTAGTGCTGCAAAGACCTCTAATGCTCTGAGGGCAGGAAGGGGGCAGAAACCTTTGAAGCATTTTGGCATTTTTAATTTAAATTTCATACTCTATCCCAGGGGTAGGCAACCTTAGCTCTTTTATGACTCGTGGACTTCAACTCCCAGAATTCCTGAGCCAGCATAGCTGGCTCAGGAATTCTGGGAGTTGAAGTCCACGAGTCATAAAAGAGCCAAGGTTGCCTATCCCTGCTCTATCCCAATCAAGAGGTGATAACCATGGGATTTTATATTTTAACTCCTTTCCATTTTTTCACTCTCTTATCTTTCTACAATTTCAGTTCACTTCTTACCCTCTGTTTAATTTGCTCTGTTTTTTTGTTTCTGAAAGCAACAGCTATTGCTCATTCAATCAGAACCTCCATGCCCTCTGGAATCCTATCCTTCCTTGGGAAGGGTCATGCCCCTGGCATAGCACAAGCTTTGCAGGCAAATGTCTCTGGTTCAAAGGCTGGCATCTTCAGATAAAACACCTGCTCCAAAGCCTAGAAATTGGTGTCAGTGAGGGCTACGCACTGTAAAATTCATCTTTGTCTCTCTCTAGCATTACCATCCTGGTCTAATGTGTGTTTAGATCACACATTAGATGTAGATGTGGATGTAGATGTAGATGTAGATGGATGTGGATGTGGATGTGGATGTGGATGTAGATGTAGATGTAGATGTAGATGTAGATGGATGTGGATGTGGATGTGGATGTGGATGTGGACGTGGATGTGGATGTAGTTGAGGTAGAGGTAGATAGCGTATGATGGCTCAGAAGTTAAGATGAGCAACAGGGTGAACTCCATTCTTGTCCCAGCTCCTGCCCACCTAGCAGCTTTAAAGCATGCAAATGTGAGTAGATAAATAGGTACCACTTCGGTGGGAAGATCACAGCCTTCCATGTGCCTTGGTGGTCCACAGCCTTCCATGTGCCTTCTGTGGTCCACATGACCACAGAAATATCTTTGGACATCTCCCTCAATTAAGAAAGGGAGACGAGCACCACCCCCTAGAGTTGGACAGGACTGGACAGGGAAACCTTTACCTCTCTATGTACATATCAAATAATTTTAACAAAGTTAGAAGATAAACACAAAAAACATAAAAGAAAAATAAACAAGAAAGATAAAGAAAAGTATTGAAGACAATAGAGAGCAAGAAAATAAAAAGGAAATCAAATACTTAGATGCAACATCCCATGTTCTTTACCACAGTTATGGACAAACTGAACACCCCATTCAGAACTACATAACATAGTTCCCTTCTCTCACATGCATCTTCATTTTTAATTAGTGAATCCAGAAATCATTATTATTTTTACCCATTTTCAGCAAAAAAAAAAAAGTCCATAAAAGATTTCCAATCTTTTATAAAAATAGTTGTCATTCCCTTCTTGATCAAACAAGTCATTTTAGCCATTGCCAGCATGATCTAATATCTAATACCAGTCTGATCTAATGTGTTTAACCATTCATAAGAGAAATAATAGGGTTCTTGTTTTCTTGTTATCTGTTTTTTGGCAAGATCACATGCCTAAGCCCCATCCCTCCCCCAACCATATACTTCATATTTGGAAATACCTCCCACTGTCAGTTGTACCCTGCGGTGCTGATTCTGTGCACATTAATCATAAGGGAAGACATCTTTCTTCACTGGAAAAAAAATTACCTTTAGAAAAGCATAACTGATCTATCATAGCTTATCTCCCCAGGTGCAATTTGCAAAAGAGCAGATGGAAGCTATGAACTCCTCTATATTACCGTCAATCCTAGCCAAGCTTAATTGAACATCTCATTGATGTCACTAGGACACTGGGTAAAATTAGGCTGAAGTAAATAAGGAAAGGATTAGTGACCCCCCCCCTCCCCTCAAGGAAATATTATAATATAACTCAGAGATAAGCAACTTACAAATCTAGGACAGCTTACTGTCATTGGATGAATTTTAAAAAAAAACCTTTAAAAAGTTTCAGCTTTGACCTCTGGAAAAAGTTATCTGTCTTTTTAGGCATTACATTACGTGAAAGGGAGGGAGAGACACCTTGCCATATTTTTTAGCTTTGGTTCCATTATAGTAGAGCTGCAGAAAAGTATTATTTGAGGAAATAGCATTCAGAGAACTATTCTATTAGCTGCCTGTTTCCACACACCCCTCTTGTCCTCTCATGTGACTAATTGTTCTGGGAGTTTGGCAGGTCATCTTTCTCATCCTTGCTTTTACACTTTATCTTGGTTATTTACACTACTCGAGGCTGGTGATGAAGGTCATGTCTTCCGTGTTTAGACTGTAAACAATTTATGCAGTGAGAAGTTATAAAAGACAGACAGATCCCAGGCATACCTTTTTTGAACCTCATTGTACATTAAGCTTGGGAAGCTGCTAAATCCACCTGTCATAGATCCAACCTTCTGCTCAGCTATACTTCTCAGGAAAAAGGAATATAAGGTTACTTTTCAATCGCTGTGAATAGTCAAGGTAATGTAATATGTTCATCTTACTTGTCTCATGGAGACATTATTCAGGATCCATTAAGAATCTGTCTGCACAGCTATGCATTATACTTATCTACCTTGATTATACTTCTTTTACCAATAAAGGGTTCTCTCTCTTCTGCAAATGATAGGATCAAATCATAGTGGATTTCTATGCAGATATGTGCATCTGTTCTACTTATCTATTCATGTTAATAGCAAGGTAATCGCTTACAGCATCAGAAAACTGTCTTTAAAAATGAGAGCCAGCTGAGTGCCTTTAGGCCAATCACTCTCTCAGCCCAACCCACCTCACAAGGTTTTTGTCATGGAGAAAATAGGAGGAGAAAAATGTATATATGTTCACTGCCTTGACTTATATATAAAATAGCAGAGTATAATAATGAGGTCAAGTCAGAGTGAAGGTAGCAATGTACTCTAGCACAGGGGTCCCAACCCCTTGGCTGCAGATCGGCACCACTCTGTGGCCTTCCAGGAACCAGATTGTGCAAGTGAGTGAAGCCCCATCTGCGCATGTGTGGGATCCAGGCAGTGTGCGAAACAACACTGGTCCATGGAAAAACTGCCCTCCATGGAACCGGTTGGGTGCCACTGCTCTAACATATTCTGAGTAAAACAAGAACAGAGGAACAAATCTGACTTCCGGTGGCAGGCGATTTCGCTGGTCGCAGCTGTTTGCTGCCTCCCGCCTGTTTTGCGTAAAAGCCGGTTTGACAGCCAGCATCTGCTGTCAAACGGCTTGATACCTTTCCCCTGGGCATAAGGGGATCGGTGAGCTGCCCGGGGTAGGAGTTGAGTTCCCGAGTCGTCCTATATGGACGATGTAGGCGAGAA
>NW_015386098.1:1195899-1369268 GCF_001527695.2 Protobothrops mucrosquamatus | reverse complement strand
AAAAAAAAAAAAAAAAAAAAAAAAAAAAAAAAAAAAAAAAAAAAAAAAAAGAACAGAGGAACAAATCTGATACTATTCCATAGTTGATACTATAGAAAGTTACAATCTGCAGCACTGAAATCGAGGGGCCGTTTGCTTTATTTCAGGGTAGAAAAATAACACATTTGGGGTTGTATTTTGACTCAGCATTAGGCACACCTTGAAAACCCACTGCCCAGAGCTAACTGAAATGGTGGGAAAATGTATTTGCAGATATACCAGGAGGCTTACAATATCACTGATATTACTCCAAATGCATATTTTAAATTGCATGAGGGGCAATTTGGTCTAGTGGTTAAGGTACTCTAGAAACCAGGAAACTGAGTTCTAGTCCCACCTTAGGCATGAAAGCTAGCTGGATGATTTTGGGCCAGTCACTCTCTTTCAGCCCAACTCACAGGACTGTTGTTGTGGGGAAAAGAGGAAGAAGAAAGAATATTAGGTATGGTTGCCACCTTGACTTATTTATAAAAGTAATACAAGCGGGGTTAAAAAAAATCTTTAAACAAAAGAGGAGCTTCCTGTTGTACACCTTCTAAACAGTTAATAAGCTTTTGGCCCCCAAAGGGATAATTCAGATAGAGTCAATAGAGAGTAGAACAGAAGCAGTGAAACTTGTGAAATATGAAGAAGATTCATTTTCTCACACAGAGCTGACAGCCATCAGACCTGACAGCATGGAACAATCTTGCCCCTTTGTTCTGATTTATCTGTTAGTAGACCAATTTTTGGGGGAAAAAATTAAAAGTGCTAGCCTCACTTGTGTTCCCTTGATACAAAAAGTCATCGCAATGTCTTGTTTACAGCAAATATTACTGTATTAATAGGATCAAAACCAGTGCTAGCAGAGACATGAATGGATAGCTGTGGCATTCTCAGTAGTGGCTCCTTTCTTTATATTAGGATTAATGTCAAGGCATCTACAATCTCATTGAATTCAGTCTTCTGAATGTTGCAGGACTGAGCACTTGAATATATCTGGAGTGTGATTTGCCCCCCTCTGCATACCAAACCTCTAGCAGCTGAAGGAAAGGAACCCTGCTGATCCCAGACAAATCACTATAATCTTTGCTTTCCATTCCTTCCACTTGAGGAAAGCTATGTTTCTTTCCCATTTAAGTAATAGCCATCTGTTGGGAAAGCTTACAGCATTGATAAAAACGATAGGTAACCTGCAGGTGCTGTGGTGTTTTGACTCAGATTTAGTGATGTGCTTTTGAGTGATAATGGGAAGGCTTTTTTCCCCTCTTAAAAGCCTCCCAGAGCATCTCTGTTGTGACAAGAAGACAGACTCTTAGTACCTTAAGTGCCAGATCTACAGTAAACTGGCAATGCTGTCAACTGAAAGGACTTCAGCTGCTGGTGCTGCCAGGATGATGGGTACTCATCTACCAACACAGCTGCTCAAGAACAAAAGGTAATAAAGAAATATGTAGTGTTAGCACTCATGGCGGGTGCTTCTTGTCTGGGCTCCTTCTAAGGCAGGGGTGTCAAACTGCCAGCCCGCGGGCCAGTTTCTTCATATCAGAGCCATGCCCACCCCGTTGCCGGCAACGGCGAAAAAGCTTTGATACGTTGCGCAACGTCACGTGATGTCGCGAGTTTGACATGTCTGTTCTAAGGGCTAACATCAATCTTGCAAGTCTGAAAATACATCCTCCCCTCCCCCCCCAGCTTTGCTTTTACAGCCTAAGAAACTAGGGAAGGTCCCTTCTGAGATGTTTGCTATACTTCCATTTAGTCTTCTGCAGACTAAACTGCCTCTTATTGCCCAGCTTACGGCTCTTCCTCTTCATCTCTTTCAAGGACATTCTCAAAGACCATTTTACTTCTTTGCCCACCTGAACCACTGAGTGGGGGATAAGCATGGAAAGGAAACAGAGGGGAAGTGTCACTGTTTTCCATGCTCTACTCAAGTTCAGGCAGCAAAACTGGCAGCAAGACCTAAACTGAAGGCCTGATGGAAGCTCCCTGAGCATTTTTGGGCCATTTGTTCTCTCCCTGAGCCCAGTCAATAGAAGAACACCATGTGTGCCACCTTGAGCTCCTGAAGAAAAGGCAGGGTATAATATAATCTAATAAATCACTACAATGTTATATGGCTTCTAGGCTAAACTGAAAAACAACTACAAAGGACAGCCTACCATACCTGCAATTATTCACATTTTCAGACAGAAAAATGTGATAATTGATTTCCGCAAATTTTTCAAGAAAAGCACCATTTCTCCAAAAATTTCACTCCTTTAGCTTTGACAACATTGCTCCTGAAAATACTTTATGGGGGAGATCTCTGATTATGTCTTCAGTGGGGAACATGGGGGAACCAAGGAGGCTTCAGACTACTGGAAACATGATCAACAAAAGACTAAGTAGACACATGCATCCTGGCTAATGAAATGGGTATAGCAACATCATGCTTCATTTAAGATATTGTTCCCTTGGAAAGAATTCCTATAGCAAATCCTCTTTCATTAATTTGAATTGGGATTATTAGCAGGAGGGGAAAAAAGAGGATTTCTCATTTATATCCCCAGAATTCTTTATTTCTGAATGCCTAACTACTTAGAACCAAAATTTTAGAACCAGATCCTAACCCTAAGCTAGTAATGTTATTCAGTGAAAGCTAGACAGCTTCATAAGCCACATTGAGGAGGGATGTAATTTAATGGCGTCTCCTGGATGCAGTTCATAGTATCTGATGCTTCTGGGAAAGCTTCATTTCCACAACATATACAGTAAAAGGGGCAGAGAAGTGATCTGGATCACAGTTGCAACAAAGAAAACACCACCAATCCACCAGGACGTTTACCAGGGCTGACTCCCTCATGTTTCTGATGCTCTTAGAAAGGTGAATGGTCTCTTATATTTTCAGAAGATCAAACATGAGGTAGAAGAGAAGGAATTAGGCAATGAACAGTCTGACCTCAAATTGATATTATCCTATTTCTTCTAGAGAGAAACTTCCTATTTGTGTTCTGTAACTTCAGCCTACACTCATAAACTGAGAGACACTTTACAATGAAGATGCAAAAATATATGCATGCATGTCTTTCTCATATATAATCTATTTCCTTTCTACCTTTCCTTTCTACCTAGGCCCCATTCATCAACATCAAAAAGAGAAAGGCAGATTGGAAATGGCACAGCAAGATTAAACTGCAGCATATTCTTGTCACAGTTGCTTACAGTGATGGCTTCACTGGCACTCATTCTTTAGCCAATGGAAATACAAAATTGGGACCACAGTGATAATGGTACCCATAAGAGACTTTTTAAAAGTAGGGCCAGGGGATTTATTACATTGAGATGGAAAGCAGATATGCTGAATTCCATCATCCATCAATCCCAGTCAATATGGCCAATAGAAATGGCAGGAGCTGCAGTTGATGTCTCACACTGTGCTAGAACATAAAAGGAAGAAAGGAATAATGAGTTGTTAAAGATCTCAGAACTAGCCAGCATTGCGTGGACTTTTCCTCTCCACCAGCCTAATATGGACAAGTGCCACACAGGTATTGGGACTTTACTGTACATTTTTTAATTGTTATCTTCCTTCCTAAAAGTGTTCAGTTTGTTTTTCGATTGAATTTTATAGTTTATATGTCATATTAAATGTAGAAACAATTCTGAAGTGATTTCTCTTGGTCTGATTTGTTTTTATATCTCAAAAACATGGCATATTAACAGGGGTCTAAAATTTAATAGGGGTTTAAAATTCTATATCCATTGTACATCTCAGACTATAAAGATGGACCACAGCTTGAGAGAGATGTTTATTGCTTTTAAATGCATCAGCAGAATGGTGTTTTCCATTTAGCTTCTTATGATAGCAACTATCAGATTTTTTCCCCCAAAGGAAATGAAGTAAAATGTACACAATATGCATTTAAATACAAAGCAGCAAGGTGGGGATGGGCACTAGCAGTTTTGTTTCTCCCTCTTTTACATAGATTAGAGGTGAGGAGATCTTCATTGGTTCTGTAACTCAGGTTCGTAGTCCTTGTTTTATTTCCAGTTCATAGAGTTCCCTTGTGTCTTCAGAATTTTGACAGTTCCAGAAGTGAAAATTATCCCAATAACTATAAAGAATTGGGAGCTCATAATGGAGTAGTATGAAGGTACCCACAGTTATTTGATGCATCTGAAACTATTCATAAAATTCAGCAATTTCTGAGGCTTGCTTACTCCAGCCAGGGGGGCTCCTGTCTATCCTTATTCCTTCCAAAGACCACGTTTAGGTCAAAATTTGGCTTATAGCTTATTGATTTGTTTTACTATAAAACCTGGCTTGGAATTAGAACAAGCCCTGAATCCAGATGCAGAACCTCAAAGCTACTGACTTGTTCTTGCTGCTGTTCCTCACTCCCCTCTCCACCTTTGCATTTCCTGCTAGCATGCTCTCCGCATCCTTTCCTACACGTTTCTCTGAAGTCTTCTGAAAATAATTCCTGGCTGCTTCAGTGCCAGCTTCAGTCTCCTTCACTGGCAAATGTTTTCTTGCTTTTAAAACTGTATCATCTTTCAAAAGAGGAACTGATAAACCGAGGTGGAAAGGGAGGGACAATGCTAGAACTTGCCATATTCTTCAGTTTTATGCCGATTGCTTGCTGGCCTTTTATGAAGATATATAGACATTTATTATGAATAAAATACCAGCTGCACTCCAAAGTCCTTGATAGGAGAAAGGCCCAAAGTGTCTGTCTTCGGGCATGCTTGTGCTCCCAAGCATGGAAAGAAGCATGTTAGCCAGCCAGCAATCTATCAAATTTACTATCCGACAGTGCGTTGCACACCCAGATAGGAAAGTGTCCATGGGTAGTGAGGCAAATTTTCTGTTGAATTAATGATGAAGGGTCAACACAGATTACATTGTGAATTAAGGGTGAACATAGTGAAATATGAATCTGAGCTGGTCAGTATCCTGGTCCAGCTTGTTTATAAAGCCTGAGCTCAATGAAGAAAAATGTTCCAATCAAATGCATCAGAAATTGTCCTCATTTTAATTTTCCAGAATTCCCACTATTATTTCAAGATATTTTGGGAAACTGATACTTAGAATGCTGCCAGAGCCTACCACAAGAAACTGCCCAGCATCCTCTCCTTCTGTGTGTGTCTGTGTGTGTCTGTGTGTGTGCATGTGCGCACACACACACACACACACACACACACACACACACCACCTTGCATTTCAAACAGGCCCAATCTCATTTTAAACATAAAGATTCAGTGCTTGTCTGGGACTTCATTTTTACCCAAGTCTCATCAGGGCTTTGCTCCAGAATCTATACTCAGTATTTGGAAAGGAGCCTGGATAGAGCCCTGGAGCATAAGAAATAAGCATATGAATTTAGGAAGCTGCTTAATGCAAGAGAGTGCAAGCTTTTCTTAATAGGATTCAGGAAAAGAACTTTCCTACCACGTAACATTGGTTTGGGGGTGGGAGAGAGAAAGAGAGAGAGAAAAAAACTGCAGATACTGTGGTTTCAACCTGATTTATTCTATATGCAAAGCACTGTGATGCGCCTAATCAAAAGTGGCAATCTACAGCTTCAGAATCCTGGGGCCTTCGGCCTGATTTCAAAAGCCCTTTGTAAGTAATCAACTCAGATCAGATCTTTTCCAAAAGCAATTTATCCTTTTCTTTGCAGCTGAAGAAAAACAAGTGTGTGTGTGCTTGACGTCTCTATCCACATCCACTTTTTGTCTCTTGCTCTGCCCACAAGTGCCACCTCCAGCAGATTACTTCTATAAGAAAATAGCTCTTGAAAAAAGGAAGGTTGTATATCTTTGCCTTAAATAAATTGAATTTTCCTTCATCTTTCATTCTCCCAGAAATGTTGCATAATCTTCAATTTCATGTAGCCCCAGCCAACCTGACCAACCTCCAGGAATGTCCAGACCATCAACATCTAGATCTGTGAAGTTATGGGAAAAGAGATCCTGTGCTAAAAACCTAAAACCTTTTATTTTCAAATTAATCTCTGGAGATCTATTCCCCAGTTCAGAAGATTGACTAAGAGAAATAATATTCTGACTTATTTCCTCTGCCTCTTTTAAACTTTCTCTCTGCTTTTATACATATCAAATAGCATAGCAATACAATCTCTCACTTTCTTCCCATTACCAGTGAGAAGGTGGAGAGCAGTAAATCACCAACCCAGATACAATCTATATTGCTTGCTTAATGAAGCTAAGTTACCAGAGATAGTTTAAAATGTTAGATACAGTATTATATATAGCACTGCAGCTGAATGAATCACTAGCAACGTGTAGGGATTTTCTGCAAGTATAAATGACCCTTTCTGAACCTTTAAGGCAGTAGGAAATATGAAATTACATCAATTTTATATTCAGTACAGGAGAAAATATAAGCAATGTATGCAATGGGGGTGAGGGGATGTTCTCTACCTTTTAAAGCTGCCTTTCCTTCTTCTTCAGCAGCAGCAACTCTTACCCATTCATAAAAAATAAATTTTGAAAAGACACTACCTAGTTTGCACTATGTTCAAGATCCTGAACCAAATTAAAGACAAAGATGGTCACTTTTCAGGTGACAGCAAACTTTTCAGGACACAGGCAGTGTTATTTCCCTCAAGGTGATGAGCACTAACAGGTTCTACATTTAAAATATGGGTAAAAATCTCATAAATTTTTCATGTGATAAAAAAGCTTTGCCCATTGTGGCAGAAATCCTTCAGATTTGGATCATATTTTATTCCTTTTTGAAAATATTTAATTTTGGAGATCCAGGTTTCCCAGTGAGAGTTGTGGGCATTATGGCTTCTGTGAATGCCACATGACCAAGTTTGCCATATTCAAAGAGAAAATATAACTCAAGCATATTTTGAAAATTTATAGTAAGAGGCCCAGGTCAACCATATTATTGGGTAAGGCCAAGCTGGGAGAAGGGTGCTGTGATAACACAAAAAAGTAACAGAACATTTAATTTGTTATGATAAAACACCGGTAGGATTTTCCACTTGGGTATCAAAATTATATGCAAACCTGCACATCGATTTGAAGGGAAGAGGGCTTATTGGGTTCCTAGTTCCTGAAAACAAAATACCCAGAGCTGGCTGAACTGCAGATGAAATACTTTGGGGGCATAGAAAATGAATTCTGGGAGAAATTGAATTGACTGAATTTCTGATAGAAAAGAATATAAATGGCTCAAGGCTGAAACGTGAGGTTCTTGGTGCTCTCTGGGCTTGATTGTTTGCTTGCAAATATTTCACTACCTGTCTAGGTAACATCATCAGTGTGAGTGTGCGTTTACTGCCTGTTTATATACAGTACATTGCAGCAAACCCCATATTCAGTTACAGTGATGATATTACCTAGTTGGATAATGAAATGTCTGCAAACAAAAAAAACAAGTTCAAAATGCACCAAGAACTTCACATTCTGCCTGACATAATGTTCTTAAAAGCTTAAAAAGAATTTTTTGTCATGTTGAAGGGATTTATTCATTTTGCTGAGAAAGCATTGTGGAGGCAGTAACTAGAAATAGATTTCATCTCATCTGGAAGGAGCTCCAAAGTAGCCTACCTAGGAGATCTGGGAAGAAACCCAACTGGAATTGTTTTGCACCTGAAAATGTATTCTCTTTGCACATCCTCAAGTATTTGAACAGGTGGGACAGACCAAGCCTGTCTTGGTCTGTTTTGAGCTGTTTTGAGCTAAATTGGTTAGAAAGCTCCTGGCATGTATAATCTTTTCAGAATATTTAGTAATTTATTTCCATTTTCTGTTCAAAGTTGCCTTTTTCTCCACAGATATTTTTTCATCCTCTTTCCACAGGGAGATGTATGATACTGTACATGCTAGTCAACTAGATAGATAGATAGATAGATAGATAGATAGATAGATAGATAGATAGATAGATAGATAGATAGATAGATAGATAGATAGATAGATAGATAGATAGATAGATAGATAGATAGATAGATAGATAGATAGATAGATAGATAGATAGATAGATAGATAGATAGATAGATAGATAGATAGACAGACAAACAAACAAACAAACAAACAAACTCCTTGGAGGATTGTCATCATTGGCAAAAAGGAAGAGCAAACACAGGGATCTCATTCAAGGAAAAACTTCACATTCATCTCCTGTGCTTGCACGTGATTTGACTCTAATATCTATTCACTGTGCCTACTGGAATTAATTCACCTGCCCTGTTGCAGTGGCAAAAAAAAAAGACATTGGTGTCTGAATTTCCTTGTGCACAGAGCCCTCTTCAGGAAGAGAAGAGAGAAAGAAGAACCAGAATTGGAGACAAAAGAGGCTAGATTGTCTGAAAAAAAGGAAAAGCAAGACATGGAAGAGTCACTGCTCAACCATACTCAAGAAAAAGGAAGTTGCTGATTTCCTAGCTGTAATTCATTATTATAATCACCATGCACATAAGTAACCCACCTTCTAAATTTAGCTACCATCTATACATTATGCAAATAACACCCACAATTATTCTTTTGGATTGTCCTGTCTTGCCCAGCTTAAAAAACAGAAAGGAAATGCAGAGGTCACGACAGCCTGAATTTTGCACTAAATGTTTGTTTAAATACTAATTTATAGCCTACTTACAGGACAAGGTAGATGGCATTGCAATTAAAAAGACAAAGTAATCTAATTAAGTCATAAGAATAATAATGCATAAATAATTCAAGCAACAAGTAAATACAACAATAATGGAAACTAAATAGATTATATATTATCTAAAACACAGGGTGCTAGAACAGAAGGTGATTGTACATAGATTGGCATCAATAAATCTTTAATTATTTCTACTCTGGTATTCATGCATTTTCGGGCTGTATTTCAGAATTATAATGGCTCAATGCTACTACTAATAATACTATTCCAAAAAAGTACACTTTATACACTTCTTTCTGCATAGCTGTGGAATTACTACCAGCATCAAACTTTGATTATATTCAATGTTACCTATGTATTCTTGTTCGTCCATCGATTTCAATGAAGACCTTGACATCTTATGGCTTATGGGCCATCAACGGTATATCCGTAGATGGCTGATAAGACCGATGTTAGCATGGAATGTTCTGCCACATACTGAACAGAGAAAAGTGGACACTATTGCTTCAGCATTTGCAGCTCTGGCTTTACGGAGTGCTCACTTCTCTTGTGCCAAGATTGTCCTTCTGTGTTCATATGTCTGGCACCCCTGGTAAACCAGGGTACACCATGTCGGTCGATCATGCGCCAAAGATTCCCAAGAGATGGTGTCATTTGGAACTGCTTGTTAATGTCATAGACTTTCTAGTATACATATTTCCAATAATCTGGGGAAATCAGTTCATGTATCTCCATTTGTCAGATCTGCCCCAAAACAATCATTTAGGAAAGCAGATTCTCGACTCCAATTGATTGAAGTGAAAAGAACTTTTGCTAAAGTTGTTGGTTGCAGGAAGGTAAGGCAAAAACTGAGGTTCCTGCTCACCAATACAAAGAGCCAAGCCCACCGTTCCCCATCCCTCCCCCCAATGTCCAGTCCATTGTCACCCAATCTGGGATCGCCATGATGTTGTGGGAAACTTTGGGTTGTTTAGGCTGCTGGAATTTCACACTCAGGGCAAGCAGCCTTGAAGATGCCTGGCATAACCGGTACAAACAGCAAATGGCATTAATTCTTTGTCACTTCATTACTATCTGGTCCTTTCAACTGTGCATGAACTAACCCATGATGAGTTCATGTCTTATACTTTTACCTTAATCCCCCCAAATCAGCTCTACTACATTCAGGAAGGGCATCACCATTTCTTCAAAGCACCATGTCAATGGAGATTCTCAGTCATCCAGGTCATGGTTGTCCCAAAGGTGCTTTTTCAAAAGACAACTGGGCTTTGTTTTTCCTTGAAGATGTTTTGCTTCTTACCCAAGAAGCTTCTTCAGTTCTGAAGAAGCTTCTTGGATGAGAAGTAAAATGTCTTCAAGGAAAACGTCTTTTGAAAAATCACCTTTGGTATTTTCAGAGCACCCTTCTTTTCATAAAATATCTCTCAACCTAATCTGAGAATTATAGAGGTTTCCTGCAAGAGAGATTATTATTCTATTCCCAAATGACAGAGTTGTAGGCACTTTTCTAAATAAAGAAACCAGATTTAAAGGATCTTAATTCAATCCTCCTATATGAATTATTTTGATAGTGGTCATATTTCATTCATCCATTACACATATAGCTTTCCTGTAAATTTCATTTTATTCTATAACAATTAAAACAAACAAGCACATGTTTCTTCCATATACTAGAACTATACATATTATACAATCTCTATACAAAATTGTATAGAGCTCTCTTTTCTCAGAATCCACTTAGGATCATGGATTTAAGTCAGATTGGATCATTGCAGTGAATTAGATCAGAGGATCTGCTTTAGGACTGCTGGAAAAGACTCAAAATTGATGTGGATCATTTTTGTGCCCATTATAGTACTTATTCTGAATAAGAGTACATATTCTGTATCCTTGAGTGACATCAGCTTCCAAACCTGTCAATTAGAAGCTATCTAATATCAAGTTATGGCCATGCAAGATGGACTTTCTTTCTTTGACTGAATTTTCTTTCTTTGAGTAGGGTTGCTATTTGGTGAATTTAAGACTTTTCACATCTAACAAGTCTTGGGTATTTTTCCAAATTGTATAGTGGGATTCATAAGAAAAAAGAAAAGTAACAGAGAGATATAACATACCTCCTGCTTCTGTTTTATGTTGATAAAATAAAAACAAAACCACAAGTGTAAAAGACTACAAGATGTTTTTCATTTTTTTTCATTTGAAAAGAAAAACAGTTATTTCTCCATCTGTTTGAATCAGTGTGGAAAACAACACACGCAAATTTTGGGTAAGTGTGCATATGGGAGTGTATTTTAATAGCATGTAACTGTACTTAATCTACTTAAACAAAAATATTGTACTACTCATTTGCATGCAGGCATCATTCTTACAACAATCCAATTCTTCATAACCATGTTAAACAAATTTTATTATTTTACAGAACTTCTTGTATAGATGAAAAACGAAGAGGAGAGGTAAACAATTTCCCCAAGATCACTATGTACTGTAAGTCTCCCATAGTAAAAATCTAGCTTTTGATCCTCTGGATTAATGAATGTTTCAGAGGAAGAGGAAAGTAAACAAATATCCATCTGTAATCACGTTTTTCAATTGTTTTAACACTGATGGATCAGCCAACTCAAAGAACATAAGAACTAATGACTCATTGCATTGATTATTGTTTAGAGCCTGCTTTGGATGGAAGGTTTTGTCCTGAAAAAACTAACATTCAGTATTACCATAAACTTGGCAATGATTCCCAGGTCCAAACAAGCCACTTGCCAAGCTCAGCAACACAGTAATATGTATTTATTCTGGCCAGGTTTCACAGCATCCCTTGAGTCTATTAGTTCACTTTGTCCTTCATCCTATTATTCCAAATAAATTTATCTCAAATAGCATCCTTATTCAAGAAACCTCAAGATAGTGAATCAGAGTTTTAAATTCTTCTGGGACCTTTGGTAAGTCAGCTGATTGTAAATACTGTACTATATCATACTGTAGTTGTTTCTCTTTTCATCGTCTTTATATAAATTCTTATAGAACTCATATGCCACTAGTTTCTTTCCTTCGTTCTGGCATAGCATGTCACCCTTGGCATTATAAAGTTTGGTAACCCTCTGCTTATTGTATTATAAATAAAAAAAATTTTTTAAAAAAGATAGTGAATCAGAGGAGGCAGGTGTCAACGTAGAAAAATCTAGTCTTACAGGTATAAAAGTACTGTAACTGTTGAAACCATTCCCTGGTTTCCATCATCCATACCTAGGCACATGCACACAACTATATCCTGCTCCATTTACTCAGAAATTCATGCTTGTTTGCTGTACACGAAGATGAGATAGAATTCCTGTACCAGTTTCTGATTCTGCATACTCTGACACTGGGAAATGGAAACAGGTCACTGATCATCCTTTCAGTCGCTTGCCTGTCCCAAAAATGGTTGAGGAATTTTGGCATTAGAGACTCCAAGGAAGTCTTTTCTTGGTGTTAATCATCCACTGAACAAGATGGTGCTAGCCAGAAGGTTCATTTTTTACTGGTAACTTTTTTCTTACGAGCAGCAACTAGGTCATAAAAGGGATCTCTAGAGATGCTGGTTCTAAAATAAAAAAAAATAGAAAAAATATTAAGATTTGACTGTTAGTAAAACGCCGATTGCCTCCTTCACAGGACACAGTGGAATCTATAAGCTTGAAGTTGGGAAAAGAAACAGGCCATGTGATAGTTTTGTACATCTTCCATGTTTACAGGTAATGTGTTATTGAAATTATACTAAGCAGGAGGGCATGACAGTGGCCTTCATATTCTTTCTAGGGAACTTTGGTGGTTACCCCAAAAAGTTGGATACTGGGTTTAGAGAACTCTTCTCATGCTTAGAATGATCATGACAATGAAAGTAGGAAATAAGGAAGAGAGCACTGCTGAAAAGAATATAAAGCATTATTCCCTCCCAGTTTTTGATAACGAAATTGATATTTTTATCTGTGTTTGAAATGTTTGCCAGGATTCTCTTTTCTTTGATTTATGGGGTAAAACAATTTTTCACTATGTTGCTTTCTATCTCTGCTCACCCCTTGGCAACTTCCATCACCAAAAGTATCCCTTTTGTGTCATAATTTGGAAGGAGACCTCAAAAGTAAATGCAGTCAGGTAGTTCACACATGCATGTTTCTTACTTGATGATTGCATAGGAAGTCAAAAAGACCAGAGACAGAATAATGCAATAATTTCAAATGCAATATCTCATGGCAGTTTCATGAAATAGGGATACGAGCCACTGTTAAGCCCACACTAAAATATTTTTCATGTCATTGTTATCCCACCATAGAATGACAGCCTTTCCTCCTTACCTTATGGCTTCAATCCATAGGTCACGGTCCTCCTCGGAGGCTGCAGAGATCTTATAGGACTGGTGCTTGCCTTCAACCACCCTTCCATCCCCATCAGTCTTGCAAGCTTTGATCTTCTGCCCTTTGCAGTTTGCATTGAAGAGCTCAAAGCAATTCTGAGAGGGAAAATGTGGAAAGCAGTAAGAATCAGCAATGCTACTATCTCCAATATCTGGTATGTATGTGCACATCTCTTTTGTGATGCAGGTGAGAAACATCCTGGACCTCTCTATGACCCAGGACAAAGATCCTAAAGAGATTTCATTTACACTGACCAGGATAGCTGGGGATGATAGGACTGCTAATCCAATACATCTGGAAGAGGATGATAGTTTGCACACTTGTTCCATTTACATATGACTTACGTATTCCAACTGGTTTCACCTAGCCCGCCATTTATGGACTAATATGCAGAATGGAATGCAGTTAGTTATTGCAATTATTATCTTACAACATGAGCATTTTGTATTTCTCCAGATGATGCAGCATAGTTCCTAGACCATCCCCATCCATAAAGTACCAACATTTATTTTACAATGTACATTATGAGAAGATATTGGGAGCTAATTAGATTCAGTTCCAATAAAATGCTAAATCATGGAAGATGTTACGTGAAGAAGTCCTCTGCTTAAGCACTTCCCCCTCTCTGCTTTCCTCTCATGCTCTCCTTTCCTTCCATTAGTCATTTGATGGATTTCAGCATACCCCAGTTTTAATTGCATTTTACCATTCTTGTATTAGCCACCTGAGACCATACAAGGAAAAGCAGAAAATAAGCATCTTAAATAGATCATTTGATTACTGCTGGACCGGCAAACTAGGGTACATGCGTATTTTGCAGACCAGGAATAGACATTAAGTTTTGTTTTCCTTTTTTCTAACCTTGATTTTTGATTTACTGAAAATAAAGAGGTAACCAAATCAGAGAATGAAGGCATAGGAAGATAAGGCACCAAGATATAAACAAGCTCGTATTCATTAGATACTTATCTAAATAGAGCTGGAAAATAATAAACCAGTCCAGATCCTATATTGAGTCCATTTTTAATTAGATTCTGAAGATTTGGGATACAGATTTTTTGGGAAAAGGCCATAGCTGAGGTTTCACTTGAATCCCAGATCTTCAGAATGCTTGTGATCTGGGAAGATGTCCATGGAAGGAAGCCCCACTGAGTAAGCATATACAGGCTTGGCATAGTGTCACCTGTTTAATGAAAGGAAAACACTAGCAAGGAATCCCTTTTTGATCATACTTAGCTGGTCCTTGGCAAGAATCAGCCATTTATCCATCCAAATGACATGCAAGAAGTTAAAAGCTCTGATATCTCTGAAAGCTTTGTATGGCAATTTCGCTGCTTCAACTTGGTCTACTCCTTTAATAATTTTCCAGCATGGCATATGGCATTATGTATAATTGCTGAAATTTTCTCTCCCTTCCTATTTTGATAAGTACACTGGGAGACAAGGAAGAAAACTGACTTCTGATCTGGTCCCAGTTTTTCTCCAGTGGAGTTTTTTTGATGAGATCATCCTGACGATGGATGATCTCTGTGAAGTCTGTATCTTGGGTCCAAACATTGAAACAAAAGGTTTCTTCTTATTTTTTGAACAACAATTTTAATGTAGATTTCACAAAACATTATCCTAAAAGCTCCATATTGAAAATATGGAGTAGATATAAACCCAGCCTGTGCCTGAAAATACCTTTAGGGGTCTCAGCACAAGAAGCATTCCATAAGAAAGAAACAGCAGGTAGAGAGAAATTGTTAACCTATTGAGAGCTGTTCGAATTAGAGCATGGAGAATATAAAATGAAATCGAGAGAACAACCGGTTGCAGAGGGGTTTAGTTTTAAAAAGGTCGTTTTTATCATGCTTGGTAGACTTGTAAAAAAAGCCATAAAATTAGACTTCTAGATGAGGAAATGGTAGACTAAAGGTGGCTCAACAAAAGGAGGAAACATAGCAGCATAGAATCATCATAAGGCTGGAAGAATTCAAAAAAATTGAAATAAAGAACAAAAAACAAACAAATAAGACTTTTATACTAGAAAGTTATACCAGAAAGGATTAAGGGTCCAGTTAAATTTGGAATATGATTTTGGAATTCGTTATAATGAATTTTGCATGTGGAAAATAGATTTGTTTGGACTTTTGCAAGACATAAAGGTAAACAATTTTAAAAATTGGAGTCCTTTAATAAAAAGTATATATACAAAGAAGAGAAAGAATTTGAGATCTTAAGTTTCCTATTGCTTTTTTTTCAGTCCTTAAATATACAGTACATTTCTTTGGTGGGGTTTGGAGCAAAGAAATTACAGAAGAAAAGGCCTTATGGGTGAAAGTATCTTTAAGAAATTCAGTTTCAAGTTTTATTAATCACTGTTCTGAAGTTATAATCCCTGGAATTTCCAGTATGATCAACTATGCTGGACTTTGCAGATGAGTCCCACCCATTGTTATAATCCAATCCAAAAAGATCTCCTGAGAGACAATCTTGCCCCCAGATTGAGGAGGCTTGAACAGAGGAATAGAATGGAACCTGAATTGAAATGTTCTGCAGTGCAAAATGTTAGTTCTGATTTATGATACATTGGAATCCTAAATCAACAATGAACAGCACATGAACAAGGGGAATTTAGGGACTGGATTCCACAGACTTCATGGTCATCACTAACTTCTAAAGAAGAAAGGTGTTTGTCTGCGTGTGTGTGTGTGTGTAGACTATAACTAAAAAATGGAAGCAAGTAAATTCTTTATAATTCAGTGGGAAACCATACTAAATGGTTCACATAACACACTAAATTGTAAACATGGAATAATAAAACATAATTGTTGAATTTCCATATCGTGCTATGCCCAAACGAATAAAACATGTATTTAACATAATGGTCTTGTTCTCACATACTATTTATATATTTGTTATATATTGATTATATTTTTATTTTATGTGCTAAAAACATAATAAAAAATCAACAGCAGTTAAAACACAACATTACAATTATAATAGGTGCTATGGCTGCATCTAATAAAACTGTGCTCCTGCAATACACTAAAGCAGAAATTAACTCAGCCTAATCTGGCATGTTTTACAAACCCAATGGCAATGACTTACTGGTTTCTTGGGATCATCTACTGGTTGAACTGATAGGTTTTCCAGCGGGATTATCCCTAGAGGCTCTTTGTCCTAGTAAACAGCAGAAATCATAAGTGAATTGTCCCAGTGTGCATATAATATCAGTGAAATTAATGTAAATCTTAGATTTCCATTTCAACATGTCTGGTAGAAGAGTTAATTCCTTATTTGTTGCATGGGATTCCAGTTCAGCCAAAAACAAAAACAAAAATGTGACATCTTACAAGAAGTCCTACAGTTGGACTGGGAAGCAGAATTTCTTAAGAGTTTGGAATTAAGATTAAGATTAAAATAACCTTTATTGTCATTTTTTTACTTTGAGCGCACTGGTACACATTAAAAATGAAATTCTATTGCTTGCTCTCAAAAGAAAGTGTATATCTACCCATACACATACATAACACAATATACATATACAATATACAATATATAATATACATATACATATAAACAGTGCTTTTTTTCTAAAAAAAAAAAAAAAAAGGTGACAGAACTCACACACAGCATACAACCCGCCTTGCCTACCCTACAAGGTTCCATCCAAAAAAGGTGCCGGAACTCCGTTCTGGGCGTTTTATGAGAAAAAAAGCCCTGCATATACATATACATATACATATACATATACATATACATATACATATACATATACATATACATATACATATACATATACATATACATATACATATACATATACATATACATATACATATAATACATACACATACATACATACATACATACATACATACATACATACATACATACATACATACATACATACTCTCCCATGGACTGGCATTTTAGCCCTGACGATGTCGGAAGATACCAACGAAAGCTTGGTGATTATCTATGTTATTAATCTTTTTTAGTTTATTATACTCCTGGTGTTCACGTTTTATTGATTTGAAGATACATACATACATACATGCCTACACCAAGGAATGACAATTTTTGATACAACTTCTGTTTTAGAAAGGAATCAGGGAAATAATTCATTCCAGAAAGTCAAAGCAATGAGATTACGATCTGCAGGTGATACATACTACCCCATATAATTTTGAAGAACCAGAGAGCCTTCTGCTAATGCAATCAGATAAAGGATTCTGCATCCTTTCATTAATTTTTTCTCAGGTTGATTGCTTATCTCTACAACTAGAAGTAGTGAACCAAGCATAATCAAGCATGAAGTATACTAATGTGGAAGACCATAAAGCTGGAAGATTTCTGCTTGGATATATCAGCAGGATAAAGTCAGATAGTGGGCATACTCTTCCTGAATACAGTTGTGGCTCAACAGAGCAGTCAACGTGGAGCTTAGACAACTTTCTGATTCACTTAAGCTGTAAGACTAGACAAGAAATCTTATATACTGAAGATAATCCCCGAGGACACTCTTACCGTGGTGTATTCAAAATAGTACAGGCAATTATCTGTCAGAATGAACCAGCGACGTTTCCAGGTCTTCACTCTGCCTCCTAGAATTAAAAAAAAAGAATTAAATGAGCTAATTAGGGGATTTTTTGTTTTTGTTTTTGAAAGAGAGAGAGAGATAGTGGTAAAGCTTCATGTCACACATCCATAAAAATGGGAGGTACTATATATCTCAATATGAATTAATGAATAAACAATATTTGCTTTAGCTAGTAAAGCCAGGGGTCAAAATCTTCATCAAAACATCAAAAGCTAAGTACCAGTTTATTTATTTATTTTTCACATTTCTGAACCATCCATCTCCCTCAAACGACTCTGGGTGGCATATAATTAAAACATTGAAATATAAAACAGTGTATAAAATTTTAAAATGTTAGAATTAAAAGTTTAAAAACAAATAAAAAATATAAAGGAGGCAAGAGTAATTAAACCCCATTAAAAACTGATTGGCAAAAGCAAAAGGAGGGAGGGCTCTCGTGGCACCAATGCACCCTTCAACTGTGTGCTCCTTTGGGCTCCCCACGCAAGGCCGCAGAGCCATAATTTAATCCTTTTTCAGAAGGCCAGGAATGTGGGGGTCTGCCTCAGCCCCGGGGAGAGAATATGCTATAAGGCAGAGGCAATGGCAGAGAAGGTTCTCTTTCTAGAGCCCACCAGTCGGAGTTCTTTAACTGATGGAATCTGCAACGTATGTAATGGGACGAAGCCACTTCCTTAAATAGCCTGGCTCCATGCTACATAGTGCTTTACAGCTCATAACACACACTTTGAATGGGACCCGGAAGCAAATTGGCACCCAATGCAGTTTGCAGAGCAGAGGTGTTACATGTGCCCTTCTAGGGGCATCCAGTATAGCTCTCGTGGCCACATTTTGTACCAGCTGAAGCTTCTGATACTTTTCAAGGATGGCCCCTGGTAGAGTGTATTGAAATAGTTCAGACAGGAGATGACCAAGCCATGAACGGCCAAGTAGAGAGCCTTCCTATCCCGGGACAAGGAGTTTGCCTACTCCTGGTTAAAAGAGATGAAATTAGAATTCTGCCCTATAATATCCTACATTTCATGGCATAACCTACAAAAACTTGTTTCTAGTCCATCATCTAATCCTCAAGCTCTTGCTGCTGTACAGATACTTTTTTCAGCTTATTTATGCTAGTTTTTTTTTTTAACAGAGTGTTGGTTTAGGGCAGAAAAATATCTATCTCAAGAGCCAAATATTATCCAAGACTATCTCCAGGAGAGGGTTCACATCATAAAATGTGGCCAAAAGTCTTCCAAGTCTCTCTCTTTCAAATCCCCTTCTTTTCCCCTGGATATCATCCAGTTCCCATAGCAATACTGAAGGTGACAGGCATTGGAGAACCAGCACTTGAAAAGTTTCACAACTAGAGCGTTCAAGATTGCTTTCTTAAAATACTGGTAGTTATTGTCTTATAAACATTCATTTAGTGATCATTTGAAGTTACAAGGGCCCTGAAAAAAGCGACTTACGGCTGGTCTTCACCCTTAGAATCATGTGATCAAAATTTTGGCATTTGGCAACCAGCATATATTTACAACACTTGCAGCATCCCAGGGTCATGTGATCACCCGCCAGCTTTCAACAAGCAAATGTCAGTGGGGGAAGCTGGATTCGCTTAACAACTGCAGTGATTTGCTTAACCATGGCAAAACAAGATCATGAACTAGGTCACTTCTCACTTGAAGCACCTTGTTTAGCAACAGAAATTCTGGCCCCAGTTATGGCAGTAAGTTGAGGACTACCTGTATATTTTTTTTCCTTTAAAAGTCATGGCTTGGCTTCTCAGTGAAGAGAAGAAAGGAGAGACGGTGTTTAGGTAAAATGGGACTTTGCCCCAGGAATGTTATGGATTTGATTCAATTGGAGCCAAAATACTCTATTCTTTTTTTTGCGGCTTTTGATTTATACCTTTAAAGAGCACAGAGGAAGACGTCAAAGAGCAGCCAAGCAGAAGAGTGCACTGTTAATCAGAAATAAGCCTCACCAGCTTAATCCTAATAAGCAGGTTGATGAATTAGTGAAACAAAGTATATGGATGGGAAAGGAAAGAAAAGAGCATTTCATTAAATCATCTCTCTTTGAATTGTGAGCTGCTGTACAAATTATTGGTTAAATTACTGGGTTTTGACAATTCTGGTTCAAATCACCTGCTCATAAATTTGGTTTATTATGCAGGCTTAGAAAGCCTGTCAACATAGCCACAGAGTTTTCAATTTATCCTTTGAAAAAGTGTCCCCAGCACTCTCCCCAGCAGCTGGTTCTCCAGGTGGCTTTCCCCCAGCCCATTAAATGATGCAAGTCAATAGGATATTCAGTAAAACTTTAAGTGACAGATATATATGCCATTTTGTGTGCTGGATCATATCATGCAGCAACTAGCATAAGTTACGTCTTTCTCATGATATGGTAAATGTGAACACATTTCATTAAAACATTTTGTAATTTTAACGATACATGATGTACAATCATTGATGTGAAAAAGTAAAATTCTCAACAAAACTTTAAAAAAAAAATGATGCAAGTCCACTTCCCAGGCCAAGTGAGGACCAAAAGATCAGCCACTGTGTTATGGCCTAGTGCAGTCTGCAGGAGTCTCTAGAGAAATATATACCAGAGCCAAACACCAGGGGTCATTCTCGCCCCATAGCTGAAGGCTGGCTGTCTGGCTTCTGCTGCTGCAGTGCTCTGCTCCAATATTAACACAATCCTTTTCCTTGAAAAAAGACTTAAAATTGAGTAGAAGTCAAGAGCAAGTTGTTTTTATTTTCTTATTAGCAAATTAGAAGCAGGTTACCTAGCTTGAGGAGCCAGCCTTCCCGACTAGGGTTGAAGAAAGTGTGGGTGAGATCATTTCCGTCGTCCTCTGGGATGGAAAAGGGTTCGTTTTTGATACTCTCAAATAAATTCTGCCAGGGAAAAGGAGAAGAGAAAGAAAGGGGAAGTCCTGAAGAGTATAAATGTTCAATTTACCAGGTCAATGTATTTACTTATCTGGTGCAGTAATAGGCCTCCTGATTTGATATCTCAGGCGGTCTTCCCCTTCCCGTGCCACCCGTTCCTTTTGATTGGTCTGGTCCTTGACTGGATCTGGAATCTCTTGCATGGAAAACAACGTCTCCATCACTTTGAAATGGACAGTCCTTTCCATTTATTAACTGGCAAATTTGCACTTTCTTAAGTTTAACCATATAGACCAGGGGTGTCAAACTGGTGGCCTGTGGGCCGGATGCATCACGTGCAGGCCATGCCCACCCCAGTTCCGCAAAGGCAAAAACCGTCATGATATGTCACAATACGTCATGTGATGCGATCGAATTTGACACCCATGATATAGACTAAACTAACCTGAGTCCCTAAAGACATGTAATATAGTTGTTTGAATACACATACAATTTTGACTGAATCACTAGAAATCTAGTCACACTATTACCACTTATTGAGTGGAGTCTAAATAAACTTCTTTGTTCAGCAAAATGAGATAGATATATGCTTTGCAATTTTTTTAAAAAAATGCAGGAAATTAGTCAAACCACTTCATTCTATCAGTTTTCTCTTTACATATGTGTGTGTATCACTTCTTGTAATGAAACTATGTTTTCCTACCATTTCTCTCAATCTAATTTGAAACCACAGTCATAAAGCAGATGCTGTTAATCAGAAATAAGCCCCACCAACTTAGCCCTAATAGGTAAGTTGATGAATTGGTGAAACAAATGGATGGGAAGTGAAGGAAAAGAGCATTTCATCATTAATGAAATTAATTCATTCTATGCTTGAGAGCCAATTTGGTGTAACGGTTAAGGTATCAGGCTAGAAATCAGGAGAGCATGGGTTCTAATCCTGTCTTAGGCACAAAGTCAGCTTGGTAATTTTGGGCCAGTCACTCTCTCACAGCCGTAGGAAGCAGGCAATGGCAAACCACTTCTGAAATCTTGCCAAGAAAACAGTAGGAACTTGTCTAGTCAGTCCTCAGGAAAATAAAAAAGTGATCGGAAGATAAGCACACACAAGTATGTTCAGGAAGTGAATTTCCATTTTACAGCATTTTCTTAAATCTGAGAGAACCACAAGTTTTGACTATGTGCATATAACTTATTGCTACGTTTTTTAAAGTGATTTCTCATCCAATGAAGTAATACTGGGATATGATGTCATATATTATGTAATGTTCCTGCAACTTCCTGAAATTGCTTACCCCAAAAGCTCCGCTTTTACTCACAAAGTAATTTCAGATTCCTATGCAAAGTTGCGTAGGAGCATTTCAAGATAATTTTTGAAAACTGATACTGAATTTGTACAGCTTTGCAAACTTTGACAGAAAATAGTGGTAGCTCTACGGTACAAATCAAACATGCTATGAAACCCTACTGAAGAGCTTGAGCTCTGCAAGAATAAAAATGAAAAAACTGTATAATTCCAACACTGGTCCACATTCAGCAGAAAAGCGAAAGGCCATATCTTGATGCAGATATAACTACGTTAATCAAGAGTTCCCATTAATGTAATGAGGCTTATGTGTATACAAATGTTTGCTAAAACATAGCTGTGAAAAACATTGCTGATGGGCATTTCAATTTATGGCTATCAAGTATGATTCCATTTGTCTTTTATATACTTGATAAATGCACCACAAAATAATTTGAATATCCCTATCTAGCTTAGGGATCCTAGAATAAATACAAATATTACCACAAACTACAAATCCTGGTGATTACATGGACACATCCATGTCATTTTCTTAGCAACAATTCAGAAGTGGTTTGATATTGATTTTTCCAAGTTTTTTTTTTTTTAAATTCCTTATCTAGCCTACAGCTTTGTACTTCCTTAATGTTTCATCCAAATCTAACCAAGTTTGAAAAAAACCTAAGATCATCTACTGGTAGGTACTGATAGAATTCTTTACTTGAATATGAGATGATTTTCTTTTATGTCTCATCTCATGTACTCCATTCGTTTGTTAGGGTTTAATGTAATTAAAAGATGCCAACCTGATCTACAAACTGTGAATACAAATCAATCAATCAAGTTATTTTGGGTATTTGGCAATAGATTAGAGCATCTTTTTTAGACCTATGACAGGGTATGTCTAATATCTCAGAGTAATTTGCCTTTCCTTAGCAAACAATGCTATTCACAGATACTATTATGCAAATTCTCTCATCACTCCATGAGTATACTGGGGATAACTGAATTTCTGAAGTGCACACAACCATTAAAACCACCAGAAATCTATTAGAAAAGGTGTGTTCATATCAGTAAAACAGACTGACAATTTGAGTTTATTTTATTACCTTACCTTCAGAAGTACTTCTTGAAGATCTTCTCCATTATTGATGCCTTTGTTCATGGACATGAACCGCTCAAATGGAGGCTTATCTTTGACGTTTGGATTATGGAGGCTGGTATTCAACATGATAACCGAGAATGAAAGGATGTAACAGGCATCTGACAAAGAAAAATGTAGGGTTAATAGCTGACAGTAGTGGATTTCTGAAAGAGAGAGTGATGATACCTAATGAGGCCTTCTAGAACAAGGGACTTACCTTGATACCTCAGCCTGTAACAATTTTCTCCAAAATATTTGCCAGTCACAAAGGCAATTCTGGGCTACTGTACATGCTTTTGTGACAGCCTCATTCTGTATACACATTGTGATTTTATTTCTGGATCAGTGCAATAAAAGAAATATTGAGACTACTACAAAAACAGTAACAGAGCTTAAGTAAAACAGCCCAGGGTCTTCTGGAGTTGGCAGCCATAATAAATATAAATAAGTAAATAAGCCTCATCTCCATTTCTTCAAGCCATTGAGACAGCACTGTCCAAAGACATTTCTGCGGGTCATGTGGCCAGCATGGCATCATACTGCACAGGATGCATACAGAGAAACACAGAACATTGTTATCTTCTCACTGAAGTGGTACCTATTTATCTACTCACATTTACATGCTTTTGAACTGCTAGTTTGCAGGAGCTGAGGCAAGTGATGGGAACTTTGCCTATCTAACTGCTAGAATATAGACCTTCTCCAGCATCTTTTAAGCCACTGAGCCACTGTGCCTCAATGAGTTGAAAGGCAGTACAGAAAATATACATTAATTGAGGCAGCTACATCTTGGGCTTGAAAGTTAGTAGATAATACAGAAATAGTATAGACACATTGATTTAAAGCACAGATTGAAATCAGACAGATATCTCTATCCATGCTATTAGGACTAGTGTTGTAGGATCCTAAATAAATATCTCCATCCATCCATTCACCTGTTGACTGAAAAATGCCTGGGTTGCAGTGACAATACCAATTGGCAAAAGCTTCCATCATACGGTCAATCTTCTGGGCTTCTCCAGGCAAACGGAAGCTCCACAGAAACTGCCTGTAAAGGAAACCATATCTTCAGAATCTTCTGTCAGAAAATGATAAAAATTTCCTGTCATAGAAACTAGAGATGATGTTATGATGCTCCAGACATTACTGAAAGCATGGTTAGTCTCCCAGGCCTTGGTAGAGGTTGGTTGTTGGAACCCTTGTTAGTTAACCCAGTTTTGTTTTTTGGGTGAGACATTTTCTCTTTTATATGCATTTTTTTTCTGTTACATATAAGTTGCCCAGAGTCACTGAGGAGTTAGGTGGTCTTAAAATTGGAATTAGTAATTAAATTAACAATTCTGCTATTTATGGTAATGTTTTTCAGCTGATGATTTTTTAATTGCATAGAACTTTTGACTTAGTTGAGAGGAAGAGGACAATCTTTTCTTTTTGCAATAAACTGAAGTCCAGGTTATAATTGTGGCTTCACACATGTGACCTAAGATTTACTTCATACAAAGCAGCTGTGTTCATCTAACATGCATAACTAGTTCAGTTATGAGCCTAGATGCTACGTTTCCACAGTATACTAAAAACTGGGTTAGTTTTGGGGGCTTAGTTACTTATTTTGTGAACTTGAGCCATTTGATTACATTATGGTTCAAGTTATGGTACAAGCTCAGTGACCATCTTGTGTGCCAACTGCTCTACTATTGGATCGATTTCTCTTCCATGCCACAAATTTAGAGTCACTTTTCACAGTGGCAGAGTCTTGAATCTTTACTGGTTTTGCACAGCAAGGCTGGAATTTATCTAGATATATATTATATGCATAGAATGGAACAGAAACTGCTTAAGTGCCTGAGAGAATTTATCCATTTGCTTCACATTCACAGCATCTCAGTTGGTTCCCCTCTAGAGAAGAAAAATGGGCATCAAGATCAAAAGAGAGCCATAGAATAATAGAGTTAGAAGGGACCTTGGAGGTCTTCTAGTCCAACCCTTTACTCAAGCAAGAGATCCTATTCTATTCTAAACAAGTTGTTGTCCAGACTCTTCTTAAAAGCCTCCAGTGATGGAGCACCCACAACGTCTGAAAGCAAACTGTTCCACTGGTTAATTGTTCTCACTGTTAGAACATTTCTCCTTGTTTCTCTCCTTGATTAGTTTAGCACCTAGCACCTAGTCTCAATATCTGAGTTACTTTGCATGTTTTGAAACTCACCGTAGTGCTTGCACAAGATTGAGATTGGCAAACTGGTGGCATTCTACAAAAGCCTGCAGTATCTGGAGATTCAGTGGATCCCTGGAAGGAGAAGATGATTAAGGTGAGAGACGTGGATTTTTTTTCCTCCCCCAAACATATTTTCCCCTGTGGCCTGAAGGCCAGAAGTGAAACGTAAGTGTGTTTATTCACTGACGATGGACTTACCTTTGCCCCAGGTAATCTCCTATGGCTGTTTTATTGAGTCCTTCTCCCTGGTAAAGAAATTTGGCAACTTCTTGTGCATCCAAGGAGAGTACCTTGTGCTCAACCAGATATTGAATACCCTGTTGAGGAAAATAGAGGATCCCTATGAGTTAACTGTGAATGGACTGTTGCTTCCAAGAAACAAACAAGAATGTGTAAAATAAGGGGCTATAAAAATGAGTGATGGTTATTGTTATATGTGAGCAGCTTAGCATAACTAGTTCCAGTTCTGATCACCATAATACAAAAAAATGCTGAGGCCCTAGAAAGAGTGCAGAGAAGAGTAGCAAAGATAGGTGCCTATCAAAGAAAAAGATTATGAGTGACATGATAGCTGTCTTCCAGTACTGAGGGGCTGTCACAGAGAAGAGCAATTAGAAGTTGTAGATGTTCCATCACTTGAGGTTTTCAAGAAGAGATTGGACAACCATTGGACCTCCCACCCAATGGGAGGTCTCCTAATCAAGCAGAAGGTTGGACTAGAAGACCTCCAAGGTCCCGTCCAACCCTGTTATTCTATGTTCTTTGTTCTATGACCTGAATCTTTTTTAAGCCATGAATTATCCCTTATTGCAAGTCTCAGGAATATTCAGTTGCTAAAGAAAAATGTAATAGGTTGTATAACTGGTTAATAATTTCTTCTGCTCTATGTATTTTAAGATTCCCAACAGTTTTTTTCTCAAAATTCAGCTACAACAGTTGGGCCATATGTTCCTAGTAAGCAAAATATAGCTGGATTCTGGAGCTCTGCTTTAGGCCCTGCTATTGTGGATCAGAACTGATTTCTTAACAAGAAATTTCTCTGTGGTGACATCATAACCATAGGATTCTCTTTCACGCATATGTAACTTCCTTAATTAATTGCATCAATTAAGTGAAGATATTTTGTTCCACCAGTTCCTTATTTTATTTTTCAATGTGTTCAACTTGCAGCTGTGTTTACAATAGCACTCCTCAATGTGAAGGTAAGTGGGAAATGGTTCTCAGAGTTGACGTTTTAGTGTTTACACACATATTCTTATTTGAAGAAGATGGATTTTAAATAGGGTTGGATATATTCTCTAGTTGAACTAGTTTTGCATGTGTAGGTTCTTTAATAACGTACAAATTGATCAGAAATAATAATGCAACTAATAAAGTGAGCTTAAAACACAATGGAAATCAATCATCCTATCAAATTGTCCTCCGTGTTTTTTTCTTAAAGTCCTTGTTCATATTCAACACACCTTTACCCCATTGTAGTAAGTGGTCACTTTTGACTGTAGTGTTGTTAGTAAAAGGAAGTAATTACACTGAGAGTATCAGAAAGATATAGTTCAGCATTAAGTGCAATTCACAATGGGTTACAGTCAGTGGAAAGCACAGAGATAATTACATCTAGAAAAGAAAGATAAGGATAAAGACAACTTCAGTTCCATCTTTATGTAGGCAAGTACCTGGTTGTGACAAATAGAAAGAAATATGGTGAAACCAAAACATGGGGATATATAAGAGGTTCAGAATGAAATTAGCTGTGGTTTACACAACTGCTAATTAGTAATTGTGGTTTTCCTTTTAAAGTATACGCTATCAATTCCAAAGAAGAGAAAGACGATTGGAGAAATACCAATGCACTCTTTATTCATAAGGAAGCGGATGTCGGAAAGGAGCAGAATATTTTGTGTATTCGTAACATTTTTCATTAGAAAGAGGGTGTTTTCTGATCATTCGTTAGAAAGAGGATTTAGATTTCTCAGAGCTGGACCTGTCTTTCATCATATGAGTTATTTCATTTCTTATAATTTCATAGTGGACTCATTACTTGGCTTTCAAAACTTTCATTCAAGTTTTCTAATTTTTTCCATTCTCTTTTTCAAGTAGTATATAAAAATTTGGCTTAGCTAATAATGTCTCTGTGTGTGTGTGGTTTATTTTTTTTATAAAAGCAACTAAGAGCCTTTCTCCATGGCTGTGTTAAAGTGCTATCAGCCAATCTTTGAGCCAGTCAAAAACTTTATTGGCATTAAAGTTGCTGGATCCATCAATTCCCTATTCTTCTATTGGCACAAAGCTGCCAAGTGATGTCATCCTTATTTATTATCCACGGGGCATGTTAAGAAAGGGCTTTGGAGAATTTCCTCAACTTTGTTTTCCTTCCTCTCATCATCATCTGACTGAAAACAGCTATCAATTACACTCTTTATTGGGGCATAGGGATTAGGGGGAGTTGAATTTTTACCAATGGCTGGTCTGGCATATTTAGTAATCTTTAGTTAAAATTCACTCTGACTTTGAGCAAATATTTTGCATATCTGAGTTCAACAGGAGCCCAACTATTATCTGACAATGGGGATCTTTTTGACATGGGTTTAATACACTAAATCCAACTCAAAACAAATAAAAACTTTAGTGCTTTTCTCAAAGACCATTAAAGCCATATTCAAAACCAGAGTAAACAATAGATAACTGGGTGGGGGTTATGCCACCCAGTCCAAGTACCACCACCTCTGTTTCAGCTGCTATTTGGGCTGGTCCCTAAGATATGGATTGGCTTTGAGACATGGTAAGTACAAGAGAAATTCCTTCCTTCCTTCCTTCCTTCCTTCCTTCCTTCCTTCCTTCCTTCCTTCCTTCCTTCCTTCCTTCCTTCCTTCCTTCCTTCCTTCCAGAAAATAGCTTTTTGAAACATGAAAGCTTTAAATCTTAAATTAAATCTCAATACAGACTTGTTCCTACCTTATCAGGATCCATATTAAATTTTTTCCGTCCAGTGCTCAAGTTCTTATCCCTCTGAATACGTTTGCTGCAAATATAAAAATAGGATCAGAGCACAGGGAAAAACAAAGGAAAGCCACCTTCTGTCTTTTCTAGCTGTTTGCTAAGTCCCAGAAATGTACACCAAACTTCCCCCATTGGATGCATTCAAGTTCAGTTTATACAACTGGTTTACTTAATTTTAGGCACATTCAATCTCAGTCGCTTACTTGTTTTATGTCAGACAAAATATAGGTACAAATTAAACATTACTAATTTATGAAATAAAAGGAACAGTATGAAGCAGAATAGATCTCCTCTGGTGTTGCTCTGTGCCCATTTTATGGAGCTTTTCATGCAAAAAAATTAATTATAAGCAATATTATAAGCAATAAAAGCAAAGTAAGTTTGGTCTAGTGCTTAAGGCACCAGGCTAGAAAGCCAGGGACTGCGAGTTGTAGTCCCGCCTTAGCCATGAAAGCCAGCTGGACAGTTACTTGGACAGTTACTCTCTCTCTCAGCCCATCTCACCTCACAGGGTTGTTGTTTGTGAGGAAAATAGAGGAAGAAGGTCTGTTGCCACCTTGAGTTATTTATAAAAAATAATAAAGGTGGCATATAAATAAATATTTCTATTCTACTATATATTACTGCCATAGTATGGTATACATAAGACATCCACTACTCTTGTTCTCGGTAATCTTATGTTTCAAATCAAAGTTTCTATTACAAAGTTTCTATTCTATTGTTTAGAAGATCTCTTTAAGCACTTGTTTAGCTTAGTTAATAGTTTAGTTTATTGATTAGCCCATAGGCTAGATCAAGATACAGAGTTCCAAACATATAATATTAATAAAAACAATTTAAAATGAAATTGGAGTAAAATACAATAATTTAATATATAGACAAGTAAAATAAGATAAAATTATATTTCAGTATCACCTCTACAATCTACCCCAATCAGTCCCACGTAGCCAATTTTATCCGAACCATTTTACTCAAGTACTGTGCTGTACTAAGTGCTGTTTTCAGATTCTGGCCACACATAAGATATGTTGTTTTAATATGGGGTTCCCCATGGGTCATTCATTTAACATATGAACCAAGATACCTGTCTCTCACCCTCTTATACAAACAACAATAAAATAGGATGTGAGCCAAGTCTTCTACCTCTATCTCCGCAAATGCATATACGTCTATCGAATGGTATAGAATGAAACCTCCTATATTTGACCATTGTATCAAGCTGTTCGAATCCTGCTTGCGTAAATATCTCCCTAAGATGTTTTGGCAATTATAACTCTAAATTTTGGCTTAATGATGTTTTCAAGAAAACTGGGAAACTCTGTATGATTGACTTGTCAAATTGATGACATATAATTGCTTATAAAGATATACCTGTCCCAATCAAATAGGCAAATCAAAATGGCAATTTAAATTTAGAATTTAAAGAAGAAACAGTTTGCAGTTTTGACTAGTCTGGCTTTAAAAAAACCCACTTAGATTGCTTGTGTTCCTTGTGCATATAAAATCCAGCTGTTTTTATTGGATCAGTTTCTGATCTCCCATGGAGCTCTCCCAGGTCCTGAATACCTGACACAGGCTGCCTGTAACTAGCTTTTTTTAAAAAATAAAATAAAATAAAAAATAAAAATCCAAGAACTGCTGTTACAAATTGCAGGCAGAGTTAAATGACAGAATGGCAGTTCTTATTTCAGGCTAACAGATTAATCAAGCAGAAGTTAGGATGCAAAGCAAGCTGTATAACTCTGAGTGCTCTTAAGTCTCACTGCTGCTGTTTTTCCCTTAACGTATGTTGCTTTAAAGTGGCTAATTCAGTGTTTTTCAAACTTTGGCAACTTTAAAATTATATCAGGGGTGTCAAACTGCCGGCCCGCAGGCAGGATGCGTTATGCCAAAACTACGCCCCCACCCCATTGCCGGCAATGGAAAAAAAGTTGTGATACATCGCGACACGTTACATGACGTTGCAAGTTTGACACCCCTGAATTATATGGACTTCAAATCCCAGATTCCCCAGTCAGCACTGTGGATCATTGGTTAAACTCAATTCTCCACTAATTTAACTAACATAGGGAAGGCTGTTAGCTGCATGAAAAAAACCCTTTTATATGCAAAGATTATTTCCTAGTTTTGTTTTATTTATATATATATTTACTGTATGTATGTATGTGGCTGGCACCTCACCATGATTGTGCTTGCTGGAAATGATCAATCTCCAGAAATATTTCAGCAATCTCTTGATTTATTTTCTGGAAGCAAGAAAAACCAATGAGAATCAATACAGCCAGAAAAACAGTGACCACACTGAATGTTTTCCACATATTCTGTATAGGTGGTGAAAAAACAAACAAACAATGATTACATGCCAAATAAACAGATGCATATATTTTTCAGTCATTTCATTTAGATGCAATACACATATTTATTTATCCTTAGAATATATGTCCATGATACAGATGAAAAATATATGTGGAAAGATAGAGATTCTTTAGATCAATAAGTCAGAGGCCAAGTTGAGATGGTCATGCACCAAACTTCTAGTAATAATGCCAGGAGTCTTGTTCCAGAAGCATAGCCTTTATCCAAATATATTGTTCTATCTCACAGGAAAATAGTGCTTACTCAGGTCAATACATTTGACTTTATAAGACCTTTTCTACTACCTATAACCCTATTAAATCCCAGGTCAAAAATTAGCTAGCTGCATTATTGATTTGCTTTCTCTCAGCCATCCCCAACTGGGATAATCCAAATGTTCTTGAGTAGACCTCTTACAATTTCCACTCCACAGTCAATAGGCATATGGAATGGAATTGTGCAAGTTGTAGTCTACCCCAGGGGTCCTCAACCTTGGCAACTTTAAGACCTGTGGACTTCAACTCCCAGAATTCCTCAGCCAGTTAAAGTCCACAAATCTTAAAGTTGCCAAGGTTGAGGACCCCTGGTCTACCCTATCTAGTTGGGGAATGAGAATAATTCCTACCTGAATGTCTTCCAGAAAGTCTTTCTGATGCTTCTTCATTATCTTTAGCTCAGTGTCCTCAGCATCATTCAAGTCAGATGTATCTGAAAGAGAGCAGCTTTTTTACTCCCACCATAAAACTCACTGCAGTAATAAAAATAAGATCCCAAAGGGTAAAAAAGGGGGGGCAAAATATGCTTTTTTAAAAAAATCCCACTTACATGTAGATTCTTTCATTCACCTTCATTGAAAAACAGGCAGATCTAGACTGTCATGGAATTTTCATATTCCAGGGGAAAAAATTGTTTGATTACTCCAGAACAAAACCCATGAGCTGCCATGAGAACGGAAAGTGCTCACAAGAAAAGAAATTTGCCAGATAGCTGGAGTCAATGAATGAAAAGTTCAAGTATTGGGGCAAATGGCAATGCAGTGTTTTTATTTATTTATTTATTTATTTATTTATTGAATTTGTACCCCGCCCTTCTCCTTACGGACTCAGGGCGGCTGACAGCCTGATAAAAACAAATACAAAAATACCCCAATTTAAAAAACATAATTAAAATGAAATATTGGATTTGGCCTGTGTCAATTTAAAATTGTTTTTAAAACCCCGCTAAAAATCTCCCCCTAGGCCAGTCCTGCTTGTTGAAATAGCCATGTCTTAAGGGCGCAGCGGAAGGAAGGGAGATCCGGGATCACCCGGATCTCTGGGGGTAGTTCATTCCAGAGGGTGGGAGCTCCCACCGAGAAGGCCCTCCCCCTGGGAGTCGCCAGCCGGCACTGTCTGGCTGACGGCACCCCGAGGAGACCCACTCTGTGGGAGCGTACCGGCCGATGGGAGGCACTCTGAGGCAGAAGGCGGTCTCGGAGATATCGGAGTGTTGAAGTTCAATTGGGTAGTCAGAAGATAAGTTTGGAAAAAAAGAGTAACAGGAAAAGGCCTGAAGTAGATTGATGATGTTGATCCCGGAAACTGAATTTGCATTAACTAGAAACTTTTATAATGAGAGCTTTTCTGGTTATGCTTCTGTTTCAGCTATTTCTCAGATAAATGACACCATATGGATGTTATTGAAAAGTCTGTTTGTGTGTTTTTCATTGTTGAAAGCAGGAACTGTGATGCAAATCCATGCAGATGCTGCTATTCCTGAGAATTTAGAAAGAGTTCCAGATTTCTTTTCTGGCTTAAATGCAAGGCAAGCTGAACTGATTCTTCTTTCCTATTGTTACCATTTTTAGAACATACCATGATGCCTGCTGAGCTATCTTCTCTGAATAGGTGTCTTCTTCTGGAGAATGAAGTTCATGACTAATAGGGATTTGAATCCAAGGTTTTGAAATGCTAGTATGTCACTCAGTTTATTCTACTCAATTCTATGTCCCTATCCACTTAATTTTTAAAAATTAATATTGTGGGAATGACAGATCTGTTTCCATAAAACTGTTTCAAATCCACTTGAATTAAAAACTTTAATTGCTGTCATAATATAGTAGTAAAATGAGTGGTTAAAAATCAGACTAGTGCAGGCATTGTGTGACATTCTGTGGAAGTTAAAGTTGGAGTTTGAAGAAGCAAGATAAAAAGCATATTGGCATTTTTGAATTTCTGGTATTGAAAAAAAAATCCCTAAGAATGCTATGGACAGTGGGGAAAAAAGGATCATTGAACAAATCGACCCAGAGTTCTCACTCAAGACACATAGCATCAGGATGAAATTATCTTACTTTGGACACATCATACAAACATCTAGCTCCCTAGAGAAGTCTGCGATACTGGGAAAGATGGAAGAATGGAGAAGACGATGATCAGCTGTATAATGGATGGGATTTGTTACAATGGCAATGGGTACACCCTTGGAAGGTCTGAAAGATCTAATTGGGGCAAATTGTCACGGAGAAAATCTATGTGGTTTCTAAGAGTCAAAAATTTGATGGCACATAATCAGACAATCAGTCAAAATGCGAGATTGAGCAGAATAATCTTATGGACCCTTTTAACTCAATACAGCCTTTTTGAATGGGGGAAAAACAGGGAAAGAGAACAAATAGATAACCAAATGGAAATTACAGCAATACAGCTAGTATTGGGTTATGAGAATGACTGCCTGTAACTGCACTTTTGTTGAAGAAGAAAGATTGGAGTAGAGGATCAGTTTCTCTTCCTGCCAGGTGTGATTATGCAGAGATTTGCATAAAAGCAAGCAGGCTTTGGCTTTAGTGAGAACAGTCTACAAAATGGTGAGGGTTGGATGAGTTGCTTTGAGCTGGTATCTACCCATGTTTGCTCCAGTAAATGGCTTTAATCTACCATGATTTATTTCAAAGAAAAACAATCCTCAGTGTAAAGTGCTTGAGTCCCAAAAAAACTCACAACATGGAGGACTGAATGAATAATTCCTCAGAGTCATTTTCATGTATATCCTGAAAGTGGTCCAAATTTGGTAACTATTTTGATGAGACCGTATGCATAGACAATTACAATGAGAGCTCAAAACCTAAAATTTATACAAGGATACCTGTTGTAATATCCTTATCTACATATATCTTCCTCCCCACTTGAAGGGAGGTTAAGATAGTAAAAGATTTTGAAAGAAATGGAGGCTTTATCAGAAGCTGTCCATAAATCTTACTCTAGGCTGTGCACAGTTTCTGTTTAGTTCTCAGGAAATGGGGTGGCTGATGTCAGAGATAAAAGCCACAAAATGGTTTACTAAAGAAGCAGAAGTAGCAAGCCAGCAGGGTGATGGTGAATACTACAGTTAAATCATGAATGCTTAGCAAATATTTGTCTGTTAATGATAAACACCTATTGTAACCGCAAATAAACGTATTTATTTGATGTATAAATTGTACCATTTATGAGGCATTCACTTTAATGTAGAATAAAGGTATCACAGAAACTTATCACACAAATGTAAATGTCAGGTCTCTCTGTGAAGGCTGTGCTTTGCTTTAGCTACTGTAAATACTGATATTCAGAATGGACTTTAGTTAGTTTAGGGAAATTAATGTTTAGCAGGGGTCAGGATTAGTTCTTCCATTAGAGAAAATGAGATGGTTCATTTCCAATAGGAGTTCTGCAGATTTAACTCACAGTAGTTATTTTAATTATTAGGACATTTTAAACCACACTCACATTGGTTTATTTCATTGGTCTATGCTACATTAGAACAAATATTTTTTGCAAGCACACTCAGTAATTTAATAGCACATCATAATTTTATTTTTGTCTTATTTCTGTTAGGATAGAAAAAGGAAGTTTAATCCATTGGTCCTGGAAACTCTTTCTCTACTTTGTATTTCACATGCAGATTATTGCTAAATATGGTCAGAAAAAGGGAAGCCAGCACCTAGACCCAAGGTGAAATTTGGGTAGGAAAAATATGGGAGAGGAACAAGAATCTCATTCAACATGCCCTTTTTTTCTTGGCTACATTTTTAAAAGGAAAAAAGAGGAAAGCTGATGTGTAATTATTTGCTGAACACTGATGTGAAGCCTGACAGATATGGTGATATCGACATAGAAGAAGGATGGCTTTTTTGAGTGAAATTTTGTCACTGGGAGAGGATATTGAAACATGAAATATTTTAAAAAAAACCTCCACGTTTGTGTTTTCCATTGAATACATATACAGCATAGTTTCTGAACAATTTTTTTTTCAAAATGCACTCACAGATTGCACAGTCTCTGTTCTAGAGCAGGAAACATTCACATTCTCATATTTTTCATTGGAATTCAGAGATAATTCACTGCCTAATGATTACCTCAACTTACTATGTCACTTCCTGATAGTACAGTACTAACCATATTAGGGCACTCATCTGGTAATGCAAAGATGTAATATTTCAGCCACAGCTAGGATGAGCAATGGAGTCTAGAAAAGATACAGGAGCCGTGTGGCACACTGATTAAAATGCAGTATTGCAAGCTAACTCTGCCCACAACCAGGAGTTCGATCATGACAGGAGTTCAAGATTGACTCAGCCTTCCTTCCGAGGTCACTAAAATGAGAACCCAGATTTCTGGGGGCAATATATTGACATTTGTGAATTACTCAGAGAGTGTTGTAAAACACTATGGAGCAGTAAATAAGTCTAAGTACTATTGCTATTGCTATGCAGAAATTGTGCAAAGCTGACTTAAGAATTGGACACATGGGGCACTTTCACTATATTGGATGTTTTTACTCAGATACGGGATGTAAACAATTAGTGCCAGTGGCACAAAGTTATTTCAGCACCAGGCAAGAAACTAAAAGACCTGTATGAAAATCCTGCCACCCACTTAGTTCACTGGATTGCTGGGACCAATTACTATCCATCATCATAACTCCTCTTAGAAGGATAATATTCAGAAGGGTACCACTGAGATTATTGTAAATTCCTTGAAGATTAAAAAAATGTAGCAAATATTGTTAATTTTTGCCAAGAAGTTTCTGAGCAAGGTCAGAAAGTCAGCAATTACCAAACATGATTAGAAAAAGAAATTTGCAAACTTAGTGACCTTTAAAAGGCGTCAACCATGGTTGCAAATAAGTTGGTTATTCATGCCTCAGTGCTTAAAACCCAGCAGAGACTGCTGCCTTGTGGTCTCCTCATCAGGAGTGACTATTCTGAGTGCATGTGGGCAATCTCCCATCTTCTCCTTGTCCAGAGAGATTCTGAAGAACCAGTCTACTCACTGGCTTTTTGTTCTTTATTGCAGTCATTGGATTGCTTTTTGTCTGCAGTCTGTCATTTCTTCCACTGGAAGTCTGAGATTCTTTCCCCTAACCAATGTAGAAGTGCCATTTAGGCTAGGACAGAATACTTTTCTAAACTTTCCTATATAATTTGTTAAAAGTGCCCCAGATCTAGAATGCACCCATATGTGTATTTTCAGCTTCCTCTATAAGCAGTTGTTGTTTTCATACATTTCCTCTGAGCAATATTCTATGCAGAAGTAACCAGAAACACAGAAAAATGTTCATTGAAGGTGCAGTTGCAAGGTTTCCTAGGTGAACCTTTAATCTGGGAAGACCAAACCAGAGTGTTTGCAAAAATCCCCCAAAGTAGAAAGGCTGACAATGAATAGAGTTAGCATGACTGCTCTTTAGAAGGCCAGATCCTGAAGTTGAAACTCAAGTACTTTGGCCACCTAATGAGAAGGAAGGACTCACTGGAGAAGAGCCTAATGCTGGGAAAGATTGAGGGCAATAGAAGAAAGGGATGACAGAGAATGAGGTGGCTGGATGGAGTCACTGAAGCAGTAGGCGTGAGCTTAAATGGACTCCAGAAGATGGTAGAGGACAGGAAGGCCTGGAGGAACGTTGTCCATGGGGTCGCGATGGGTCGGACATGACTTCGCAACTAACAACAACAAAAGCCAGCAAAATTGGCAAAACATCTCCCCCAGTACATGCTTTCTAACCATAGACTGTTTAGTCCAATGGATAAAGAATTTAACCATTCTTTCCACTGGCAAATTCCCTTCAAAAAACTTTATTCTGAAAGTAAAACTGAGGCTGGAATCCCATACGTGTAAAGTAAGTCTTTTGGACATGTCTGGGCTTCTTTTTCAGGAAAAACACAAGTTCTGTGGATGCAAATTTTAGTGAAACTAAAATGCAGAACAAGATGCAAAAAAGGAACAGAGTTCTTTTAACAACTGAAAAGATAATTTTATACATAGCTAGAGCTGCTAACTTTTCCTTTTCAATATATAACTATTGTCTAGAGCAGACATGTCAAATTCGTGACATCACGTGATGTCACACAACGTATCGGGACAGTTTTGCCATTGCCTGCAATGGGATGGGCGTGGCTTCTGGATGACATGTCCGGCCCGTGGCCCGGCAGTTTGACACCCCTGGTCTAGAGTATATTGTCAATAGTATTATTATTGAAGACACTGAAATACTTGTCCTCTTTTCATCTGGCCACATTGGGAACTAAGCACTACATTACAGATTTATAACCAGCCACACACAATTCTCCAGTCCCAGGGAGAATAAATGTTACAGAGAAAGATTTGGAAATGTCATTGCCTCATTTAAAGTCTCTGTATCTTAACAATAACACTATATATTTATTTAGTAAATGGGCAGGCTTCCTGTTTCATATACATAATTTTGAGTGGTGCACAAGTAAAATAACAGAATAATAAAATTGGGAGGGACCTTGGAGGTCTTCCAGTCCAAACCCCAGCTCAAGCAGGAAACCCTACACCATTTCAGACAAATGGTTGTCCAATCTTTTCTTTAAAACCTCCAGTGTATGAGCACCCATAATTTCTGGAGGCAAGTCATTCCACTGATTCATTGTTCTAACTGTCAGGAAATTTTTCCTTAGTTCTAGGTTGGGTCTCTTCTTGATTAGTTTCCATTCATTGCTTCTTGTTCTGCCTTAGGGTGCTTTGGAAAATAAATTGATCCCCCTCTTCTTTCTGGCAGCTTCTTAGATATTGGAACACTGCTATCATGTCAACCCCTAGTCCTTCTGCTCTTAAACTAGATATACCCAATTCCAGCAACCTTCTTTGTATGTTTTAGCCTCAATTTCCCTAATCATCTTTGTTGGTCTTATCTGCACTCTTTCTAAAGTCTCAACATCTTTTTTATATTGTGGCAACCAAAACTGGATGCAATATTCCAAGTGTGATCTTACCAAGGTATTATAAAGTGGTATTAACACTTCACGTGATCTTGATCCTATCCCTCTGTTAATGCTGCCTAGGACTCTATTGGTCTTTTTGGCAGCTGGAGCACACTGCCGGCTCAAATTTAAGTGATTGTCCATTTAGAAAAGAATCAAAATACACAATAAAACTATCCAGAGTTTAAACAACAAGAATAACATAGAAATAAGGCTAAGATGACTCACCACCACTCATACCGGCCATGTCATGGACTCACTCCTGGTATCAGCATATCAGGCTCAATGGCAAAGCCAGATTTTTAGTGCCCTACAAGAAAAGAAGGGGCAAATCTAATTTCTTGGGGGCAATGTTCTAGAGGACGGGTGCCACAGCAGAAAAGTTGTTCTTCCTTTAATAAAGAGGAGTAGTTTAAATAATCTTGTAACTCCAGCTCTGAAAGAGCATGGTCTCTTACTACTGAGCCAAGTTCAAGCTATTGATGTTGTTGTGCAGAGCCCTAGGTGACTTGGGAGCTAGGAAGAAACAGTTCTTTCTGCATCATCCTGGTAATGCTTATTTGTTTAATGTATATTTCCTTCAATATTGCTGGTTTCTGTCTTTGGAAAAGAATCTTCATGTTGTCCTTTTATTAGAAGGGGTTTATTGAATGTTAACACATAGGGCTGTCTCCAGGATGATGTCCAGGCTTACTGGGAACCAATGCAGTGCCCACATTAATGGTCATCTGTAACAAATTTCACTGATCGCTGATATGTGTGTGTGTGTGTGTGTGTGTGTGTATCAGCGATCAGTGAAATTTATTACAGATGGCCATTAATGTGGGCACTATACTGGTTCCCAGTAAGCCTCCAAATACAATTTAATGTTCTGTTTTTGACCTCTAAAGACTTAAATGTCTAGTTTTTAAAATACAAGCAGGGCTACCTTCTCTGTGTAGAACCAACTTATATTTGTTTTGAGTGGAAATGTTATGGGTTTTGACTTCACATGAGGTGAGGTCATGGCTGGCCTCAGAATGGTGTTTGTTGATGGTGGCCTCTGCCTTCCCCGAAGTCCAAATCAGCAGCAACCCTGGCTTCATCCAGAAATGCAGTGAAGGTTGGAATAGTTCAAGGAGCTTTTGAAAGCTGAGATTACCTACTGCACGTGGATTTGTTCTTTACTTAGAAGATAGAAATTCAATCCACAAGTAGTGCTTAGTGATTGTGTTTGTGAAAAAGATCTTGAAATAATAATTGATATCAAACTGAATATCAGTAAGAAATGCCATATGGCTGCAAAGAAGAGAAATAGATTTTTAGATTGTATGAACAGAAGTATATTTCCATGAATTCAGTTTAAAAGAAGGCAACTGTGTGTTGGGGAAAATCACTTTGTGACAGTAAGAGAAATTTAACAATGGAACCAATTACTGAGAGTTGGGGACAGGGAGTTACTAATGATAGTTGCAAAAAAAGGGGGGAGATGTTTCTCATTGAATTACAGTCACCATAGTTCATATGGTAGCACTATGAGCAGGGTAGCAATATATTCCAGATGTACAAATTAAAAAGGCAGAAGCTTTACACCATATAAAAGCAACCACTTGCCACACACAGCACATTCTTTGCTAAGTATTTATGAGTAATGTATTTATAGCACACTTTAAAAGATGTACTTTCAGAATGAGTTGACCAGCAATTGCCTACGCCACTATATAAAACAGGAGAAAAAGCTCAATTTTTCAGAGCACAGAGATACAGATGTTACATTACATCACAAAACAATATCTGGCTAGCTATATTGGAGAATTTGGTGAAACCAATCACATAATACCTGCCTCCTGGTGGTCTATGCATAAATTCAATCAAAAGCATTTTCACTTAAAAGCATAAGATAATAGATGATAAGAAATATATTTGCCAGAAACCAGCAAAGCTACCATGGACATTTAGAATTCTTAGTTCTGGTTGAGATGAACTCTGAGATAAGAGTTACCACGTGGCAAGATGGGCGGTTAATACATTTTAGAAATAAATAAATAATCTGGACATAGCTGAATTGACTTTGTTCTGATAAGGCACCAGTTGATTGGTCAATACAAATGTAGCCCTGCTGAAATATCCTGTTTCCAGTCTGGGAGCAAAAAGGACCCTTGGAGAAATGCTATGAATATAAACTAGGATGGAATTTCTTTTCCAATAGAATTCAAAAGAGTAATATATATAAGGTTAAGGTTACATTATCTACAGGTCTACTGGTTACATTAACAGAATTTTGCAAGTTTGAGAGTACATCTCTCTCCTGTCACCTTTACAGCCCAAGAAATTAAGAAGGGTCCCTTCTGAGATTTTTGCCATATCCATTTTAGTGCTATGAGCTAAACTGCCTTTTACCGGACTGTTCCTGACTGCAGTTCTCGTCTCTCAAGGTTATTCTCTTATATCATTACATACTGTGACATAAAAGACTGTAATAAATACAATTTTCTATCACCTCCAGATAGAGAGGTTTACAAAATCTAGACTATATTCCAAAATGGTGCATAAAATCAACAGATGTTCTGGAAAGCTGTGTTTAAAATATATGTCATGTCTCAATACATATAAAGTGGATGCTTAGAAAAATATATAAGTTGCATAGAAATACTTTTAAACTACAAGGAAAAAAGACAGACAACATCCCTATGAAAACAGCTGCAAATAATTCAATGGGAGACTTGTCGGAATAAAATGTGAATATATGTGGCACTGCATGGGCCAAGTTTCCAAGTACATTGTATGTGGTACTGAAATGGAACCAGACATATTATACCGACTCTGGGAGCAGGCAGGAAATTAAGGAACAAATATGTGGAGATCACAGTGAATCCACCTTAATGTACTATTTTGCACAACAAAAGTGAGACACTCTGCTTCCTCCAAGCAGCAAGACAAGGCCAATCTCACATGATCTGCTGCTTCATTCTGGTAGAAGTAGCTTCTGAGCATGGACTGTTTTGTATGTTCAGAAATCTACAGAAAGTATGTACTTTGAAATAAATCTCTTCTTATTGGAATTTATGTCTAAATCTTAACTGTTTAATTTTCTATCCGTACAAAAAAGAAAATGTAATCCTGTAAATTACTGCATCTTAAATTTCTTCTATTTTGCTTTATAATGTCCAGATAGTGTTGCTGGCTAGGGATACTGGAAACATATTGGGGACTCGCTTGTTTTTGTCTAAAAGATATTACAAAATTACATCTTAGCATGGAAATAAGGCCTTCCATTGTCTTTACTTAAAGCTTTAATATCTTTAATAAATCTTTAATAAATCTCTATTTGAAATGGGGAAGAATCTTTTGACTGAACAAAGTTCCTGGTCACATTCAAGCAGGGGAGAAGGATATATTTCTCAGGCAAGATTTTTTTCCCTGCAAGAAGCTGATCATAAATGAAATGGTTGATTCTGTTAGAGACACTAAGCTCTCATGAACATGAGATGTGGGACATCAAGGCACTTTATGAAGTCACTTTGGAAAGGTGCTTCACTTAGAGCACTACTTCATGCTTTTGTAAGGGGTAAAATTCTCCAGGCATGTCTTCAGCTGATTTTAGTACTGGAACCACAGGCCAAAGATAAATATTTTTACATACAAAGCCTCTTTTCCCCAAGCTTTCTGTATCTTAATAATCTAATTTAGGAAGGGGAAATGCATTTTATTTTTATTATTATTAAACCAATGGAATCCTTGTTGGAATCTATCAACCTCCTGCCTGCCAGTGGTCTAACCTTTACAAGGAACTATTTTTTTAATGATAAATTAACATAAAAAGATGAGATTAAAATACTTCAGCTTTAACAATTATCCTTTAGTGCACTGCTGAAAAATTATATATTTTTTTAAAAAACTATTCTAATTCATTCTTATCAGGGAAAAATACTTTCAATATAGAAAAGAGAAGAAAGTTTCAGAAAAATCCTGATGGTTAGAGTACAGGATAATTGTGTTTACTGGAATAATACGATTACTAGGAGGGGGTAACCTTGATTTTTTTGGCCATTTGGAGAGATGGGCTGAAGCTACCCTTGCTCCCCCCTTCAGCTATATTTTATGGAAGTCAATATGAAGGAACTTTTCTGGGGTCTTTTCAGAATATCAATGATAGACAACCACAAAGAGTCATGAAGAACAGATAGTAGAAAAGTCACATCCATAAAAACAATATTCCCCATTCACCAGACAATATTACTGGATATAACAGGATAGCCAGGTTTTTTAATTTCCTTTCTCAGATGGAGGAATCAAAGGTTTTATAGCTTAGAAGCAGTGGTGGGATTCAAATATGTGAACAACCGGTTCTCTGTGTGAATGCCACTTGTGGAAGTCCATTCTGGGCCTGGGCAGCAACAAATTAGCTACCGGTTCTGCCGAACTGGTGCAAACTGGCTGAATCCCACCACTGCTTAGAAGGGATACTAACCTTCCATTCCTCCTGTTCCTAAGTAGCTGCCCTGCATGCAGCCAAAGAAGAAATAAGGCTATTGGAAGAGAATCACGATTATGGATGACCCAGCAATCAAATAACTCTCCATTTCTCAAGCACTTTCCCTAATTTTTTATTTGGGGTGGGGAGCACTAGCTCTAGTCTTTGCATGTAGACTTGTTTGATTTTAAAAGCTTCCCCAAATGGATCAAGTTTCAGACAGCTGGTTACAGTTTTGAGATAGCTTACAGATACAATGGACAGTAGCCATCATTGCCTTTCATTTAATATTGCTATGATAACATGGAAAAGAAAATTATGTACACAGCCAAGAGCTCTTGGAAAAAAGGAAAGGATTGAAAATAAAACACAACTGATTACATCTAGTAACTGGGAGCTGCACATATCTAAGATGTGTGTGTCTCTGTCAGATTTTAGATACATCAGAAGTTACTGTGATGATCCTATTTCATATTTTCTGATCTGAATAATTGGCATACAACTCCATCTCTGAATAGCACCTTTATGAGGGTGTGCTTGAAATAAAAGACTTGACAATTTGAACTATCTGATTATTTCTTCTCCAATAATTTACCTTTTCCTAAGTTCTTGGCCTGCCTCTTTATAACTTCATATCAAGATATTATATCATGATATAATTATATTATATCTATCATTTACCTGCAAGTCACAAGGAAACTCCATTAAGGACCAAGTCAAAGTACACATCTAAGCCACACCTGCTGAAAACCTCCTTTCTGTATCACCAGAATGGAGATGAATGAAAACATATAAAAAAAGTTGTATCAGATAAGTCTTCCTGTCCCTTTAGTTCTTTTTCACTTTTGCTAAGGTTTATTTATCTTTCCATCAATCATTAAGTTCAAATAGTGATGATGTGTTATAAAGTGATACAAATATCCATGATAAAACATGAAAAATAATGAAATGATATAGCAGCTGGAATTGTTTCCCTTTAGGATATCCTTGGCTGGAATTAAGGAAGCAAAACAACAACATCCAACAAGAAAGTTGGACAAACTTATATTCTATCTAGTTGTCTCATTTCTTCTTGGCACTTTGTTTAAGCTGATGAAGTTCCTCTGAGACAGTTCTCTCAGGAATCCTACACATAGAAAGGCAACACAGAAGTTCCCTAACTCTTTTATGGTAAGAGAAGACTTACCATAATTATCCATCCTGAAGATGTCCCAAGGGCAAGGCAGCAGCTCCTCCAATTTCTCTTCTCTTTCTTTCTTCAAGATTAAGGTGATTTGAACAGAATAATAACTAAACTAAGTGACTCCACCCTTTGTTTCTGGTTCCTCCTTGAGGAACCAGATAGACAGAGGAAGTCATTTACTCACAATTCAGAACTGTGCACAAGTACGGTAGTTTGGTTATTTCCTGGAAAAAAAATGCAAACCCACAACACTGTTGCTCACATTGCAATGAATGTCTTTGTTAAGAGGAGTCTTGAATCACAGAAATATATTCCTCTCTTAGAAGTGATTCTCACTGTGTTCAACATACTCATTTGTAAGTGTAAACCATTCTATAGTTAAATCTGTCATGCTCAGGAAAACAATGGTAGCAAAATATGAAAAACATCAAATGGTGTGACAATTAAGGAGACTTTTTTGTATTGCTAATTAGACTAAAAACTAACTGTTTTAGATTTTGGGTTACTTCCAGGAAGCCAGAACTAGAAATAAAAGGATGTATTTATGAATACTGGTTCTTTTTGTCAGTTAAAAAGAATCTGGGGCTTTTATGTATAACTTATTTCAGTTTCTTCAGCATGGGCATACTTTTTTTAATCCTGTGTAGCTCATTAAAATTCAATTGTGATAAAATTGTACTGAGCTCATCTCTGCTTCCCCCACTTTGGCTTATATTTGGAGCCACAACTCTGCGTGGCTGTTGTTTTATAATCCCTTTATTCCTCATTCAATGCAAGTCAAATGCATTGGACATTTGCATACTTTGTACACCTCTCCAGTGAAAAGAATTTCAGCTCCACAAATCCACAAGTAAGGAGCCACAGACAGTTCTGACACGTTGACAAATATAAGTGTGTGTATGAAACTGCATGCTACATCTGGCTTCCTTAACAGACCAACATTGATACAGAAACAGAAGACTGTACTGTTTAATTACATATTGTATCTGACATTTCCTCTTCTTTGCACAACTGTGAAGGGAACAAAAGCTCCTATTTTGCATCCGACTCCCTATAGCTGATTCAACGCACCCCTTCCACATTTTTCATTTCATCTTACAAGAGTGTTGTTTAAAGGCCAGTTAAAAGGAGACAGCAGATCAAGAATACTTCTGCTTCTTTTTCACATCTTCCTCAATCAACAAGGGTAAAGTAGGAAGTGCTCAAAAGGCAGCACCATCCTTTATTTCATTTCTTCTGCTTAGAATAATCCAGAGAAGCTGCACCACCAGCTGGAAAGAAAAAAGAAATGCAACAATTATAGTTCAAAGAAACCAAGTTCCCAAATTTTCCATCTTAGGATCTTGTGGCAATGATTAGGAGGACAGTATGTAATAATATGTATTGGATTAATAATAATAATAATAATAATAATAATAATAATAATAATAATAATAATAATAATAATAATAATAATAATAATAGTAATAATAATAATTATAGTAATAGTAATAGTAATAATAGTAATAATAATAGTAATAATAATAATAGTAATAGTAATAATAAGTCATTATTTTGAATTATGCATGTAGTGAGTGCATCTCAAGATGACCTGTTAAGAGTCTCAATTTTGTCTGAATTGATGAGGATATGGACAAGATGGTAGGCCTTCTCTGGGGCCACTACCACACTCTTTAATCCTCAAATTCCAGAGATCCATAAATTTTCTTCCACCTTGGTTTTCAGGAGTTTTTCCAAACAGGCTTTCAACAGGTTTTCAATGCTATCTAGGTTTTTTTGTCTTTCATCTTGGGAAGGAAGGAAGGAAGGAAGGAAGGAAGGAAGGAAGGAAGGAAGGAAGGAAGGAAGGAAGGAAGGAAGGAAGGAAGGAAGGAAGGAATTATTATATAGCACAAAGTAGATGTACTTGTAGAAAGAAAATAGGAAACCTTCTGATGCATATTTTTTTTTTTTGCATTTTCTGTTTAATGTATAACATTACATTTTACTTTTTACCTTTAAATCAGAAATGTAGTGGTCAATTTTGAAAATAATGTTCCTGTCACTAAGAAGACACTATAATCAAGCTTCATGAACATTTATTTTTAATTCCTGTTGTTTATACACAACGAAGAAATGACCATTTTGGTTAAAAAGAAAAAGAAAATCAGGAATCTGTTAGTACCTTTTCAGACTTACAGATCTTATTAAAAGACATAAATTGTCATTAACTATGTGAAATTCTGATTTTTGGCTTCTGTAGATTAACAACAGCTATCTTACAATTTCCTGAATGGTTAAAAAAACAAAGACATTCGGACAAATTGAACAAGCAAACTACTAATAAAATAGCACCATTAAATTTATGGAGCATGACAACAAATCTGCACACAGATACCTGGAAATAAGCAGCATTTAACTCTCTGGGGCTTACGTTTGACTACAGAAATGTTTAACTTGTAAAACATAGTGAGTTTTAACAAAAGATCTTTGGGAAGCTCAAACGTAACTTTTAGCTTTTAATTAAAAATGCAAGCAATCTTAAATAACTCTTATAAGTAAAGCAAAAACAGTTATGTTGATGGAGAAAAAAAAGATAATGCCTTTATTAAGCCAGTACATTGCCACTTAGCTTTTCATTAAAAAATGCAAGCAATCATTTAAATAATTTATAGGTGAAGCAAGAACAGTTATGATGGAGGAAAAAATGACAATAACTTTATTAACCCAACACTTTGTCACTGTCATGCAAATTGCTGAACATAGAGGCACAGAGAGTCAAAAGTGTGTAGCATGGGGGAGGAGAATATATGATTTCTATGAATCTCAACTGGTAAATGAAGAGAACTTATGAAAGCTGAGGAAAAAGTAGACAACCTCTACTTTAGTATTTTCTTTGTTCACTGATTGTTTTAATGGTAATATCACAAATTGTGATGAAATGGGTGGTATTAGCCCCTCTTCTTTTGGCAAAGCACAGAATACTCATGAATTCTGCTGGTGATCCACCAAATGATAGTATCATACTCATCTTAAGAAAAAGTGTGCAGTTTTGTTTAACTGCCTTCCCACTGGCTATTTTTTTAAAGCAAAGAAATTCTAATCATTTAAAATGTCTAAGAATATAGAAAATTATTTCACAAGTGCAGTGCCTCCACAACTGCTTTTAGCAATTTGATTTTTCAGACCCAGTACATTGGAGTCTAGATGGAGCAAGACTCCCTTTTCAGAGCTTGGAGTTTGCCAAGAATTTACACACTGACACGGAGCACAGAAACAGCAAAATATGTAATTTACCACTATCTCCTGTAGACTGTGAAAGAAAAAAAAATTTTTTTGCCTTTTTCCTGGCAATAACATTTAATTTCGACCTTGATCCATAGCAGTCAGTAGGCCAGAAAAAGGGCTGAAGTGGTGTCTGTTTGATAAAAGAGCTAAATAATAGCTAAAATGTGTTGTCTGCTGAGGGTAGACGGAAAGAAAGATTGCAAGACAGAAATTTTTAGAGGGTAAGAGAACTGCAGACTGAAGCATAAGTCACTGGAACAGGAAGACAGATTGAGGGTAATTTAGCAATTTCCTCTTCTGCTGTATAATAATTGTTTTGTTGTTACAATATCCTCTTCTGAAAGGTGAAGAATAGAGCAAAAAGCAGTGTCACTCTCAGACCATCTAAAGATGCAATTCCTTTGCACTTCTGCAGTGGCAAAATTACCTCGATTGTAGTTCTGTAGCCAACACATGATCAAATGATAACCTGCAGTTTTCTTCCATAATTCCTTGGTATAATAAGAGGAAACTGGAATAATTAATCATGTGATAATTTGATGTTAGCAAGGCAGATTCATGGCTAATGAAAGCAGTTATTTAAATGATCAAATGATATAGCTTCAATTATCATATTAATAATTCATTCCCCTAGTTAATATACCCATTTGCCTTTGATGGAATATAGTTCAGGCAGAGGTATATCATCTTTTCTCGGGTGTTCTGTATGATCTAGTCATGCAAACAAGGGCATGTACAGCTACTAAAGAGAGAGGAACTATGAAATTCTCTCTGGGGAAATGGGTGGGACGATAACACAAAAAGGAAGAAGCTGGGTAAAACTGCAGCAATTCAGTGGCTTTCCTTGGTATAAGTCTTCACTCACAATCACATCCCTAACAAAGAGAAATGACAAGGGGTACTCCTGCTAACTCGGTAGACAACTTAGTTCTGTAAAAGTTTTGAAATTTTGGCAGTGGGGGGAAATGACTTTTAAAAATTGTTGATTTCTGGTAACTGCCCGGACAAATTCCTGCAGTGTTCGGAAGTGTTTGCTATTGACTTCTTCCTAGACCTAAGAGAGAATGACTTATCCAAAGTCACCCAACTGGCCTCATGCTGAAGGTGGGACTAGAACTCACAATCTCCCAATTTCTAGTCTGATGCCTTAGTCATTATAGCAAACTGGCTTTCTAAAGTTTTGAATTACAACCTTTACAGTTTATTGCAATCTACCATGTTGGATGGGTCTGATAGGAGGTGAAATTCCAAAATTTAAAAAATATCTATATCTATTGTGTGTGTGTGTGTGTGTGTGTGTGTGTAGGTCTTTGGTTATTCGGGTTTTCTCCTGCGTAAAATTGGAAGTGTCTTGGCGACGTTTCAACGAAGTCACATTTGTCATCTTCAGGCTGGTGTCTTCAGCCTGAAGATGACGAATGTGACTTCATCGAAACGTCGCCAAGACACTTCCAATTTTATGCGGGAGAAAACCCGAATAACCGAAGACCTACATACAAACACCCGCAAAAACCTCAGAAAACAAATATATATATATATATATACACCATTTTTGCATACAAGGCCATAGTTAGTCTTCAGTGGTCTCCTAAAGACCATGGTCCTTCCCTCCACAGCTGGTTAAGAAACGAGGTATGAAAGGGAAATGTGGACTCTGTTTTCTATGGCACATAAAAGGTCAGATACTATATAGCATATGGCTTTTTTCCCTCTATCTCTCTTACTAAATTTTATCGGAAGCAGCTTCTATGGACAAATAAGATATTATGTTTGGTTAATTGACAATAATTACCATGCTAAAGGAAAAGGTTGTGGATATTATTCAGCCTCTTATGGGCATTTTACATAAAAAGAATAAAAGGAACTTGTGACTTATGGTTTTGATTAATAGACAGATTATAGAAAGAGGAATCATATGATGTAACTTTAGACAGTTCAAAATATATTTGCATTATGACTGCATCACTTTGTAACTGCTGTGAAGAATATTGAAAGACACTTTTTTTATACTGTACTTTCTTTTCTATTAATTTTTTTTCTTTGCTTGCCCTTTTCTTTTTTCTTTAATTTCTTTCTTTTGCTTTCTTTATATTAGTTTGTATTAGCTTTTATCTTGTTTAAAAAAATTTATTAAAAATTATGTACATATAAAAATTTGAAAGGTTGTGAATATTATTCTAAATCCTACATATTGTACACAAGAAAAGGCTAGAATGTATGAGACACAATAGCTAAGAAAAAAGACAACTTAGGATATGATTGAAGTCTATAAATTCATATGTGGCCTGCGGATGGTGGGCAGAGAGAATTTGTTTTTTCCATTCTGTCCAAATACCAGAGGCATCCTATAAAAACTTAAGCAGTGCCTGCTGGATGAAATGCTTAGCCCATCTAGTCCAGCAGTCTGTTCTCACAACTGTCAAAAGAAGCCCACTACTCTCCCAGAAGGCAGCCTTCCAAGGCAGTCATGATCCCCTTGACTGCCATGGATTAGTCCAACCCTTTCTATGGAGCCACCCAAGCCTTTAGCCAGCACTACATCTTGTGGCAATGAAAATGACTGATGCAAAAGATTGAATTCATTGCCCAGGAAGTGGTTGTCTCAGCCATCCTATCACCCACATTGAGCCATTCAGGGTATGAGTATCATTCAAGAGAAGTATCAATTGGAAGAACAATATTTGGCTTCAGAGAAGGAATTTGATGAAACATTACATAGGAAATTTGGGAGAAGAACCTAACCCGCTCTTAAATAAGTCTGATTTAAATAGCCCAGCTCTCTATAGTTTTGTAACAGCAACTAAATAAGCATCCACAAATATCATCTGCTCTTATTCTGAATCTGTGATTCAATAGTACCCTCAGCACACCTGACACCATTTTTAGATCTGCCTTCCCCATCACCAAGAACCAGTTTGGTGTAGTGGTTATAGTAGGGGTGTCAAACTCACGACGTCACATGACGTGTCTTGACGTATCATGACTTTTTTTCCATTGCTGGCAATGGGGTGGGCGCAGTTTCGGCATGATGCATCCGGACCGTGGGCCGGCAGTTTGACACCCCTGGGTTAAAGACAGCAGATTAGAAACCAGGAGACTGTGAGTTCTAGTTTGGCCTTAGGCACAAAGCCAGCTGGGTTGACCAGCTGGGTCTTTCAGCCCTAGGAAGAAGAAACTGGCAAGCCATTTCTGAAAAATGCTGCCAAATAAACTATACGAGGCAGTCACCATGACTCAAAACTGACTTGAAGATGCAGTTACTTTCCTCTGTTGCTGCCATGCTACTCACCTCTAAAAAGATGATCAACATCCAATGCTGTACCTGCTTCCTTATTGTCTTCAGAAGCATTTCCCTTATTAGCTGCACCTGGACTGCCTGCCACACACCACACTCCCCGGCACACCACTGCTGTGATCTATTCTGCTTCAAGTAGCTACTGTATATTTTGGGTAACAGTTTACTTTATTTCATCAATTGCACCATTCCTCCTCTACTAACATGTCATCAGTCCAGACTGAAGTTTGGATATCCATAGCTCAGAAGAAGCTACCCTATGTATCACAAAGAGTCCAGTCTTCTCTTACTAGAATGAAATGTCATAACACTTTCATACCTCTCTTGAAGAATTCCCCACCTGAAAAAAGAAAATTAAGTAACAAGTCCAAGAAGACTCACAGCTTTCAGTAGGTGAACCAAGGTGCTATGAAAGACAACAGCAAAATATGAATTTAGCAGAGCCTAAAGGTTAATATAGATCATCAGACTGCCTGCCTGCTTGAAACAAAGGGTTTATACAAGTAGAGGCATACCTGAGGCTTACTAGCAGCTTTGGGACATGCTACAAGAGCCATGATATAAACATTGCTTTTAAATATTTCACACTGCAACAAATACATTTGGTTCCAATTCTCAGCCCTTACTTTAATTCAGTATCTTCAGCTCTTGGACCTCCCCATTTCACAGTTTTTCAGGCCATCTGTCCTGCTTCATCTATAATTTGATAAATTGAATTGCACATCTTTCTTTCAGTGAGTAGGACTTCATATGTTTATTTCTGTAGGTGTTTTATTGCTGCCTTCAGTCATAGATGTGGCATGTCAAGAGTTAAATGGTTAGCATTGTTGAAGGAAAAGTCTTCATCATGGTTCAGTCCAAGCCGGGAATAAACAACATGGCGACTGCTTTAGAAAGAAGGTTGCAGTTTACCGAAGAGGAGAGCCAGACAGAAAGATGGCTCTGGAAGAAAAGAAAGCGAGCACATGTAGGGAGTGGGTTTCATACCTTCTTGAGCCTTTTGTTTGGAGTTGTTCCTGTGGCATGAACTTTGACCTGAGTCTGAGTGTGCCTTTCTGGTATTCTGATGGTGGTGGGTTAATCCTATTATGTCCCAAAGGTCAATCCTGCTTCCCTGGGGCTGGGGCTGATGACTCTTAGATTTTTGGTGTGAGGAATTGTTGATTCTAGGGGTCTTTCTTCCTAATCCCAGCTTCCTGACTCCAATCTTTCTGACAAGATTATCACATCTGCATTTTTGCAGACTTGGTTTCTGTTTGGGACAGAGAGACTTGGGAGCGGGGTTGGTTTCTGCTGAAGCGATGTTATTTTGTGGGATTAATCCCACTTTTGTGTTACCCCTTTCCCCTGGTCTAACCTTTTTGTATGTTTCCCTTTGTCTTATCCTTTTTGACCCTATTCCTTTATTACCTTTATAAAACTCAATAAAATATTTATTTAAAAAAATTCTTTAGGGAAATATATTCTGCCTTTTAAATATTTCCAAAAATATTTCTTTCTCTGGGGGGGGGGCTGACTTCCCACAGCATCTATTGGCCAATATTATAGACATGAATATTATCATGACGTGTAGAGCTGTTCTGCATGCATATCATTATAAAGTATTCACTTTGCTTTATACATTGTGAGGTAAGGAACCAAGAATTCTGCATGTATGAGATTGATTCAAATGTGCAAAAGCATCCAAAACATTTCACAATGTTTTCTGTGAATATTCAAGTCTCTGGAAAAGCAAACAAAATATTCTTAAACATTACTCCTAAAAGGAAGATACCAAAGTCCTCTGTTTACAAAATTAACAATTCCTCAGCAAGGCATCTTCTCTTCAGCTGAAGTAGCTGGAAAGAGAAAAGGCCTTTTTTCTCAAGCCTCTCTCTCTCTACTTCACCTTCTCCATCTGCTGCTCTGGGTAGTGTATGTTGGGGAGAGGATTCAAAGGAACCTTTCTCCCTACTTCCAAAGTGTGGAGTCACAGATAAGAGGAAATGCTGAGCCATCTGGGTTCTGCAAAAAGAGTTCTGCTTTCAAACAGCAAGCATGCTCTTCCCCAGCAAACACTTAAAGCTGCCTGGTAAAGGAAGAGACTAGTGGGAGGGCTGAGAAATATTCTATCTCTTCCGCTTCCTCCCTAACCCACAACCTGCTGTTAATTCAGCTTCAGTTTTGATATATCTATAGAAGACTTTCCACCATCAACATTTGTTGAGCTGCTTCGTTGCTCAAGAGGCTTCCTGAACTCCACAGCACTGCTAGGCCGGAGACATGCAAGCCATCAAATGTGTGGTGGTAGGAGATGGGTATGTATCCTTCATTTGGGGAGCAAGGGAGGGTCTTTTTTTTCCCTCAGCTGCCCTTCTGACAAAATGCCTGCAGTCTTCTTCTTTCTTGATCTCCATCTTTCTTTTAGAGAGAGAGAGAAAAGAGACCATAGGAAGCAGAGGAGGAATTTTGTTTTCTGGGCAATATGGATGGGAAAGTAATGCTTTTATTTTTCAGAAATATGGCATTTTTTTTTAAAAAAAGATTAATTGTGGAATTGCTTATCAAATAAACCATGGCCCCTTTATTTAAGTATTTTAAGGCAGAACCTCCCCAGTCTGCTGCTCTCCAGGTGGGTAATTGGGGTCACAGCTCCCAGAATTTCCAGTCATTTGGATCAGGAGCAAAACCAAGGGAAATCTGATTTAATTACAGTAGTTTCATTTTTGGAGTTAAATGTCGCAAGCCTGAAATAATGTAACTATCTTTCAAACGATTTAAACTGGAGGTACAGGCCTTATATTTGTGGCTTTCTGCCTAGGTTGTAGTTTACTGTACCAGTGATCTTGGTAACTTTTCATGGCTTTTTTTCTTTTGGCTTATGAAACTAGTAAAATATTTTTTCTATGCAACCCTGTAAAACTAAGATGAAGGCAATTTGTTATGAAGCACCTATCACCCAAGAAGATCTATTTGGTGTGATCATCATTTCTAGATGTCATCTGTGGATTAGGGGCCAGGCTCAAAAGCAAACTAGTCTCTAAAGCAGTGTTTCTCAACCTTGACAATTTTAAGGCATGTGGACTTCAATTCCCAGAATTCCACAGCCAGCAATGCTGGCTGTGGAATTCTGGGAGTTGAAATCCACATGCCTTAAAATTGTCAAGGTTGAGAAACACTGCTCTAAAGAATGCCACCTAATACGACTGCTATTGACTCAGAAGCAGACAAGGGGGGAAACCATAAAAGATAGACTCTTTTTTTTAGGATTGCCGTCAGGTTACTTTTAGGATAGAGCTAGAGTCAGTCCCTTTGTCAGCTATAACTCTTTCTCATAGTATCTACTTGATAGAGGAGAGTGGCTATAATTAGATGGCAATGTGATAACTGCACAAGATACAAGAAATCGGCATGAGAGAGAGAGAGAGATTTGTAGAGTGATATGATGTGTAATAATGTGCTGAAAGCATTTGTAGTACCAAAACCTTCATAAACTTCACCTTCTTGCTGATAATATGCTCCTGATGATTCAGCATTTCTTTTTCCATGATTTGGAGTCGGCTAAAAAAAAATAAAATTGCGGTCGCCTGCATATAAAGACTGCTCCTATGTCTATTAACTGAGATGACAAATTCAATTTAGTTTTGGACTTTCTATTAATTGTGCACTGAATTCCCCCCTCAAGCTTCTTGCATTTTGGAGGGTCTTAAGCACAAATCTGTGAAGAATAGCACTACACTCTGGGGGAGAAGGACATTTGCCCTGAATGAAATTCTGCCTGTTCCTTTCATCCTTCACTATTTGCCCTGGGCCAGTACAGATAAAGGGGCTTTTCTAGCTTCTGCATTTCACCAGTACCTTTTCTTTTGCTGTAACCTCAATGAGGAAGTTTCCTTGAAGTGTTTAACACCTGTGGCTTTAAAAAAGAAGCATGCAGAAGTTGAGGGAGGGGTCATATTTCAATGGCTCAGGTTTGAATTTCTCCAGTTGAAAAGGCTAAGTAGTTAATGGGCTCCTGCAAATGAGAATTAGATCAGCCTTTATAAATCAGATCATCAGCAACTCTGCTCATTCAATACTGCAGGGGTGGGGAACTTTGGCCCTTTTATGACTTATGGATTTCAACTCCCAGAATTCCTAAGCTAGCCATGTTTCTAGGAGTTGAAATCCACAAGTCATAAAAGAACCAAGGTTCCCCAATCCTGCTATACTGGCTGGGAATATGAGGAATTATATAGCAAATTCAACTGGAAGGCTTCCAATTGGAATTGGCAATACTGGGCTTGATAGCTCAAAGGCCTGGCATGATGGCTGTATTCACAAGAAACACTAAGGCAATCATATGCCAATCTTGTGTGAGCCCATCTATTTATTTAGATAACAATTCACATAATGTGCATCCATCCATAAAATTGGGTTAAATAAATGTACTTTGTGAACACCAAGTTCTGAATGATATTCTGATGATGAAGTCTCACTACCTAACATTGGTGTTGTCCCTTTTGACTTTACACCAACAGCTCATACACTCAGCAATTAGCTATCTTTGTCTAGGTAGGAGATGATCCTTGGGCATCACTGGTAAATTCTTGATTGGGCCAAATCTTTTTTGCCTTTTCACTCCCACCCCCCCAAGCTACATCATTGCCATGGAATTTTCCATTGGAGTGGTTTCCCTCAAGTATCAGTCATGGGTCCTATTTTGTTTACCTATTATACCCTTCTCTTGGGTTCCCCAATTCATGGTCAATATCATGCAAATATTATGCCTATCAAACTGTCTCACTAGGTTTTCATCCTGAATATTCTCCCATTGCCTAAAGTTGAAACAGAGTCTATTTTGTTTTGACCTACAATAGTTGTCTTTTCCATCCTTTACCATCTTCCTCATTTGATTCCAGAGCTTCAGATTACCTGTTTTCTCCACCTGAAACTTTGGAGTCTTGCTTGATAATAATTGACCCATTTAGTAATTGTATAGCATTAACAGAATATTTTCAAACTTGGGACCTATTTTATCAATGCTTAGAGAAAAGATTTAGGGATTAGGAATTTAATTTGTATTAGTGAATAAGATACTCAGACAACACGTTTTTGTTGAATAATTATTACTGAACTCTGTTAAAATAATAATAACAATAAAAAAAACTTTAAAAAATTATATAGCATATTTTTAGTTACTGGGCATTATTAGGCTGTTGGTGGCTTTATTGATGCTTGCTTCAGTTGCTTCATGCTTGGACTAATGCAGGGGTCTTCAAACTTGGCCCTTTTATGACTTGTGGACTTCAACTCCCAGAATTCCTCAGCCAACATGCCTGGCTGAGGAATTTTGGGAGTTGAAGTCCACAAGTCATAAAAGGGCCAAGTTTGAAGACCCCTGGACTAATGCAATAGGCTTCCAGCAAGTGCTCCCAATGCCTTTCCCTGTCATGTGCTCTTAGTCAAAACAGTAATTTTTGGATTGCTCTGGACCTCTTATGCTTTTCTCATATTTTGCTACACTATATGGCACTTTACTTGCTTCCTATTTGAACCAGACCTGAATTTTAAATACTAGTGTTTGGGGTGGGTTGTTTGTTTGTTTGGTGGGTTGTTGTTTTTTTTGAGCTTGCTGGTCTCAAGCCCTTCAGTATATGCTCTTATCCTATAATCCCAACCATCCTTTCTGTCCCTTTGTGCAAGTCTTTCTTTCTCTTTCACACTCCAATTTGTTATCTGGCATTCTGGGATAGGCCCATCATTCTAAAATCAGTTCCTGCTGTTCCTTCATACAGTATCTGTGAAAGTTTGCATGCTTTCAAAAAGGACTTAAGGGCCTTTTTGATTTGTGGGTTAATGTGGAGTTTACTTATTTGACCTTACTCTTCTGCAATTCCTAGAAATAAGTTAATATTGCAGTTCTTGCTGCCTTGTTCTGGTTATTGAGAAGTCATGGATGGATGGATGGATGGATGGATGGATGGATGGATGGATTGGTAGTAGGATAGTGTAAATATGTCTTGTTGTACAATACCAGGTGGCTGTTTAAATTCTAAATATTTCTTCAGTTGCTCATTGAGCATTTTTGTATTGGATGAAATGTTTATAATTACTGGATTTCCTTGATCGTGCCATGCCTTGGTACAAATGAATATGATTTATTATCATTATTATTACTACTACCACCATTCTCATGCACCATTCTCATGTTCATGTAGGAACAAAATGAGAACATCCTTTTAAAGCTAATTCCAATTATTGGTTAGAACATCTACAAATATTTCAGCTGAATCCCAAGGAGGATTATCTAGATATAAACTCCACAAATGCCATCCTACTGTATTTTTAATTAAGAGAGCTGAGGATGAATATCTTAGAACAGCTTTTCCAATCTGGTGCCTTCCCAAGATGATGCTAAAATCACTTTTGTAATTTCTTAGCAAAGGGCAAGCTGGATGTCTTACAAGATTTTTTTAAACTAATTTTACAGATAGACAGTTCACTAGAAACACATATAGCTCTTCCTTCCAATTCCTATCTAATAGCCATCACAGTACTGTCTAGACTACGGGCTGGTGGGAAATATCTTTGAAGTTACATTTTCCATTGGATCATCCTGTTTGCTCAAACCGTCCAAACAGATACATTCGTGCTCAATTTCACATGCCTTTTTGTGGCCTCAAGTCTGACATCACTTTTTTTAACCAGATTTTTAGAAAGGCCTCTGAACATGGACAACATGTATTCATTGCACAGGATTTAACAAAAGAGTGATTCTGCATACTTGGTCTTAGCATGCCTTTCACAACTATGTGGAAAGTTTATATGAATTGCACAGACCAGCTTTCATCCATCTGATAGCTTCTGAGTATCTTGGACAAAGCTATGATTATCTGAAATAAGCATGCCTGGACTTGATGTAAACTATAGAAACCACATCTCAAGTATGCCAGAGAAGGCTGGCATAAGCAGTCAGGTGACATTTTTTAAAAACTAAAGAATGGATGGGGAAGTGGCAACTTGCTTCCAGTTCCTTCCTGATTTTAATGAGTTTCCTTCGCTACCACCCAAGCAGACTATAAACATGCACTGGTAATCTCTCTGTCTCTGTTTCTTGTATATGTTCTCCTGAAGTTGCCTTCATCTCATTCCTACTCATACTTAAGAGAGATTAAAGTTGTCCTTACCTATATGCTTCATGATTCTATCTCTCTTATTTGACATAAAACCTGGGGAGGTATTTCTCAATCTTGGCAACTTAAAGATGTGTGGAGTTCGCAAAAGCTTCCAGCTAGCATGCTAGGAGCTGAAATCCACACTTCTTAAAGCCACACAAACTGTGTAGTACATGTTAGCCATTACTGAAAATATCTTGTTAGATCAATTGGTCCTCTTCATTACCTATGATTTAAAATGTTCAATTTCTGGATACCATTATAATACTGCCATGGAAATCATTTGACCAGGAACTTCATTCATAAGCAAAGCATCCCTCTAAATCTAATCTTGAAGCATATTTTAAAAAAAGAACTGCATTTATATTTCTTTTCCCCTTTTTTCCCCTCAGAGCTGTAGGTAAAACTTGTCTCCTGATCAGCTACACCACCAATGCATTTCCAGGAGAATATATTCCTACTGTGTGAGTATGGAAATTGTTTAGCTTGAGGTTGTTGGATTTGAAAGAATTAGATCTACTAATATTCCTGTTTGTCAAGGAAATGCAATTTTGCTGTGTAAATAATATCAGCAATAACATAAGATTAAGTTTCCAAGAATCAAGGGCATTCAGCATTGTAATATTCCTAGATGGGAATGTTAAGAAAAACAAATGAATTTGATTAAGAAATTATTTGTACCTATTCTGTCCATTTTGGGGATAAGATGACAGATCAGTCTAAATTAACCTGGTCCTCATCAAATTTCTTAGGATCACAACTTTCAGAAGAGGAGCTGTCACTGCCAATATATCTAGAAAGGGTGATAGCAAAGAGACATAGCTTCATTTGGGATTGCACCCTCAATAGTTTCTTTTTAATATAGAATTTGGCTCCCCATCTTATGAAAAGGATTGGTTTAGTGCCAATTTAATTATATATTATGGGGAACTATTGCTTAAGAAGGTAAAGAACTAAAATATGGTATACAAATATTATTCATCTGATTTGAAATGAGATTGTAAGCATCAGCAGTCACAAAACATCCATTTTCCTAAAGACAGCTTAGAGATGCTAGGTCTTATGGTTTTTCCCAGCTTTCTAGAAGGAGTGGGGGGTATAAAAAACCCAAGATGGCAACCACAAAAATACAATCTGAGCCATGCTCCTTATGTGCGATACACATAAAAAAGGAGCTCAACTTTGATTGCTAAATTGTGCCCACCATCTTGACTTCTTTTGACTTCTTCCCTGTAGACACCCTTACCTTTCAGATTGCTTACTAGCACTCCAGAATATCTTTGTGTTGCACCAAGAGTCCACACATAAAGAAATTACTGAGATCTAACCATTCTCTATTTTCATAGAATGGCTTTGGGACCTAATGCTACTCCAGAAAGTGCCAGTGGGATTTACAGAATCAAAACTTCCCATTTAATATTTACAAAATAAGGTCAAGTGACTCAAAGAGTCTGATGGTGCCACGAGAAATACCTGTTAGCATCCTGGAGAGAACCGTGCTTTTTCTCCTGTATCAGGATTTCGGTCTAGGAAAGAGTAAAATCCCTCTCCCTCTAATGTCACTATAAACCTTGATATCTGTTACAGCTTTGATAACTATTCTGCCAATGTGATGGTTGATAGCAAACCTGTAAACCTGGGATTATGGGATACAGCTGGCCAGGAAGATTATGACCGCTTGAGGCCTCTCTCCTATCCACAGACTGTGAGTCATGTATTTTCTCTGAAGCATTGTCTAATTGTTTAGGGCTATCAGATATGGACTACAAAAATCCAAAAGTTGAGACCACCAGTAGAAGCTGCAAAGAGCCATAGTTCTCCTTATTTAGTGGACAACCATATTTGTTTGTTTGATAGCCTTACTTATCTCTGAAAAGCTTTGTTCAATATTCCTTGTTAGCACACACATGGCAGCTTCTACCTAACCTTAGCTGATTACCCAAAATCAGCTATCCAGGATTAGCATTTTGATGAGATACCATCAAGAAATCATTAGACTGTAGACTACAGTGAAGATTTTTAAAAAGGCATTCTGAAAGAAATCAATGACAATGAGATAGATCCACATCATCACCAGGAGTCAATATTACATTAATGATGTATTATCATATCTGGGCCACCAAAATCCTAATTACATTGGATGGTGGTAGTACAAAATAGTAATGTGATGTAATAGTCATCACAGCCAAAAAAAAACCCATCCCAGAATGTTTAATAGTTTTACCTATCTGATCCAGGACTTTAGAGAGCCTTTCCTCTCACTTTTTAAAGAGGGAAATAAGATTCTTTAAGATTCCTGGATAAAATCCTCAAGCTTCTCTAGCTGATAGTAAGTACTGTACAATATAATATGATATATAACTCTCAGATGGAAAAGGCGATGATGACATGAAGAAAGCATCAAATCAAGATTATTCTGAGTTAATCTTGATTAGATAAACTAGCTAGTATTTTTCAGCCTGTAGACATAGCTGTGAACTTGTTAGGGGTTAGGCATGCCTCATCAAAAGATGGCTAAGATAATATGTTACTTTGTGTTTTTTTAGTATTGCAAATATTGAGTTATTCGTGGAAGAAGTAATTCTGTCATGTCTATATAATAGATCTAGGTTTTGTGTACTGTTCACACTGTTTCTTTGTTTCAAAAGTCCTTTGGTTTCAGTAAAGTATTTCCACAAGATTCAAAATTTCTTAGATGCATCTTTCAAACCAACCAAAATAACTGGGCTTTAGAAATATCCATTAACAATAACAATGGAGCCTACATAGTTGTTGTGAGAGTTGCAGAGATGTTCAGTAAAATGCTTTAAGCACCCGAGCAACAGTGTATATATATATTTGGTACAAAAATGATGACATTTTTTTCCTAGCTGCACCAAACACTCACATGATTTTTTCCCCATGTCTTTGAATTTTCTGCCTACAGGATGTGTTTCTCATCTGCTTCTCTCTGGTCAGCCCTGCATCTTACGAAAACGTTCGTGCTAAGGTGAGATCATCCGGGCTACCGTGTGCAGAGCAAGTGACACTAAGGAAGACTCAATCTTGGTATTGCAGCAGCATGAAAAATATACAGTACAGTGACAGTAAAATATTTGGATCCTTATGTAATGTATAAATTGGATTGATGTCAAAGACTTCATTGAACGTTTTGAATGAAGACACCTAACTTTTCCTATGACTATGTTAGATATTGTCTGGGAATTCTGGTGGTTGAAGTGCAATAAATCTGAAGGATGTATTGGATGAAGGTCCATTAGAAGTTGCATCCTACTCTACAAATAGGATTCAGCAACACTAGAACATAAGGCTAGGTAGACTGCCCAAAGTTCCAGTTTGTCTGGATCCTCCTTGAAAGTATTTAGGGATTAGATGAGCTCTTCATTGTGAATTTGTCTTTTTTATAATCAGAGCTGGGTTTGTTTTCTAATGCCATTACTTTTTCATTAAAAAAAATGTCTGGCTTTTTTAACCCCAGCTTTGTCTCCCAGAACTGCAATTATGAGATGGGCAGCTGTATAAATTGATCAAAAATACTTCAGTGGATGTAACCTAAAGTTACATTTGCTAAATGTTTATAACATTTATACCCCACCACAATCAGAATCAATTCCCTATGGTTCAGCAGCCTCATATTCATCTTGAGATCAACTGCTATTCCAAGATCTATTTCCTGGATTTATTAAAAACATTTATGCCCCACCCATTTATAGTCCTTATTTATAGTCCTTATCTAAGGACTATAAATAAGGACTGATTTATAGTCCTTATCTAAGAAGGTTGCATTGGTGCAAATGCCTGGTATTTCATTTACCAATCACTTGTCCTGCATCACTATGTGTTATTCAGTAAAATCTTGAACTTTCTTTTAGTGGTTCCCTGAAGTACGACATCACTGCCCTAGCACTCCGATGATCCTGGTGGGCACAAAGTTGGATCTCCGGGATGACAAGGATACTATTGAGAAGCTGAAGGAAAAGAAGCTGGCCCCTATTACATACCCACAAGGTCTTGCCCTAGCCAAAGAGATTGGTAAGTGTTGCTACGGGGAGGGGAAAAGTTTGCTAGTTTCATTTATGCCAATTCAGTTGTGGCTACCTATTTCTCTTGAGCCAATCAAATGCAAGAATATTCATTCTTTAGACGAGATTGTCACTTATCTTCTAGCTGTTCTTCTTTCCTTTGGCTTGTTTATTTTGCACTTTCTGCACTTTAGCCTTTAGTGACACTGTAGAAAGTAACTCTGGTGCAATGTGAGGAAACCTGTGGAGATATAAGAGCTAGAAAGCAGCTGAGAAATTAAGAAAGGCAAATGCATATAAATACTGAGCTCACAAACCCTTTTTTTCTTTTCTTTTGATATAACAGTGCACTTTCCCACTATTAACTTGAAGTCCTGTTCATCTCTCCTTGACTTGATAGAAAATATACAACTGTTAAAAATTAGCATTGCCATTCCAATCTCTATCCTGCCTGTTCCCATCTTTTATTTGTTTATTAGATCCCGAAGGTGACCTTTGATGGTACCTGTACAATGGTGTCTGTTTCTATGAAAGAGGGTTTGTCTTCTCTTCCTTAAAGGAGGCTATGATGAACCCTCTTAAGAATCCCAGAAGCATGGGACCATTTTCATCTAGCATTGAAGTAAAGATTACAATTTATTAAATCAACAGGATGATTTAGATAAGGAGAGCAATAATATTTGCTGCATGTTGGGCTAAAATAGCCACAATGCATGATAGATAAGGAAAGAAAGTCCTTCCAAGATAACTCTCACATTAGTTGCTCCAAAGCTCCAAAGAAATGTTAAGTTGAATATTTTGGTCTCCAAAAGAGGGATGCTCAAGTATTTTTGTTGTTGTTGTTCACATTTTAATGAGCCAACCAGTTCTGAACTGTTATGCAAATCAGAAAGCAGTTATCTCTGAAATTTCACACTTTTCCTAATTATGTGATCCAGTGCCGCTTCAGAAAATGCATGCATGAATGTGTATTTTGAGAATTTAGAAAGGAAAAAATGTGGAAGAAAGTCCACTAGGAAATGTGTATCAAAACCACATTTTTCTACATTTAAAAATACGATTATGTGGCCATGTATTTGAAAAACCATGGGCATAAAAAAAAACCCATTTGTTTATTTCTATGAATACACTAGAAAACCTATATGCATGTCTATCAAACCTTGGCAATAGAACTATGCTGGTTTGTGAGCACAGGTACAAATTATCTATGTATAAGGGTTAAGGTGGCATCCGGTTTCTTGCAGAGTTAAGATTAAGATTAGGGCTTTAACTCAAAATATCAGAATGGTGATATTTTCCCCCTCCTCTTCTCAGCTTTCTGTATCCGGAACTTGCCTTCTGTCGCTTGAAATAATGTTGAACCACAACTTCCTTTTCCTGTCCTGTATTCTGGGACACACCAGCAAAAGCTGAAAATCTGCTCTCTTTCTGAAGGATCTTTACCAGGGCATACAGTCATGTTTTCTGGAAAAATAATCTATCTTTCCCTTTTTATTATCTCCCAAGGCCTAAGTAGAAGGTGAGACATAGGCAGAGTGAGAAAAGGGAACGATACAGTATCTTAGATGGTATTTCTGGGGGGGGGGATCTGTTCTTTGGGACAGCAGTTCTCTCTTGCTCTCTTGGGTAACAGATGTCCTGATGGGTGGATTTAAGATTGGTACTCTTCAACAAACTAACAAAATTTGGCTTTTCCTATGATCTGCCCGATAATTTAGAATCTGTGTATGCAGTATCAGAAATAAAGTTTTTATTAATTGATGCTGCACAGCCATTACAGTATTTATTTTCTTATTTATTACATCAAAGACATCTAGTTTTATCACATCAAAATGCAAGCTGTAGAGAAACAGCAAGCAACATTTTTGTGCTCTTGTATTCCTTATGGATACCTGTAGCCATCTGATTGGCTAAGAGATAAAGCATCTGCTTAACATGCAGAATGTCCTTGTTTAGTGTTTGGTCTCACAATTAGTGATGATCAATATTTCAGCCTGAAACCCTGGGCAACCAATTATTGTCAGTGCAAACAATATTGAGGTAGTTTCTTGAATGGTTAGACCAGTGATGGCAAACCTTTTAGAGACTGAGTGTCCCAAAACCACCCCGCCGCCTGCCCCTACCCTGCCCCCGCCTACCCCTGCCCGCCCGCAGGGCCACCTACCATCTCTATGACCCACCACAGCAGTTCACCCAGGCAGGCCTGCAGCATCATGGCGGCCACACCCTCCACCTGCGCCCTGCAGCATCATCTGTGCGCGATGTCCCTGCTGCCTGGGTGCCATGTCCTTGGCTGTGCTGCTCCACGCACACCTGGGGGCAATTCTCCGGGGGGGCTGCTGGTGAGGAGGGGGCACACGTACCCACAGAGAGAGCTCTGAGTGCCGCCTTTGGCACGTGTGCCATAGGTTTGCCACCACTGGGTTAGACTCTACATAAGGCATCTTCCTGCGGCAAGGTTTTGGTCTGATTATGTTAGTCTTTTCTTATATTCTTACATTCCTAAGTAGTTCTGCTGCCCATAGAGATGCTGAACTTGATATTGGGACAAGTGAGGGAATTTTTTTTCATTTCTTCCTCAGACATTTTTTCTCTTTGCAGATGCAGTAAAGTACCTTGAATGTTCAGCACTCACCCAGCGTGGCCTGAAAACAGTGTTTGATGAGGCCATTCGAGCAGTTCTCTGTCCACAACCTACAAAGACAAAGAAAAGGAGGTGCAATATCCTTTAGGGGTAAGTATCAAAAACCTGCTTGTGGTTTCCATCCAGAATGGATCCATACCAGCGTGATTCCCTACCATGGGACTTTAAAATATTAGAAAGTTTATTATGTGCTACTGTTGTGATTTTAACAGGAAGTATACCGTATATTAAAAAAATCAGAATACTCATTGCACACATAATCCACACATCAGCTTTGCCACATGGAACTCTGCAGATGAGTTGCATTACAATTCATTGTGCTAGTCTTACCATCTTTGATCAAGGATTGTCAGTGAAGCAGTGGGTGGTAGTTGACAAACAGAGATGTATCACTGGGTACACACACCTTTTCAAAATTCTCTGTTCAATTTATTCACAGTAAAGTTGATTCAGAAGATTTTTCCAAACCTCTCCAGGGGAGAGGAAACAACTCTGTAAACATCCTCTTAGTAATGACAGTCACACTGCAATTGCAAAAGTCCCAGTGAAGAAATTGTCTTGTGACATATTTCCCCAGGATTTAAATGAAACATGGAATATCAGAGAAGCTGCAACCCATTGGAAAGATGTTTGTATAATAAACAACAAGATATTTATATATGGGCATGCATCCACATTGTCTACCCTTTCATTATATAAATGTAAAAATATTGTGGGAGATTATAGGTATATTTTATGTATAGTGGTTGGTCTAAGCTTTAATGAAATTTATGTTATATTGTGCCCACAAAAGTGTCTCTAAATTCTCTTCTTTGTTCAAAGTTTCCAAAGTCAGTACTTTTTTTTATTAAATCAAATGGAACCAATTGGAGAAAAAGTGCAGGAATATTTCTCTGGTTAGCAGTATGAAAGTGTGTAGAACAAAATGTTTTTGGCAAGAGCAGAATGTATATTTGTGCTTAAGAACAAGAATAGCAGAGAGTGTGGTATATGTAGGTAGTCTGGAGCACAACCCAACACACTGGCATTGGGGGAGGGGATAGATTGGAGCCTTTTCTCTTAGTTCACTCCTCTCATTGATCTATTTGATAGAAATATGAAGGAATTCTACAGCACACTAAAATTCTTCCCATGCTTACTTTTCATAATTGTTTTACCAAATGCCAATGCATCGGTAAAGGTCATGAGCACCAGCTCTATACAAGAAAAATGTTTTCATGCCAAATGTTTTCATGCATACAGCACTGGGTTTGGGATCCAGCTGTTCCAACTTTTCCATGGGTTTTCCCACTGACTCTCCCACCCTCAAATCCCACCCACCTTCTTCCCCTTGGCTAGTATTTTAAGGTGTTTTTTTTTTAGTATACTGCTACCTTATTGTATTGTTCTGGGATTTTTATATTAGCTATATCAAACCCTTAAAACTATTTTTGTACTTCTGCAAACCCTGAGATTTTTCCAAGCCTGATGACAACACTTGTCCTCTTCAGGCAAGTCTTTAGTAAACAGCAGGATATTCACTTCCCTATTCACCCTCAACAACTAATGAAGTCGCCCAAGTGGTTTTATGGGGCTCAAACTATAGAGGGTAAGGTTTCTCAGCAACAATACCACAACTTTGTGATTCAATTGTATAAAAAGCCAGTCCTTGCTGGGTTTCTGGGTTGGTAAATTTTTGCCAAAGGAAGAGGGTTCATCTTTGCACTTTTTTTTTTCAAAACAACAGACCAGTTCCATGATCCAACTGGGCTGTGGAAGTGAGCCTAAGTCTGCCAGTTTCTCTCCTGCCCTAAAGGAAATTTGGATTTTAATGGCTGCCTGCAACTATTTACTGCTTCATAAAGGGTGGAGAATGCAATTCTTTACAGTACTTTTCCCCAAATTGTTTAATCCACCCCCAATGCCCTATCCATCATAACCTTAGCTAAGAACTCTAGGTGTTGAAGTCCACATATGTGAAGGAGCCCTGGGGTGCAGAAGATTGTCATGTAGCTAACAGACTAGAGTAACACAATTTCTCTCCCTCCCTCTCTCTTTTTGTCTCTCTGACATAGAATCTGGATTCTGGCCCTTCAGCCCACAGACCTTTGAAGAGGGGATGAAGAAAGAGAACTTTAGAGGCTGCTGGATTTTTAATCTTGTTTCACTATGAATAGCCCAGTGCTTCCACAACTAGCTATTTGTTTAAAAAATCTGAATGTATGCATTACTTTATTCTTAATAAGGTGCATTACAGTATAAATTCCTTTCTCTCTCTCTCTCTTTCTCTAGACCTAATTTGTGGCTACTGCTTAAAAAAATAAAATGCAGTCATGGCAATATATTCATTAGTAACAGGGAACATACTATGAAAACTTTTCAAAAGGGCTTTGTTTTGCGCATATATTCTTTGCAGGTTCAAACAGTTAATGTCTCCAGTTGATCTGGGCTAGTGGTTTTTTAATCAATAATTTTCATTTTCCTCCTGAATACATTTCCTAAATTTCCCCAGTGCTAGTATGGATGTGTGTATGGGGAGTACATTTTAACTATTGATTTTCTCCTCTTTTTTGTTCTTTTTTTTTTCTTTTTTCTTTTGACTGGTAAACTAGTGCTATAAATGAACTCTTCCCGTATTATACAAAGCAAAGAAATATGTATAATGTCAGGAAATGTTTTAGTTCCCAATGAGAAATCAAAATGGTAATTGAAGGCTTATACTCAGTATTATCCCCATGCTTTATTAACATGTATAAGCCACAAAAGACATTGCTTCTGAATAAGTGCTTTGGAATATTGGAAAAGACTTTGCTAAGTAAAGTGCCAGGTAATACAGTAATGTATAATGTGCTGTATGATCCTTCATGTTTTAAAAAATATTCTTGTACTAAAAAAAATGATGCTTCCTCAGTACTAAAGAGCTTTAGCATGGGAGCACCCTTATTTAAGTTATTCTCCTTCATTACCTACCTGCTCCTATTACTGATCACTGCATTCTAAATGAGACTCAATTAAAATATAATCATAAACCATCTATTCCTATTACCCATAACTTGTATGGGTGCTAATACAGATACACATTTTCAGAGATAGGTTGCTGAGATGCTAGCTGTTCTGCTACTTATTGACCAATCTATCTCATTTGGCAATATTATGAGCACACAACTGATGAAGTTTATTCCTCATAAATACTAAATGAGAATTTAGACTGGATGTCATTACTGAGAAGTAATGTGCCCTTGGTAGATATTATGTTGATTAGACGGCATGATCTCAGTTTTTAGTGCATAAGATGTCATAGTCACAGGTCCATAATTTCATTATTGGGTTTCCCATTCTGTAATGTTCCTGTAGCCCTTTTGAGAGGTAACCTGGACATTTAATTGTTTTGGTGCTACATTTTGTTTTACCAGTAGATCTTCTGGTAGGGCTGGTTGTTTGCCTTTTACTTACTTGCCCAGTGTCTGTTACCCTCAACCCAAACACTCCAAATTGCTTCACTGTCTTCTGTCTTACAGGAAGCTTTTTAATGAGGCTCTGAGCTAAGCCAGGGTGCTTACATGCTGGTAGTGTTACATCAATACTAATTTAGAATTGCAAATATTTGTTCATGGCAGACGTTGCGTGGCAGAAACAATGTGACTCTTGACAATATATAATTACATGGCAACCTACTAGATGCGCAAGAACCACGTGAACATGCCAAAATGAGTGATGTGATTAAGCCTACATTGGATATATCTTTGTGGATTAACAAATGGATACAGCTCCATACTGTGAAGGTATAGGTTGGCTGGGTTTTCATCTGTGCCAAAGATCTTGCCATTTTTTCACAATTGCCTTTTAAGGAAGAGTCCAGTTCATTGAAAACATTTACTAAAGATACGAAAGATATCTCTTCTAATTCTGGACCATCACGCTGGTCAAATCTGATTGGGATGACTTTGGATCAATAGGGACTGCATTGCTTTTTTTCTAAAATCTCAAAATCGTCCAACTGGAACCAGCTATGAAAGATGATGTATTAGAGCCTGCTGGCTAGGGAATTCTGGGGAATTGAGATCCACTCATTTTAAGTTGCCATGGTTGCAAAATGCTGGCTTAGAGGACAGACAATTACCTGCTATAAACTATGAGCTATACACTTGTATTATTGGCATATTCAAGCACAAATCAACAACTGTCTAATTACAGTCTGAATGAGGAGGTGGAAAAAATTGCTGCTATTGTTAAATGATTCTTAAACAATTAGGAATTTCAAGCCATCCAGTGAGCTACTAGCAAATCCTAATTTAACTTTACTTTACCCCTGATACTAAGAAATGCATTTCAGCCATTCTAAATAGTATTTAAGAACTATAAATCTGTCTTTCTGACATAAAACATATCAGGAACAAAATTAGGCTCACTGAGAAGCCTCTGGTCTCAACTTCCTTATTCACAGTAAGAATTCCTGACCTGCTTACACTGTGCGTGACAAATAAATGGCATGTATGTGTGAGTGGGATGGTTGGTAAGAATCATTTCTGCAGGAAGGCAACCTTATTCTTTGTTTCTTATATGCCAGGCTGTTTTGTATCAGTGCACCCGCAGCTTTTTCCTATCCACAGAATGGTGCCAATGAGCATAAATGACTATATGTTATAAAAGCCAGTGGTTTTGGCAATCAGAAAGTCTGCATTATTAGGGACTTTCTTAATTTAGAGTGAGGCCCATGCCTTTGTGGCACTTTCCTCCTGCTGGAGTGCTTCTGGGCACCTACAAAGAATGGCGCAGATCTCTGCTGCTATTCCAATCTCTCTGCTTGCACTAATCTGCAGGCAAGAAGCAGAGACAGAAACTGAATGCTGGAAGGAGCAAGGAGGCAATAGAATGAGTCACCGATCAAGACTAATAGCCTACGGGTTGCTAAAATAAAACTGATGACAGCTATCCTTATGTAGAATCGGCAGCTGTGGGCACCTGTGTTACTGGATGATGCTAAGGATCAGTAAAGGGGCATGGCTTTAAATGATCAGTAGATATATTCTTGAACAACTTCCCAAAGGTGCCATTTTCTCATAGTTTTGTTGCTACACATTTTATTAGCTGAAACAAAGTTCAGAGCAACAGATACAATCAAGAAGACCCTCACCCAGATAAACGAACACAGAGGAATGGAAGAATCCCCTTCTTACTCACAAAAAACATAGCAGAAAATTATACCTATAAGGCATTTCATAGATTAACTGCTGCAATTCACTTAATGTCAATTCTTCTTCAGTACCAGTTGGATGTGATGCCTAGTCTACTGTGCCAAATAAAATGTTTCATATGGCTATGTTCTTTTTTCATGTGAATTAGATGAGATATTTACTGTAATTCAGTGGTCAATTACAGGTTTGCATGCAAAAAATCACTGGTGTTCACTTGTCAAATTATATGTTTTGCATGCAAAAAAATCACCCCAGGATCTCCAGCAAAAGATGGGAATGCCCCCTGCCTGAAAATTTGGAGACTGCTGCACAGATGGGACCCATACTATATCCTCTTCTTGAAAAGCTGGATATAAACCAAATATTCCCAAAACATAATAATGTTGGATTCAGACATCATGTCAGCTATGCATTACATAACTTCAATTTTATAAAGAAGACAATTAGCTTATGCTCCAAGGAGCATTCTCATCCTGTACCATTGTTAAGAGTTTATCCTTGAGAGAACTTGATGAAGAAAAGGAAAAGAGAAGACATTAGGTACGCAGCCCCTTCTCTCCAAGACCTCCTGCCAGATTGGGCCGAAGGCTCCCACCTGTGTTTGATGGGGAGTTATGAGTTGTTCTATTCCCCTTCCTTTACTCACAACTGGGATCTGGGTTATAAAGATGATGAAATGCTTTTATGTGGATTCAAACAAAGGTAACTAAAAGACCCTATAGATCTCTCTCATCTCAGTAAATGGGACTCAAGAATGCTGGAGAGACAACTGGACAAAATCACTGTATGCTTTGGAATTTCCAAGGTCTTTTCATGTGGTAAAACAGTTAAAAAGAAAAAATATATATATTATTAAGGCATACAATTTTAGATGGTTTGGGGGAATAGACTCTGGTTGTAGAGATTTCACATATGCTTCTCTCAAGATTTATAGAGGGAAATGACCACATAATTGTTTTTCCCAGCATACACCATTTTAGGATATGCAGCTCTTGTATTCAAAATTATTTGCATTCTTTTTTAAATATCTATCTATCTATCATCTATCTCTATCTATCTATCTATCTATCTATCTATCTATCTATCATCTATCTATCTATCTATCTATCTATCTATCTATCTATCTATCTATATCTATATCTATATCTATATCTATATCTATATCTATATCTATATCTATATCTAATCTATATATCTATATCTATATCTATCTATCTATCTATCTATCTATATCTATATCTAATCTATATATCTATATCTATATCTATCTATCTATCTATCTATCTATCTATCTATCTACTGTATCTATATCTATATCAATCTCTCTCTCTCTCTCTCTCTCTATCTATCTATCTATCTATCTATCTATCTATCTATATATATATATATATATATATATATATATATATATATATATATATATATATGTTGCTACATGTAAAGTACAATACTGTTCAGAAGAAAATGAAAAGACAGCTCTAACAGTTTCCTTTTTCTTCATATTCTATCTTTAAATGGAGCAGACAACAACATAATCTCAAATTTATTAAAATAGGAGACAGAGTAGTGGCAAGGTATAGCTATCAAAACATTAATGCTATCTTAATGGACACCAGAAACAATACAAAGTTAAGCTCTGTTCCACATTCATGTGGAATAGTTTCTACAGTTGCTCCTCTGAACCTTGTGGCTTAGTCAGGAATGCAGACTACAGTATAATCACAGAAAACAAACTCCCTTGAGCAAAGCAGAAAAAGGTGGGCTGTAAGCAGGAGATGAAGGACAAATCCAGGAGCTGGAAAGAAACAAAGACAGATAGGCAGAAGCAAAAAAAGGTGGGTGTTGTTGATCCCTAGATAAATGCCAAAGCAGATTCTCTGAAAACACACATTCACACGCACACACAAATCATGTAGAGACAGAAGAAAATAGCTGACATGTTCTGTTCTTTTTTAATGGCACATTTTGGTTGCTCTGGTTTTATAGGAAATCCTTCACTTAAATAATAATATATTTAATAATGCATTTACTTATTTCAAAGGTGGAACAGACAATAAATATTCTATGCACCCCTTCACATTCTCCCCTTCTGTGCTTTACAAATATCATTTCCTTGATATTTTGGGGCAAGGGGAATCATATTAAATTTCTTGGTAAAGATGATTCTTTAAAGAAGTGAACATGCCTAGAATTTCATATTTAAGGATTATATCATTATCATAACAGCAGCCTATTGAAAATCTCCCCTCTATATATTCATGAGGATTACATCCTACAGTAAAATGGATTGGGAGTAGAGGAGCATTATCTATTATCAAATGATTAGGATAGGGCTATATTTTAGTTTTCTAAAAATAAGTTGCAATTCTTCCACATCTTTGTCTCCCCTACCTCTGAAATTAGAAGTAATCAGGACAAAACTGCATACCTAGGGACTCTTATACTGTTATAAAGACAATGTCTCCAAATCAAGCTAAACTTCATGCTGTTTTCTGGTCAGAGAAAAGAAGTAATTTAAGTTGCCATTGGCATCTTTCCAACCTAGCCTATGACTCCATATTCTCTAGTAATCTCCCAACCAAGTATTAATGAGGTCTGACACATTTTCTGTACCAAAGGCCGCCAGATGTTGCTACCTAATGAAACAGTAGTTAAGTTCCTCATAATTAAGGTATAGTTAATTTGTGATAAGCAATCAGGAATTATGAGAAAAGATAAACACACGGTCCAGTTAATTTCATATTATTTTTAAAAATTCTAGCCATCAGCAACTAATCCATCTAAGCTTGGTAAGGGGTCCACCAGTGAACTATGGTGCCCTCATCCAAAATTGCCAGTAACGATAAAACAGAATACAAACAAGTCCTAGATATCTAGATATCAGTATATCATCAAATTAATTATGTATTAATCCACTGGGCAGAAAGCGGGGAGAGGCAAAGGGGAGGGGACAAGTATTGTGCTGATGCTGAGACAATGTTGGCTTTTCCCCTGTTATACATGCTTTATATAAAAAAGGAAGGTGTCTGCATTGTTTGTTTCATTTTGACAAATTATCTGATCCTATAGATACATTTGAATATAATTATAATTCACCTATCCTAAATTTAAACACCTTGGGCTAGGCATATTTTTGATATCATATGATATCTTGGAAGCTGTAGAATTCTGAATGTGGTGAAATAAATTCAGATTACATCTTTGAAAATAGAGCTATTTGTCATCAATAGACATTGGGGCAATGTAATAATATTTTCTTGATAATAACTCTGGATGGAACTATGTTCCCTCCTGAAGGAGTTGATAATATTTTTCCTGAAAGTTCTGGTCAGAAGCAGGTCTGAAAGTTCCTGCTTAAACAGCAGATGGAAATCAGGATTGGTTATCTGAACCAATATCCGCTGCAATAGTAATATCTACCTGGACCCAGTGGCGTAGCGTGGGGGTGCAGGGGGGGCCGGCCGCACCGGGACAACATCTGGGGGGGCGCGCTCGCACTCGCAGCTCTCTGCCCCTGCCTGGCTCACTCACTCTCTCTGCAGTGCTGGCTGTGCGAATCCGATCCGAGCCGCCGGGTCGCCGCCCACTGTGGAGGGGGGGCGCAAATTACTTGCCTTGCCCCGGGTGCTGACAACCCACACTACGCCACTGCCTGGACCACAATTCAGCTGGAGTATTGCAATTTACTTGCAAGGAGTAACCTTTGGAAACAATTAGAAGCTACAGCTGGTACAAAACACAGTGCCCAGACTCCTGGCAAGACACTACATCAAATTAAAATAATAATGATCCTGAAATTGCTACATTGAATCAATGTGCTTTTATCAGCTCCTTAATGAAAAGGGGTAATTGCCATGATTGTGTCATCAGGATTATCATTCTCGAGCGATCAGATATGACATACCTGTCTATAATCTTAAAGGTTCTCCCTACAACCAAATAGCACTAAACTCACCACATGCAAAAACTAGTATCTGGAGGAAACCAGCTAGGAAAATAAAAAGAAGTCCCATCAGTCTTAGCAATTTTGTCTTGGAAAGTGAAGACTGAGACAAAATGTATAAACTCGCAGATGATAATGCCAGATAGATGTTCATTTGGACCCTTTCCTCTCCTCCCTTCTTTGGGAACCTGGAAATCTCCAATTTGCCACGGTTACTTTTTGAGTCCAAATTAGGGATCTCCGATTGTCAGCTTTAGCACAATTCTGAATCTTAAATCCATTGTATAATATGGTTTTTCAAGTCAAAACCTGTTCCAAAGCTGGTAATCATAATTTTTTTTTAAGATGTAATGTGAATTTATGATAAAATTAAAGAGGACAGAAGAGACTGTACTGTACATGTCTCAGTTTATTAATCCATAGTGTGGTTAGACAAATATGTCTGCTAAGTGCAAAATGCTGTCCAATTTTTGATAGTTCATTCATGGAAGCATACTCTGTACATGAGGGAAAAGCCTTTGAACATTTTAATTTATAATCCTAAAAAGCAGCCAAAATATTCAACATTTATTCATATATGAATAAATGCCCTGAAAATGTGAAGCAATCACACAACTGTTTTTTTCATGTAGCATGTCAGCTAATCACTGCTAGAGGGGGAAGGAGAGCAATCATAACACTTCTGCATGTTAAAATATTGACAACTGTCAACTTAAATATTATGGGGTGTCTAATGAACCATTAATGACATGTTTTCTTCATTTGCATCTTAAGAATAATCCTTAGTCTTGAATGAATCTCCTCTGGATATTGTTGCTGCAAAGAGAATGCAGAATAACATTGGTTAGATTAACCAAAGCAATCAATTTATAGCTTATTAAATATAAGAAGACGTTGAGGAAAAAAAACAAATTAAAATACCGGATTTACTTTTTGAACCAATTATGACTTTTATTACTGCAGCTAGAGAGATTAGAAATACAAAGCGCCTGCATTAAACATCACTTACAAAAGTGCTATCCCTCCCCCCCAGGCTCAGAAGGCACATATAAACAAGTTGCATAACATCAAATTAAGAAAGGCCAAAGCATATTTATGAATTAACAAGTAGGATGGTGGAGGTATAAATGGCATCACTGACAGGCAGGCATTATAGCAAGGAATTCTGAATGTATAAGTCCGTAAAACTTCACAGAAATCTTGGATGAAAAATAAGCACAAATAGAAATCAATAGGCACCAGGCAAGAAATCCAGCTTAGCTCTAGCCCGGGCGACCTTTCTTCTCAGCAACACTCCAGGAGCATCACTGAGCTTCTTTCCATATTTTCCCTTTTCCCTCGCCCCCCTATCTCTCTCCTCTCTTTCCTGCTCTGTCACCATCTGTTATAACTGCACTATTGCACACCCCCTCCTGCTTCCTTTTTTCTTCTCACACCCCCTCACTTCCCCTCTTCCTCCTCCCTTCCATGCTCTTTCCTTCTATCATAATCCCTCTGTCACTCTGCCAATCTCTCTCTCTCTCTCTCTCTCTCTCTCTCTCTCTCTCTCTCTCTCTCTCTCTCTCTCTCTCGCTCCTTTTCCTCCCCCTTGCTCCTTCTAAATCGATGCCAATTGGCTAGTGGCACCATTCCCAGGCACAACTGACATACATCTTGATCTGCCTAACCCTGTGAGACAAGCAGCTCCCCCCTCCCCCCACCCTCTCCCTTCATTCAGCAGAAGGAGAGCTGGGCTGGGCTCCACTCTACTTAGATGCTAGAAGAGAGCTTTCTTACCTGCAGTGACTAGAGAAGACCAGGTGGGAGAGTATTAAAGGCAGGCAGCGAGCAGCCAGGCCGATGTGGGAGCAAAGGGGCCAGGAGACGGTATGTCAGCCCAGGAGGAGCAGCCAAAGGAAAAAAAGATAAGCAGGTGCCTGAAAGGAGAAGGAAAGTTGAAGAGATAAAAAGGCTTCTCAGTCTGATGTAAAAGACAGTGGATTCAGGCATTCCTTTCCTTTTTTTCTTATATAAAAGAAGACAGAAGAAGATGAAATATCATCCTGGCAAGTGAAAGCAGATACCCATTTGTTGAATCTGTGAGTATCCGGCACAGCCTCCTGTCCTTGGCTTTTCCTTCACATTCAATTGCATGCAAAACTTTACTTTGGCACCAGGGCAATTGATACTCTCTGCTCCGTGCCTCTCCCTCTTCCATCTTCTTCAGATAAGTAGGATTTTTACTTGGGGGGGGGGGGAGGTTCTTAACATTCATTAGTTTTGAGCCACGGAGGAAAGGGGGCCAGGTGGATGAGTGCTGCAATGTGCTGCCTTATCAAATTCAGTTTTGTCATTAGTTTATGTTTTCCCAGCTCGATCTGCTACAGCTACCTGTTGTCATTCATTTAATTCTGTCATGCAACTGGCAGCTATATACTTCAGAAAAGTTCCTTGTCTTTTTAAAGGATTTTTCTCTGAATAACTGGTAGGCAGAAGATTGAAATCTTGGGATTGAAAAACCTTTAGGACAGAAGCTTCATTTGTAGAGTAGCCTGGCCCTGGGGGTGGGGGTGTAGGAAGGGTTTGGTTTAGGGGGAATGCGACAATTCTATTTATCTATTTATTATCTAGCTTGATATTCCATCTATTTCTTCAGACTCAAGACAGTTTAAAAATTGGTAGCCCTGATCTAAATTAGGGGCAGTATGGAGAGAGTCATGATGACATGCTAATTTCAGAAATAGATTTCATATCTTTTTAGGAAAGGTTCTACTGAGAGCATAACATGAGAGCCAATCTGGTGTGTTGCTTAAAGGCACCAGACTAGAAACCAAGAGACTGTGAGTTCTAGTCCTGCCTTAAGCATGAAGCCAGATGAGTGACCTTGGGTCAGTCACTTTCTCTCAGCCCTACGAAGAATCTCTTGGTAAGTCATTTTTGAAATTGATGCCAGGCAACAGGGGTCTATTCAGGCAGTCACTGGGAGTCAAGACTGATTCAGGCACACAACAAAGGAAGGTAATAAGTAACCATTGCCATACCAAACACACTTATGCACATATGCATCTACTGGAAATTTTCAAAATTGTTGACTTTGCTCAAAGACTGATATGGATGGAAATCCTTAAGTTTTCTTTTTTCAGATATAGTTCTAAGTAATTTGGAATTTCTCTTTATAAATCAGTGGCAGTGTTTTCTCCGATGGGAAGAATAATATTCTCACATGTAGAAGTATAGCCTTTTGCTCTTCTTTATTTTTCTATGCAGTAAAATATAGCAAAAATATGTTGAAGTTACAAAAGAGTGCCTGATTTTTTTTAAAAAAGAAACTGTTAGACAAAATGGAGCCCAATAATTGTACATATAAGCATTTGCAAAGAATGTGGAAACCTGAAGCATCTGTAGAAAGTAGTCAGAGTGGTGTTGCAACTAATACACTCATAATTTATTCTCTCCAAAAGCATATTTATGTAGTCACTAGGAGTAAAAAAAATGACTTGCTGGCACATAATTAAATAATCAATCAAAAGCTTATAGGTCTGCCTGCACAAATACCTTATCATGGGTTTGTTCTGTTTGAAGAACTCTATAAATATATCTGATTTTCAGCATTTTGGAATCTTTCATATTGATTTGTGGGAGATGGCAAGATAAAGGTCTGGTTATTACTAATTTGTACCTTGGGATCCAAATGTTTTTTTCTTTAAGGCCATGCTTTATTTCTGAAACATTGCATTTTCCTAGTAGTTAATCAGTCACTACAGGATAAAAAGTATTTTTCCCTACTTTCCGTATAGCTTGAGGCAGTTAGAAATGCTCCCTAAGATATAGCTGATGGTCCAAACCTGATGGGGAGGGTTACTAACAAATAATACTGTACTGTATTGGTAAAAAACCGCATTCTCTTTGTTCTCTTTTTAAGCATTGTAAATTGGATCATGATTGGGATTTTTTAAACAATGTTCTTAATGTTTCTCTAATGAGCAGCCACATTGCTGATTTTTCAGGGCTCACTTTAAAAACCCCACTGCTATATCTCCTCAACCTATACTAGTTTAGACTATACTTTCCCCCATGATATTCCCATTTCCAACCTAGGTTTCCATCACTCAAACACCATACCCGTGTTTTGAACTGCTGTCACTATTTACAAGTTTGTATTCCTAATGTTTTCCTATAAATACCTCCAATTAAAACCAACAGAGATTCAGCAACTAAAATGTACCGTAATTAAAATTTATAGCGATTCAGAATGTCAAATGCTTTCTTCAATAAGCATGACAACAAGCCATCTTGTATTACCGAGTAACCACATTAAAACTACATAATCGGAGTCCTAGGAGTCCATGCAGTTATTTAAAGTTTGTGAATAGGCAGCTCCCAGATGATTTTTAAAAGTTATCTCAAACTGTAATTTATATTTGATCAGAAAAAGATACACTAAGAAAACCAATTTAATAATATTAGCCTTACTTAATTTACCATAAAGGTTAATTTTCAATTACATTTTAGTTTATTTCAGTTTAGGCTTTATCCTGGCTTTGAACACTTTTTGCTTCAAAAAGTTTGCACAGCCCAGCTCTTCATTATTAAATAGGAATTTCAGTCTGTGCAGACTAACATAGAGACATTGGTACTGATCTGGCATCTTCTGTATGCATGACAATGCTGTCATTGTGTCATTGGCCTTTCCCTCAAGATAAGCTCATGAGAAAACCCCTTAATTTACACTTGTTAATGCTTTGATTCAAAACCATGTATCTACCAAATCTTCAGTTACATTCACTCCCCTTTCTATAAGTTCCATAATGAGAAATAACAACAGAAACTGCTACAACCACTGTCTGAATACATGAGTTTTAAGTTATAGATAAGTGGCTAGAGAGAAAGTCCTATAGGCTAACTATACAGTTAAGGGATAATCGTAACTATACTATCATTCTATAGCTCTAGAGTTAGCTGCATTGACCTAGAATAATTTATCTTTGCAAGTACCAGATTTTTTTAACGAAGAACGTAATAGAAGACAAATTAACTCAGTATAAGTCCAATATTTAAGTCAACCCAATTCAATGAATGGTGATCATTTTTTTAAAAAAAGAAAGACAATGGTTTTTCTGCATTTTGTTTTAATTACTATTAAGAGAGTCAAATTACTGAATTTAGCTGGATATTAGGGATTTCACAATATGTTACAATCATTTCTACAAATGAACTGGAAAATGCAATCAGACACGGGAAGGGGTGGGAGAATAACCTATTATTTTAAAGACAGAATGGTACTGAGAAAGGCCATACTGCAAATTGAATATTAACATTTGAATAATGGAGGGTGTTTGCATTAAGAAAAAAAATGCATAAACAGCTTAACTTGTGGCATTTCCACCCCAGTAATTAACGATATACCTTTTATGAAGGAAGTTGGTGAATTGGAGTGTTGAAGACCAAAACACCAATAGGGATGTGATATCACAATGTTCAAAAATATAGTCAATCTATGGAGCATGTGGGTTCTTTATTTTTGGAGGCTTTTAAGATGAGTCTCTCATGGATGGCTAATTGGTTTTCTGGCATATTGCAGTGGGTTAGACTAGTTGTACTTTGCAATCCTCTTCTAGAACTATCTGGTTCAATACTACATCCATAGCTAATTACAAAGGTGCAGTTGAAAGATTGTGATTGTACATCCAATTGCAAGTAGACACAATGCCTGTTGTAAGAAAGGGTTCTTTACATATATTATCACCATAGATTGACCATATGATGAAAATTTTCTTTAGAATTCTCACAGGCAGATAATGCTTTATATAATAGCACATGTTCATGGAAGAAAAATATCCTTCACTGAAGTGATTTACAATCAAGATAAGCTTTCATCACCTCCAGCTATGGTTTATAGGATTTATGGGGACATCACTTTCAAACAGCAGGTTCTAATTATTTTGAAGATTGTGGCTGTGTGTGTATGGTCTCTGTGTGTATGTGTGTGTGTGTTTAAAAATGGAAATTTCATCTTTTGATGGTTTAATAATCATCATCCTAATGGTAGAACTATAAGCTTTACATCCAAATGCTTTTTGGTACTGGGTAAAAAAAATGTCAACTTTGCATTATTAAGTCCTGCTGTTCCCACATAGCACTGGGAAAGGATCATTCTCTGTAATCATGGGAAATTATTTCACGTCTGTTCCAGCCTTCCCAATGTGATGCTTTCCATATAGCTTAGACAACACAATCAGAGCTGTGTATCCTGATCTTGAGGCTGCCTCGGTAGGACTTTGGAAAAGAAATCCCAGGCTTCCAAACACAAGAAAATTGCTTAGTAAAAATTTGAAGTAAAGGAAATAAAGCACTTATTTGTACTGTGTGAAAAGTAATAGTCCATTATCCTTTCACCTGATGGATAATGGGTTTACTTTCACTTCAAAAGACAAAAATGTTGAGTGGGTAGTGGAGTTCCTACACTTGCCTTATTACACTTGCATGTCCTGCCTTTGCAGTTTCCTTTGCTTCCTATACTTCCACTGCACAGTCCTCTCTCTCCAGCAGCTTCCCACACTTCAATTGTCTCCCAAGGGAAGGAAAGCATCATGACTGCACTTCTCCCACTGAGGTAGGAAGTCACCTCAGGAATTCTCCAAGCTAAGATCTAATTCTTCGGCCTTAATCTTTCCATTAGACTGGAAATAGGATCTTCTGTATAAGTCCTCATCTAATCACCGAATATCATATTTTTAGTCTTAAGTATATTCTGTTCTGTTTCCATCAGTTTCTGATTTAACATTTGCCATGAATAGATGTTTGTGCATTGATATTCACTGGTTTTCTGGAGAAATATTTAAACTGAACAATGGGGACAGTAAGTTAATTGATACAGAAAATTACTGTCCTGGCAATCTAAAAATTATAAGATTATCAGTACTTGTAACATAGAGATGTGTGTAGACAAGAATATCAACCTAGCTTTCAAGCAAAATCAAGCTTTTAATAGTGAGTGCCACACTAAGAGCACTAATCAAACAGGTGGTAAGAAAATAGGGGAACTCAGGCACCACACAGATTATGTAGAAAGTAAACACAGGGTCAGTCATAAAGGGCTCAAATGTCTATACACCAACGCATAGAGTATGAGCAATAAACAGGGTGAACTAGAAATTCAGGTAAATGAAGGCAGATATGATATTGTTGCCATTACGAAAACTTGGTGGAATGAAACCCACAAATGGAACACACTGCAAGAGGGATTTAAATTATTTAAAAGAAACAGACCAAATAAAAGAGGAGGTGGAGTTGCTCTCTATATAAGAAATAACTACATCTCTACAGAAATAGAGCACAACAATATGAAAACTGTCTCAAATGCATTTGGGTCAATATAAAAGAGGAAAAAATTGCATTGCCATAGATGTATACTGGGGAACTACCAGAGGACTGGAAAAGAGCTGATGTAGTTCCTATTTCAAAAAAGGGAAAAAAATGGATCCAGGAAACTACAGACCTATCAGCCTGACCTCAATACCTGGGAACATTCTGGAAAAGATAATCAAGCAACAAATCAGCAAACATCTAGAGGCAAACAAAGTCATTACCAAAAGCCAACATGGGTTTGTCAAAAACAGATCGTGCCAGAGAAATCTTATTGCATTATTTGACCAAGTGACAAAATTAGTGGACCAAAGGAATGCTGTGGATATAATTTACTTGGACTTCAGTAAGGCATTTCATAAAAGACCACAACCTATTACTTGATAAAATAGAAAAATGTCAGACAGCATCACCACCAGATGAATTTGTAGCTGGCTGACCGACCTTACTCAGTGTGCGGTCCTCAATGGAACTGCATCTACATGGAGGGAAGTTTGTAGTGGGGTGCCCCAGGGCTCTGTTCTGGGCCCACTGCTCTTCACCATCTACATCAACAATTTGGATAAGGGGATAGATGGGGAACTCATTAATTGTGCAGACAACACCAAGCTGGCAGGAATAGCTAACACTCCAGAAGATAGGCTTAAGATACAGAAGGATCTTGACAGACTTTGGGCACTATCTAACAAAATGAAATTCAATGGTGAAAAAAGTAAGGTTCTATATTTAGGCAAGAAAAACTAAATGCATAGGTGTAGTATAGGTGATACCTTCCTCACAGTAGTAACTGTGAGAGGGCTCTCGAAATCTTAGTGGACAATTACTTAAATATGAGCCAGCAGTGTACTACAGCTACCAAAAAAGCCAATACAGTGCTAGGCTGCATTAACAGAGGGATAGAATCAAGATCACGTGAAGTGTTAATATCACTTTACAATGCCTTGGTAAGGCCACACTTGGAATATGCATCCAGTTTTGGTCACCGCGATGTAAAAAAGATGTTGAGACTCTAGAAAGAGTACAGAGAAGACCAACGAAGATGATTAGGGTACTGGAGGCTAAAGCATATAAGGAACGGCTGCTGGAATTGGGTATGTTTAGTTTAATGAAGGATGAGGGATGACATGATAGCAATGTTCCAATATCTCAGGGGTTGCCACAAAGACAAGAGAGTCAAGCTATTCTCCAAAGCACCAGAAGGCAGGACAAGAAGCAACGGATGGAAACTAACCAAAGAGAGAAGCAACCTAGAACTAAGGAGAAACTTCCTGACAGTTAGAACAATTAATCAGTGGAACAACCTGCCTCCAGAAGCTGTGAATTCTCCAACACTGGAAGTGTCGCGCTGTTGCGTGAGCTGCACTGGTTGCCAGTGGCCTTCCGGGTGCGCTTTAAGGTGTTAGTTACCACCTTTAAAGCGCTCCATGGCATAGGACCTGGCTACCTCCGAGACCGCCTTCTGCCACAGATTCCCTCCCATAGACCGGTACGCTCCCACAGAGTGGGTCTCCTCAGGGTGCCGTCGGCCAAGCAATGTCGACTNTACCCCCCGAGATCCGGATGATTCCGGATCTCCTTACTTTCCGCCGCGCCCTCAAGACATGGCTTTTCCAACAAGCGGGCCTGGCCTAGGGAGGATTTTTAAATTGGGTTTCTTAGAAATTTTAATTACCACAACACTAAAATATTGGTTTTAATTTGGTTTTATTCGGTGGGGTGTGTGGGTTTGTCTTTGTTTTTTTAAAAAATGTTGTGAGCCGCCCTGAGTCCTTCGGGAGAAGGGCGGGATACAAATTGAATAAAATGAAATGAAATGAAATGAAGTCTTTAAGAGATTGGACAGCCATTTGTCTGAAATGGTATAGGGTTTCCTGCCTGAGCAGAGGGTTGGACTAGATGTCCTCCAAGGTCCCTTCCAACTTTATTATTATTATTATTATTATTATTATTATTATTATTATTATTATTATTATTATTATTATTATTATTATTATCATCATCATCATCATCATCATCATCATCATCATCTAATATGTAATATTTATGTTCAGTTTTGCTTCAAATGTTTTGTTGTAAAAAGTCCCCTAATATAAGGTATTTCTGGATGTTACTTTTTAATATAAATGCATCTCAAGTGCCTCTTCTCTTGTCTCTTTTATAATATATGTGTTTTAGTATTTTTTTTGTTGGAAAGTGGTTCACAAAGTTTGAAGTACTGCACATACAGTAGATTAGACATACCTAGCCTCATGTTGAGTTTTGGGAGTTAACTGGGATTAGATTGCCTACCTCTGTTTTATTCGATCATAAAATCCTGTTTTCATTCTTTCCATGCCCTGTAATCTCCTCCAGTCATTATTCTTTTTGTTTTTCTTTTAAGTAGGCTGAGATAAGACTGATATATAACTGGAGAGCCAGTATTGCATGCAGCCATAAAAAAAACCTTGGGATATTGTTACAAGAGTTCCTTCAAAAGTTCTCACTGACAATGGAATAGTAACAAGACTTTGTTAAATACATGAAAAATAATCAGTTAAACAACGCAATTTAAATGCCTGTCTGAAAATGTTCTGTTTTTGTTCTGACCCATCCAAATTTAGTTTTTGCCCTGATCATCTACTTCTTAATCATTACCTTACTGACATTTTGGAATGTGTCTATTGGTAGATTACTAAAGGTCAACTCTGGTCCTCAAGCTGAAAAAAGTTGTGTTTGGAAGTGGTTTGCCATTATCTTCTTAGAGCTGAGAGAGATTGACTGGCTCAGAATCACCTAACTGGTTTTATATCTAAGACAGGACTAGAATTCACAGTCTCCTGATTTGCAGCCAGAGCCTTTAATATCAAACTGACTCTCTATAGCAGGGGTGTCAAACTGCCAGCCCATGAGCCGGATGCATCATCCCGAAGCCGCGTCCACCCCATTGCCGGCAATAGCAAAACCGTCCCAATACGTTGTGTGATGTCACGTGACGTCGCGGGTTTGACAGGTCTGCTCTATAGCTAAATTGTCATCAATTAAATATTTAGCTGAGAGGACTTGCCTTTCTTAGAAACACCATCTTGAGCGTGTGTTATGAATGAGCTCCTGGATCTTATTTGCCTTTAGAGCAAATAATTTTGACAATGCAGAATGATTGAGTTGGTTGAAAAATATGTCTTAATGTCCATTAGAGTTCTATCTGTTATGGCTCTTGAGCCTCATTTTTATTAGGTATGGAACCTAAGTTTGGACCTTATTCTGGCCACTTGATAGGATTTTATGTTGTTCTCATGATCTGTTTGATGCCCAACCTCATTATATATAACAATCTGCTTTCTTGTGATATTCTGAAGATAAAGATTGCCCTATTTTCAAGAATTTGTTTCGAACATGGCAAGTTTCTTTTTTCCCTTTATTCTACAATTGTCTCTGAAAATGTATCATTGATTCTAATTCTTAGTTGTGCCTTAATTCAGGAATAAGGGTTGCTGAAAGCTAAATATCCACTATAGCCAACATTACGGTAGAAGCAATGGAGATATATAGACAATTCTAGCCTGTCATCATGAGATTCACTGGCCATCATTTGCTATTCCATATCTTAAGTCCTCTGCAGAGTTACATACTGACTATCTAAAATGCTTGTGGGTTATAAGGTGAATGATAAATTATCTATTTCTGTTCTTGTCAAATACAGAGTCCTCCAAAGGGATCCTGTGGATAATTCTGTCCTGCCGCTCCTTTTTCTGCCATGGACAGTTTCAACTTCTCCACCACAGTGGCTGTTTGGGAAGAGAATTCAACAACTTCGGGTACAGCCTTTCTTTCTGGAAATTTATCCCTAGCTTCTAGTCTGGGCCTAGATATTAGTGGTGTCCTTATTCCCCTGGTATATCTCATTGTCTGTGTTGTAGGACTAGCTGGAAATTCTCTAGTCATTTATGTGGTTTTGTGCCATTCAGTTAGTGAATCAGTGACTAACATCTATATCTTCAACTTGGCACTGGCAGATGAACTCTTTATGCTTGGCCTACCCTTCTTGGCAGCACAAAATGCTTTATCATATTGGCCTTTTGGCTCATTTATGTGCCGTCTAGTAATGGCTGTGGATGCCATAAACCAATTTACTAGTATTTTCTGCCTCACCGTGATGAGCATTGACCGCTATCTAGCTGTGGTGCACCCTGTGAAATCCTCAAAATGGCGGACAGTCCGAGTCGCTAAGACTGTCAGTGCCACTGTGTGGGTAATCTCATCTGTGGTCGTGCTGCCTGTGGTCGTGTTTTCAGAAGTCCCTCATGGTATGAGTACATGCCACATTAAATGGCCTGAGCCTGCTTCAGTATGGAAAGCTGGTTTCATCATCTACACAGCTACACTCGGCTTCTTTGGGCCACTGCTGGTTATCTGCTTGTGTTACCTGCTTATTGTTGTCAAAGTTCGTTCATCAGGCAGAAAGGTGCAAGCACTGACAGCTAAACGCAAACGCTCTGAACGGAGGATCACACGCATGGTAGTAATTGTGGTGGCAGTCTTTGTACTCTGTTGGCTACCTTTCTATATGCTCAACATCATCAACGTCATCTGGACTTTGCCTGAGGAACCATCACTCTTTGGAATTTACTTTCTGGTTGTTGTCCTGCCCTATGCCAACAGTTGCACCAATCCTATCATCTATGGCTTCCTCTCCTACCGATTCAAACAGGGTTTTCGCAAAGCCATCTTGAGACCCTCCCGCCGAGTACAGAACCAAGAGGTAGCCATGGCAACCACTGCAGATAACATGGAAGAAGAGGAAGAGGGGGAGGAGGAAGAAGAGGAAATGTTAGCTAAAGTAAAGGAGATCAGCAAGATTACCCAAAATGGTAATGGAGGACAGCAAGAGAGTGAACCTGCCAGTGAGCCAGGAAAAGGCAGTGAACACAAGCCAAATTCTGAAGAGCCCATAAGTTGTGAGAAGCCCAACATAGTTAACATCAGCTGTTTATAGTTATAGGGAACTGGATCTCTCTCTCTTTCTCCTGAAATTGCCTGGCAGAGACTTATGTAATAATATTTTTTTAAAAGAATAATTCATAAATTAAGGATTTTTATAGTACTAACCAGTCCTGTGATGTCTTTTTGAAGCAAGGTACTCTACTAACATGACCATAACTATTCCCATAAATCAGAATAACTGAACAGAAACTGAAAACAGGCTTGACCCATCATTAAGGTTAGAAGTAGGGATAAGATTGTCTTTGTTCTTTGCAAATGCTCAGAAATTGATAATTGGAATCAACTGCTCAGCAAAATTTCAGCTAAATTTGCCAGGCCCTCTAGGGAGATCTAGAAATCCACTGCACTGGAAAGCTAAAGCAAGTGTGATTGTATCTCCTCCTCCTTCATATTATTTAGTTAAATAGGAATACTAAGGCACTTCCAAATGTTATCTCATTGCAGAATTCAAAAATGTTTCATCCCTTTGGCCTAGGTTCCCTCATATCTTTGTCAAGGTTATCTTCCTTACTTATACTGTAGATAGACAGAAGTATATTTACAATTAGGTTTAGCACATCTCAGTCTCAAAAATCTGGATGTTTTACCACATGGCAATAAGGAAACATAGAAATGTCTCTTTTTTGCCTTCTAGTGGTTATTTGGATTTTTTTGCAATCTCCAGAATTCAGATCCCCTAAGGAAGTGTTTTGGATATGGTAAAACTGTGACTCGGGGTCATGATGGCTCAGTGATTAAAGACACTGAAATGTCAGCTGGAAATGAGGTGAGCTCCCATTACTTGCCACAGTTCCTGCCCACCTAGCAATTTGAAAGCATGCAAATGTGAGTAGATAAAAAGGTACCACTTTGGTAGTAAGGTAACAGTGTTCCATGCACCTCAGCATATAGTCATGCTGGCCACATGACCACAGAAATGTATTTGGACAATGCTGGGTCCCTTTACAAGTGTGATTGCCCATCAGTGGTACCTCAAAGTAACCATTCCTTCAAAATCAAGAAAAGGATGAAGCTTCTTTAAAGTGCTGCCAATAGGGTCCGCAGAATGCCCCTTCTGCCAATGTGGGTGAAGTAGTTAATCCCATCGAGGTGAGCTGGTTTCTCAGATAGCCATGGTGTGGAAGGTTTCAACAGTAATAACCAACATCTTGAAGTGGACCTGGAAGCAAGCTGGCAGATAGTACAGCTCACAGAACAGTGATGTAACATAGGTCACCTAGGGACCCCAAGAACTGCCTGAGCAGATGCATTCTGCACCACCATGCATTCTGAATACTCTTCAAGGGTAAGCCCATGTAGAGCACATTACAGGGGGGATAATGCTAGATCCCCCACCAGATCACATTGCCATCGCTCTAACAAGAATATTATATCTGCTGTGTGACCGCTGTCCTGAATCAGGCTCAAGATAATCTGGGCCATAGGCCCATGGCAGGTTGAAGTCTCCCAGGATCATAAGCCTGGGGAATTTCACTGCCAACTCAAAGGTGCTTTTTCACAAGGCAACTGGACTTTCTTGTTTTTCTTTGAAGATGTTTTGCTTCTCATCCAAGAAGCTTCTTCAGAGCTGAAGACGTTTCTTGGATGAGAAGCGAAATGTCTTTAAGAAAAAACAACTAGTTGCCTCGTATAAAAGGACCTTTGGGATAACTATGACCTGGATGGCTGAGAATCTTCATTCACTGCCAACCCTGAAATGGCCTGCAGCAGCTCAGTCAGGGAGGTTGCCATGCAGCAGGGATGTTGGTACACTAGCAACAATCCCAACTGATCTGATGAGCGCGGCTTCAGAAACATGGTCTCACAACTGGAAACTTGGGGACCAAAGCCCTGAAAGTCAAGGGCTACACAGTTCAACCTAAGTTAATATTCCTTTCTTTTCCTCTCCAGAAGCTCTTCTATGTCTTTAAAAGCTGTATGATAGAAGTTTATTGTATTAGCAACAGTTCAATTGATAGATGGCAATGGATGCACTGGGAATAGTTACAACTCCCCACAGGTATTTGATACTGCCATCTGTGCTTCTTTAAACTTTGTTGACATTTTTTGAATTAAATTGCCTGAACCAGGTTCTTCCTAGTAAGCTGAAATTCGATAGTAACACTCTTCCTACAAGGAAATTGTCATTTCTTGCACTTCTACCTGTTGTGCAGATATAAAAAGCAGCACTTCTGAAATCATGTACACACATGGGACATTACATACAAGACTTAAAAGAATGTGGAGGGTGATCAAGTGGGCACACAGTTCCATCTCCTTCAGTTGTTATATGGCTTTACCTCAGCTTTATACCTTGAACTTTTCCATATCTCTGGTTGCTAAGATACCCTACTATAATCCAAATTTCTGTATGTGATTTTGGACACCTCCAGAGGAGACTTTATAAGAAGAGCATATAAGGCTCACTTCATCTAGTGCAGGTATGTCAAACACGCAGCCCGCAGGGCGGATGTGGCCCATGCAGGCCACGCCCACCCCAGCCCCACAAAGGCAAAAAAAGTTCCGATACGTCACGATACAGCCCATGATGGGATCGGGTTTGACACCTGTGATCTAGTGGATTTGAAGTGACGAGTAGGGATTTGAGGAAAATCTTGTACTTCAAGATCAACTCAAATTATACCTTTTCCTCACAGTACAGAGAGTGTTTGTACATTTCTAACATCTGGTCAATTTCTGTCTTTGAGTTAGATGGAATTTTGGCTTTCCTTGAATCTTGTCAATCTTATAATAATTAAAAACAACTATGTGAGGGACCCTGAATACATCAAAGACATACGTTTTCTTCAATGTAAAAGCAGTCTTTGTCCTGCATTTTATCCTGCTTTTAGTTGTGGTGGAAGAATATGCACACACACCCAGAGAGCCCATAAACACATAATTTAAAAGGAATAATTTACTCCATCATATCCCAGCCTCTTAAGTTAGATAGTTAAGGAGTGATGAAAAAAAAAAGAATATCACATGCCCTTTCAAATGTGCCTATGGGAGATGTGAGGTTGTTAAAACAGTAGTATTTTCATAGTTACTTAAAATAAAAAAGCAGATTCAGTTTTGTTAGTCCAAAGAAAAAAATCTTTTCAAATATTCACTACCATTATAATTACTGTGTTGGACAATATTGTAAAGGTTATCAGCTCTGTATGGCATATATTGCTTACTGTAGTTTTGGAAAGAATTCTGGGAACTACAGGGGCATAATAAATTTATTAAAAGCAACAAAAATTTCATAAACTAGAGAGAAAATTTAATGGCTCTTATTTCTGAACATGCAGCATATAATCATGCCTGTGATATTATTATGAGCTTTAAAATTCCTCACTGATAGTGTGAAACCCTGCAGTGTCGCAATAGGAGGGTGGTGTTTCATCAGTAATATATTGCTGTGCTTATCAGAAAGGCCCTCATTAAAAATCAGAAGTTGTGAGAACAAGCTTCTAATTAAAGTTGCAGGGGATCCCTGATGTATGTGGATGTCTGGAGGTCAAACACAAATTACTGTGGTATTTCACCTTGTGGTTTCATTCCCTAATCCCTAAGACACTTACATGAAAACACCAAACACAGCTTGCTTCCTGCAAAAGCCTTTTCACCATATCCAATTTGCTTTTAAGTTATGTTGGAAATCCAACTGGGACAGTATATCAACTTAAACATTCCCACCAATTGTCCTCTGCAAATCCTCCCAAATTACATCTTACTGTCACCAGAAGGTACAAACTCCTAAGTCTGACTTATAATTTAAAATTCACTGTTAAAAATAGAGGGTACCAAGTGCTTGTCATCAATAGACATTAGGGCTAATTTGAGGGTCTTGATACACAAACAAAAAATATGTTTTGCATGGGTTCAAATACAGATCCTTCTGCCTTTGGATGGAATGGGACAGGATAGAGTTAGGTAGGATAAGAAGATTGTTAAGTATTTACATTTACAGAGAATGAAACATTTCTCTTCCTGTGTGGATTATAAAATAAAAAGGTGAAAAACATAGAAAAAATAAGTTATTGCAGCTCTAACAAGCCCAAGATCATTTGAAATCCCTGGAAATTTCAGAGACTCTCATTTTGGATTGCTTATAAAAAAAACAAGAAGTATGCCAGAACTTTGCACAGTGACTTTATTTTAAAAGGTTCAAAGTTCCAAATTTCACCTTCAACCCCCTCCCTCCCTTTCCAATACAAGACTGATGATGTCAAGGACACAAGATTCTCGTATACAAACTGTCAAGCGTTTATTGGTTTTAAAAAACAATTTATATAGCCACTCAGCTCACTGAAGTGACTCTAGGTGGCATACAAGGTTAAAACTAAAACTGAGGCAACAGAGAAAGTGTACCACAAAGGAATGGAATGGGCCCAGTATTGCTGTATACAGTTCTAGCCTTTCCAAATACTCTATATGTGCATGGAGAAACTGAAGGAGATCATTTCATCATGCTTCACTAGATGTTATTAAAAGTGCAATAATCCAGTTTTCCTTTCGTTCCTTTTTTCTTAAAACCCCCTTTCCTTTTTCTAGTTCATTCATTTTCCCATTCTATAAATAGGTTAATAGCAATAACCATCTGATATTCCAGCTGTCATTCAAAATCTTTCATGAGGATACGTGTACAGATCATTATGGATTCTGTAGAGAGAGAAGTAATTTAAAAGGCAGACAGAAAAAAAAATCTATTAAAAATCCTGCCAAATGCACTTGTTGTTAGGGAGGGAGGGAGGGAGGGAGGGAGGGAAGGAAGGAAGGAAGGAAGGATCAATGATTTTCTCAGGAAATGAAGGTTCGAAACTTCCTCTGTATGAGTAAAATTATATGTACTTAATTTCAGAAGGATTTTATCTTAGATATTTTAATCCTTTTTGTTCATTTATTTAACTGATAGAAAACTACATGGAAGGTTTTTAAAAAGCAAAATAAGACATGACACGAATAACTGCAGGACAAAATGTAGTCGTGCATGCTTTATATTTGCACTGTGTCTTTACTATGAAAGCGTATGGTGTCATATTGTGGATAATTTTCTTCCTTTCAATATAGATTAGATGGAAACATAATGACAGGACAAGCCACCAAATAATGTTGTTATTACCTAGTACAGATCTGAGTCAGGTTCCAAAGCCAAGATATCTGTCTTTAGCACTATGAGTCAAGAACTGCCTCTAGATCACATAAAAATGACACATGGTGCGTGTGTATATGTGTGTGTGTAAGCTTGTCACCCACCTCTATATGTCTCCATGGGTATGTTTGAAGTCCTATATCGGGAAGTAAATTAGTAGATTTACATTTCTATAAAAAATATCACTGGATGAGGCTGCACAGGGCTAACAGCAGTGGGTTGAAGCAGATCTCAGATATAAAAAAGCTGAAAGGTCTGGTACTCTGTATCTTCCTGACTTCTCCATCTGGACAAGGGTGAGAGAGCCTGGTGTGGGAATCTGAGCGAACTGTCAGGTTTTTCTTGCTACACTTGACATTCACAGCTCCAGACTTTGACATTTTTTGCTCCTCCAGCCCGAATAGCCTTAAGGGTTCAATCTTGCTGTGGATGACAACAGAAGAGAATCATGTAGATTCACATGGAGAGACAAAAGACAAAAATATATATTAACTCCAGGTACAGAAGCTGAGAGAGATAAGCATATCAGACCCTCCAGGATGCAAAGGGGTTTTTAAATTAATTATTATCAGAGAGTGACCACAGCTGCTACTATAGCAGCCAGCTGCAGTGCCTCTTTCCAGCTCTGTTTGATCAAGGCTAGGCTGCATAGAAACAAGCAAAACAAATCCCCTATGTACATTTGCACACACGGACACAAAAACACACACACATTCTTTATTCTACAGGCAAAAGCAAAGGAGCAGAAGGCATCTCTTTTGTGCCCACATCACTAAAAGTTTAAGCTGGCCCACCATCACCACCCACACAAACTACACAAATCCACCATACTTGCATGCAAACAAGATTCACCCACGCAGCATATGCACCACGTAGCACACATTCAACTGTCTGTACCCACAAAATTAATTAGTCACATCTTTTCAGTGCAGGCTGGCTTTACAACCCCTTAAGCTAAGACTGGAATGCCTTTGAAAACAGTCATTTGCTGGAATTTTCAAGAAGGGGAAGGGCATGGCAAGGGAATGGATTGGAATGGCACCCACATAAGCTATTTCTATCAAAACCTCTTCATTGCTGGTCTTCCTTGCTAGCTTTTCTTGGAAGAGCATGGTCCTATAGAGTAAAGAAGGTCTAGCCAGCAATGTAGTACAGCCTAGGAAGTAAGGGGGGGATCTTGAGTTGAGTTTGATTGGAAGAGAAGGAAAAGATTTTAGGGCTTCCTGTTTAAGAGAGAAGTCACATTCCCCCTTTCTTGCCCAAGATACACTGACAGACATCACTGTTCTGTAAATGCAGGGTGAAACGAAAACTCTTCATCTGCTTGATTGAGTAGAAAATATGCAAATATTTGTTCTTTGCTTTCTCAAGCAAAGGCTATGAGGAACCTCATACTGAGCATCTGGCTCCCACTTCACTCGTCGAGCCCATTATGCAAAATCAGTGCACGCCCAGATATTCATTGTGTGTGCCAGATGTCAGAAGTGGAGAATCTGTAGGCTTCATAAGTTGCCAGAGTGCTTCCTTTACCATTGATGCTGATGGGAATTATAATTCTGCAATAACTAGAAGGGCACATTCTCTTTGCCTGTGCATATCCACTGGAGTCTAACACTGGAACATATGGGGGAGGGGGCTCTTTTTCCTTTAGAACTCTTTCCATGGCCACTTGTGAGAAGCAGGAATTTGAAAGGCTCCTCACCATCACCACATGATAAATGTAGTGTTGTAATATACAACAATGACACAGCTTTGGGAAGAGTTGGAAATTTTTTCAGGAAAAGAAAAATGACAATAATGTAAAGATTAGCTTTCTTATCATAGCAAAAACCTCTTTGGATGTTAAACAGTTGTGTGACAGCAGAAATGGTTAGAGTGGCGGTTCCTTCACATATAGTCCTTGAGTCCTCTGGCTTACACTTGGAAACTGAAGCTCAAACACATCTGGAGGGAGTGATGATCAAGGAAGAAGAATGAAATCATTAAATGCATCAAGAGTCATTATATTTATTGATTTAGTTATTGCATTTTAATTTAACCATTTTTGTCAATGCTTTAATATTTCTTATCCTGTTCCTATTCATTCCTGTAGTATACGCTCATGGCACATCACTCAAACAATGTATGACATTGACATAAAATTCTACACCTACTTTTCATATGGAATTTTTTTAAGAGACACTTGGACAAACTCTTCACCTACCAACTGTATGCATGAGTAGATTGTGGGTATTCTAGCATTTGACTCGCTTCAATTTGCTTGCTGTTCAAATCTCTACAGAGGGAAGCTATTTCTTCTGTTCTCCATCTGAGCTTGGCACACTTAGAGGAAAGAAATACTCATGCATGAATGCTGTTTGTCGACTTCAGTTCGGCATTTACCGGTAATACAATTGTTGCTCAGCATCTAGTAGACAAACTGGACCTTTTAGGCTTTAAATATACCTTTGTGCAACTGGATTCTTGATTTTCTTATTGACAGGCCCCAGTATATGCGAGTTGGGACTAATATTTCTAACATTTTCTTGAGCACAGGTTCTCCTCAGGGTTGCGTCCTAGGTCCGCTGTTCTTCATCCTGTTGACCCATGACTGTTGTGCTTGGTTTGCCACCAACGGACAATACAACTGGGCCTTATTCAAGATGGGCCTTATTCAAGTACTGGGCCTTATTCAAGATGACAATGAGGGTGCTTACCGCAAGGAGGTTGAGGATTTGGTGAACTGGTATAATAAAAATAGCCTAGTTTTAAACACTGGAAAAACTAAAGAGATCATTGTCGATTTCAGAAAAGGCAGGTACAGCCACACTCTTCTATGTATTAATTATTCACCTGTGGAAATGATTAGCAGCATCAAATTTCTGGGTGTGCAGCTAACGAGTAGGCTGGCTTGGTCGCTCAACAGCGAGACACTGGTGAAGCGGGCACAGCAGCACCTGCATTTTTTGTGTCGCATGAGAAAAGTACATCTTCCTTCCCCTGTCCTTACCACTTTATATAGACAGTTGATCGAGAGCATCCTGTCATATTGCATTACCTCTGGTTTGGAAGCATTACTGCATCAGAGAGGAAGGCGGTGCAGAGTGGTGAGGATGGCAGAAACGATTATTGGCAGTTCACTCCCTTCTATCCAGGACATAGCATAAAAGCATTGTTTGAGCAGTATTGCCTGGGGCATTACACATCTTCTTCATGACCTGTTTTCCTTGTTATCTTCTGGGAGAAGGCTTCATGGTAGTATCTGAAGCAGAACATCCAGATTCAGTCAGTTTTGTTTCATACAGTATCAACCTTGTGAATTCTCAAGCTTTCTTTTCCAACTACACATTCAAGATGGACAGTGATTAACATTTATATGTATTTATATGTAAGGGTGTAGGTATTTACCTATGTATATAGCATATTTATATGTGTGTTATGTATATGTACACTTTTGAGAGCAGGCAACAGAATTTCATTTTTAATGTGTGCCAGTGTGCCCACACTAAAAAGTGGCAATAAAGGTTATCTATCTATCTATCTATCTATCTATCTATCTATCTATCTATCTATCTATCTATCTATCTATCTATCATTTAGACCTGTCTTCTATAAATTAGTATATACATCAGCCACATACCTCATAAGGTACATATCAATAACTTCATCATACAAAACTTTTTCAAAAGTCATAAATTATGTAGATATTAGGTTAACTTGCCTGATTATTTTTTTTCAATCAATCACTGCACTCATAATTTAACAATTGGCAAAAAAGGTTTCAGGTGTATTTGTATTCATTTTTGTGTACACTTCTTCTCTAGGCTATTTGTGTCTATGCCTATCATGAAAATTGTATCTTTCAAATTTTTAGGACATGCAGAACATACATGTGGAAATTAATATATTAGAGCCTGCTTTTCCATATGGGGAGAATGCTTTGTATATGCATCTTCAGCTTGTCCTAAAATTTTGAGAGGTGAAATGTAACATACACATCCCTCATACATAGTTGATATATCCAAAATTATTGTGCACCACACTGATCTTCCATTTCTAGATGTGAAGGATATTGCAGAATAATTAATGTATTTATCTATTTAACACTCCTCCAATTGGGCAAATAGTTTTTAATTAACAGTTTCTTGAAATATATCTATGCTGAACAAATAGAAATAGATCTGCTTTGATAATAGTATGCTTTGTATCTTACATAGCATGCATCTGCAGTCAAATAAATTTGCATCTGCAATGTGTACCTTATCCCATTTGATTGCTTCATGCCAAGGTTCCTTACTAGGCCAAGGACAGGTGTTTCAAAGGCAATGCAACCCTAGTCTCATTTAGCACATCATGTGCCTATATTTCTCAACAACAGGTGCAGCTGGTCTCAAAGATAACAAATTGTAATTGCCAGCGGAGTGTGGAAATACAAGCTTTACCCTAACCCTCTACTCCAAATAAAATCAAATAATGTAGTTCTCTCTCCATCAAATTCAGTGGCCTATATAAATTCATCTAAAAGATGTAGACTGTGGTTACATTTTCAAGGAAAGAGGAGTTGTTTTAAAAATATTCTTTAATGTTTATATCTTAGCCACAAACTGTGCATAGCACTTACTATGGCAGCAGGGATGCAGCATGATACATTTAAGCACATATCTTTGCCAACTTCAAACATACTTCATTTTAACTTGTATTATTACCTCCAGTATCCTAGGCAGCATGTCAGTTGCTGGGAAGCATATGTGGGAGGATTGTTAGATGTTCCTGTCCAGCTTTTGGGCTTTCTGTAAGCAACTGGTTAGCTATTATAAGAACACAGAACTAGAGACTGATCCAGCAACACATTTCTTCTTTTTCTGTTCATTTAATTATCCTTGTGGCACATTGGTTACTTTCACCAAAGCAAGCACAAAACTATTCACCACCTATCAGCCATGGACATCTTTCTAATATCTATAGCTTAATAATACCTTTATTAGACTAACGAAAGTGTGCAGACTTCCAAGTTGTCCAAAATTCTTAACCTGACGTTACCATTTTTTATAAAAGAAGAAAAGGGTGGTGGTGCTAAGGAAGAAGCACCAGAGTCCAAAAGTTGAGCTAGATGTTTCAAAACTTAAGAGTCATGAAATCATCGTAATGTGGTGTTTCTGGATTTAATGCAAGCTGTTGTTAGTATGAGATTATACCAAACCTTCATGGACACAGGACATTGTCTAAAGAAAATTTATCCAAGCCTGAAGTAGGGAACAAAAATGGGAATCAAGAACACTTGATTTTGCTAGTCTTGTCAATTTTGCCTCCACATGATCATTCTTTTTTCATTAATTCCTCCAACACAACATAACATATACATAGGTGATTCCATCCTTTAACAGGGTTCATTCTAACATATAAAATATCCACAATAACTGCATTCTACTAAGTCAAGTTTCAGGAACATAAGGCTCCCAATAAATGTGTTATTTATTGATCCTAATAAATGCAGTAGTGCATGGGACTCAATTCCAGATTAAACACTAGAACAAAATTTGTAGGCTGTTCTAATAAAACAAGAACTTGTATTTTGAACTAAGGAGCTGGATAGTGTTTCAGATCCAATGGGGAAAAATGTTTCAGAACATATTTATAGTAGCTGGGTCTTTGCCCAGGATCATGTGGCTACTTTTTGAACCTACAGAGCAATCCTAAGAAAAAGATATCTTTGACTTAAGAAGATTCCATCACTCATGCACGCTCTGAAATACAAGTACAATATATTGGTATAATCTTTCACGGCTAGTAACAGTCAAGGAGTGATGAGGTTTCGCATTGAATGGCCCAGGTCTAGTTTTCTGATGTCTTGACATGCGTTCCTGTTCAGTTGCCTCTGAGCTATTGAGAAGTATGCCACAAAACAGTCACTCTGCCTCTAAAGAGTGCCAGCCACAGCAGCTGGCAAAATGCCAGGACACAGAAAACTAGACCACAGGCATTCCGCCTTAAAGCTCATCTTTATTTAACTTTGAAATATCTTTTCCCCTTCAAATATAAAGTAGCCTGTTAGGTTATAAACTAAAGTGTATAGTGACAAGTGAGGCATCATTATGTGTGAATCCTGAATTATCTTGTAGGAGGAACAATTCTCTCACAGAGATCCCTAACCCAAACACCAACCTGCTCTTCCTCAGAAACTGATTTGAAAACCACTTTTTCCAAATAACATAACCAATGAAATGTAAAGGGAAAGGGTCATGGGAGACAGGCAAGATAAGTAATATGATATTAATAGAGATAACCAAGAGAAAGTCCTGGTTCATAGGAAGTGTCTATATTGTAGGCTTAAAACTGATTTAATGACCATTCCATTGCTCCAGAAGTAGCGAGGGTGGGAAAGGAAATGGAGTGGTAACCATTATTCTATCCAGTGCCATCAGGGAAACACTGCCTAGTTCTTTGTTCAAGAATGTAATTCAAGATTAGATATGCATTGGCTGCATGCTGATCCACGACAACCTATTCAATCTGTTCCATTCTAGTGACATGGAATCAGAGAAGAAGATGATGCACAACAATGCAGATAAATTGGAAGAATGATTTTCCTCCTTTAATCCTTAGAATTCAAAGTCATCATATGTTTTTTTTAAAATTTAGGAAATAAAAAGGATTATTCCCTGTGCATAGTGTGTATCATGTATGGCTAAATAGCTACCAGCATAGACAAGTATTATCCTTAGCTAAGAATGATCTATCAGGCTCTGGCGGAGTTCATTTCTAATTATCAGAATCTGGATTCAAAAATGGAGTCATGTGTACAACCTAACTGGATGCTGCTGAAGACACAATGCTGGATTTAGGAAAGAAACTAGTTTGGTCTCTTAAAATGATTCTTACACCTTCTTGTGTTTATAAAGAGACAACAAATAAAGAAGATGAAGGATTCCTGCGATTTGGAACCACTCTTAGCCTGATTGGCAATCTACACAGTATTTGTCATGTTGATCCCACTTTTAAAATTATTGAGAGCCTTCTTCCTTAATATTTAGCAGCAGGAAGGACAGAAATGATAGTAAGAAGGATCCTGTTGTTCTTTTTGTACTTATAAGAATGGATAGTTTGAAATGACAACGATCATTTTCTAAATAATTAAAACAGGTATATAATAGTGAAAATATCTTGCTAAATATACTTTATCTGGAAGCAGACACAAAGGTTTAAAAGCCATCTAATGCTGGAAAAAAAAGTGGCTGTGAGGGCAAGAGAGGATCATATATCAACACTGTGAACCAATGCATGTCTAGTCAGAAGCAAATCCCATTAATCTGAATGGAACATAAAGCTGAAGGGCAGCAATTTCTTGAAACCTTTTGACTGGATCCATTAATGACTAGATCCATCTCACCAATTATTAACTGAATCAATCTTTTTCATCACATCTGCTGACAGATAACTGAATCCTCCTAAACACCCACATATCTGATATGACAATTCCAAACTCAGTGGTGAACAAATTGATATAATTTTGTTAAGCCAGTATTTCTTGACTAGGGGATCCTGTCTATCATGAAATACATACTTGGTCATTTTGTAAAATGATAGATCTTTGCTTCATAAGCAAAATTTGAGAGGGGAGAAAGCAGCCCCATTCCTTACTCTGCTTGAAAGTAAAATTCTGCTTCTTTCCTTACTCTGAACTGACTCAAAACTCAGCCATAAATTAAAGGTAGCGTATTGAACATAAAAGTTTCATGCAAACCTATATGCACAACCATATTAATATTTATGAAAAAGTGTAATACCACCAGGAAGCTAAAATGTATTACAAATTAGCTAGAAGTCACTGAGATATTTAACAAATGGGAGTATCAGAATTGTGCATCTTAAAATTTCAAGGAAATCTCATTTAAATGCATAAGAAGAACTCTAATGGGTGGGTCCAAAGGTGTATTAAATCCAAAACCTTATTGATTTAGGTAGCCAACCAAAAGCCTATATGAAGCCTATCAAATAGCAAAGATATACTGCAAAGCAAAGGGCGTTGGATATCAACTTTGTATATGACTATAAATGACAAGTTATAAAGCTAAAAATTTGACTCTTGGGTAAATCCATGATAAAACCAATAAATATCGATCACCAAGAGGAAAGTAATAAATAGTAAAAAATTTAATGATCCGAGCTTTCGTTGGGCCCACCCAACATCATCAGGGCTTTAAAAGTAGTCACTGGGAAATAGCTATTGATGATGTTGGGTGGGCCCAACGAAAGCTCAGCTCATTAAATTTTTTACTATTTATTACTTTCCTCTTGGTGATCGATATTTATTGGTTTTATCATGACTATAAATGTATTGACCACTAGGGGCAGTAGATATTGAGAAAATTACACATTTATTAACCTTTTCCTAATCTATACTTTGCATATCTCTGCCTAATATGCCTCCAATTGGTTAAGTTTTCTCAATTCAACCCTCTTCAGTTTTTCTTTCTTTCTTGTGTGTCTTATGCAGTTCAGATACTTATTTTCTCTCTCTTCATAAGATTTAACACAGGCTCTTGGCTGTAGATAGACTTAAATAATATAGCCTTTCCTAATATTATGTACTTTCTTAAACAACATTTATTTTACTCTTACACACACCAGCTTCAAGATTTCTTTTATAAAATTTATACTTTATAAAATTTATACTTATACTTTAGTGTTTCTCTCTCCATACATTCTTTCTACTACATAAATCTATTTGCTATCCAACAAATTGATTTTCCTTTGAATCTGCTTATAGATATGCCCTACTTTATGAAGCTTCTTGAAATCTCCCACAAATGTTTCTTTTATTGTCCCTTCTTCCTCCCCCTTCCCATCTCTCATTCTCTTATTTTGCTTCATTTGTTTCAAACCATATTGACAGAAATTTGCCTTCTTATTTTTCCTAAACTTAATAATGCATTCAGTAGCTTATTATTTGTGGATTACTGTGTTATCCATTATGGGCTTTTTTGTGGTTCCCTAATATTTTTGTATATTCAGGGCAGAAGCATCCTGTCCCAGAATGCATTTATTGCTTTAATTCAGAGAACCTCCAGATGCTGCAAGAAGGCAGTGGTTTGATTATTTTATTATTATTAAAAATTGAATAGTTATCTGGCTTTAATTTATACTCCATACATATTGTTTCCATATAGTTGTTTCATGGATAATTTGTCATACTTCCCCATCCTCCTTTTCCAGCATTTAAAACAAAACATTTTATTTGTTTTTTAAACATTCAAAAATACTGAAATTTCTTTAGCAAGCTGGATGGAGTACTTAACTCTGTTCCCCATTGCTCTCAGAAGCCAAAGTCAACATGGCTATCAGTGAAGAAGGCCTGAAGATGTAGTTCAACAATATAGGGAGAATCACAGGTGACCCACCTTTAGTGTGAAGAAGTATCTCTCAGATGCACATGTGCCATTTGTCTGAATGAGAGTCAGCTTGGTCTAATGGTTAAGGCACTAGGCTAGAAACTGGGAGACCATAAGTTCTAATCCTGCCGTATTCATGATAGCCAGCTGGGTGATCTTAAGCAGTTACACTCTCTCAGCCCAACTCACCTCACCTTGCAGGGTTGTTATGGGTAAAATAAGAGGAAAAGTATTAGATATACTGGCCACCTTGTGTAAATTAACAGTAAAGGCAAGATATAAATAAAATAACATTGTCCATCATTCAGTTAAGGAATGAGTAGACAATATACGTTCATACAAATACTGAACTGTAACCTCCATCTTTATTTTTCGATCATTTTCTTCTACTATTGCTGGCTACGTAATACAAAAGGACAACATCTGCAGGGCCAGTTATTGCCCCTTTTAGTGTTAGAACCTCAAGATCTTATCTCACACAAAAAAATCAGGTTACGTGGATATTCCTTTTTCCTTCCTTCAAAGGTAATATGCAGATTCAGAACCACACAAAGATTATGAGAATTGAAGCAGACAGGGAGATGTTAAACCATTCTTCCCTTGTTGCTGCCTAAAAAGGCTAAGGGCTGTGAAGGGACTTGCCTTTTGCCTTTGCCATCCCATGTGTGCAATGCACACATCAGAAGCCTGTTGCATTTTTTAAAAAAGGATGTATACTAAGATGCCATTTAATGTAGTTTCTAGAAGCTCTTTGGATCCCAACATCTCTGTATATCAGGATTTCTCAATCTTTGTCACTGGAAGACATGTGGTCTTCAACTCCCAGAATTTCCCAGCCTGCCATGCTAGCTGAGGAATTCTGACAGTTGAGGACCACACATCTTTAATTGACCAAGGTTGGGAAATCCTGCTGTATATCATTAAAGATTGCTCCAGGAGAGCAACCTATGATTAAATTTATATAGATAAACAACAAAGCAACAAAAGCTGCACATTCCTAAAAGAAAATATCAATTCAACAACTTTTTGTTGATGCTGGAATACTAATAGTATAATATTGGGACTGGGTGTGTGCATTAGAGTGTAAATAACCAAGGACATAGGGAAGAATACTCCTCTCTCACACTTCAGCATATTTAGGAATTCCGAAGGACAAACTGCAAGGCCAGAGTTAAAGTGACCTAACTACTATCACAAAAAGATTAGACATAGTTCTGATATTCACATTTCAGCTTTTTTTTTTTTAATTTAGGGGGAGCCTTGTTCTCCCCCACCCCCACCAAGATTCAAAGAAATTGTCTCCGTTTTTCTCCGCTGTGGGCTTCTGGATAGTGTTAAAAACCAGCAATTTCCCAGTACCTTCTGTTCTCTCCTCCCTGCCACGTTTCCTTCTTATACTTCCCCAGACTTTCTGTTTGCTTCTCTGTTCTCAGTTTCTTCTGCCAAGTTGTGGGAAGCACACCAAATCTGGCACCAGGGAGTTCTCCGACTCCCTAATCTAAACAAATGGAAACAATTTGTCCACTCCAGAGCCTGGTGTAAAATGTTATCCAGCTTTTCCTCCAATAACTTGAAAGGGCTACAGTAAACTTGCTGACCTTGCAGTTCTTCCCTTAGTGAAAAGCAAAACAGATTTTCTTTGATCCTTCATTCCCCAATATTTAATCAGGAGTGGGGCCTTCACATTTCTTAGAAGCCTCTCTCCCCAGTTTCTGGTTAAACTCTGATTGTCAACCAATCAATTTTTCCCACCTTCTTTAATTGCCAGAAAGAAAGAGAACAAAGCCAAAATAAATAAAGTCGACCCACTGTTCCCTTCAGCTGGCAAGAGACATTGTACATCCAGAAGCAGCCTAACGAATGCGCTGCTTTCAAGTCAAAGGGCAGAACAGCCAAACCAGCCAAGTTATATTTTGTTATCTGAATCTGATACCAAATATCCCACAAAGTGTCCCGTCCCATACAGCAAATATATTAAATGACTAACACTGTCTTTGAAAAGTAGCTATGTGTGCAGGATTCCTGTATGATTTCTATACTTACCTTCTATTCAGTGGGCTATATGGGGCTATATTCTAGGGTTCCTCTGAAACAACTGTATGTCCCTTGATCTTTCAACCACCAACAGAAAGCCAGACAGACCAGAACAAAGTTAACATTTTTGCTTATTATTTCTACATTGTAATGGGAATCCTTGGAGTTAGGATTGGGGGGGGAGGAATACCCAAGTTGGTGTACATCTGAAGCTTATAGGTAGTCCTCAATTTACAACCATGATGGAGCGTGCCCAATACACTCATAAGTCATGATGGTCATAAAGCGGGTCATATTTCCAATCCAATTTTATGACCATTTTTTGCAGTGGTTATTTAGTGAATCCCTTTTTCTTTATGGGGTGTTGCCAACACTGAAGTAAATGCTGGTTTTGGTAAAAATGACATAAATTATGGTCACATGACTACAGGTTACTGCAAATAGCCATAAATAGCCGAGAACTATATATATTTATTTCCCTTCTGTGAGTTGTCTGCTTAGAGCAGGGGTAGGCAACCTTGGCTCTTTTACGACTCGTGGACTTCAACTCCCAGAATTCCTAAGCCAGCCATGCTGGCTCAGGAATTCTGGGAATTGACGTCCACGAGTCGTAAAAGAGCCAAGGTTGCCTACCCCTGGCTTAGAGAAAGCCAGGGCAGCAAAAGAGCATCAAACAATGAAGATGGAAACAAGGAATATATCTGTGGCTTCAACAGCCAAGAATTCTCTCAATTAAAATACTTCTTTATATATCAGTCATTTCAAACCCATGAGGTAGGATTATAGCTCCCAACATTCCCAGCCAACCATTGACCATTGGGACTATATAAAACCATCAGGATAAAATCTGGCATAAGGAGAAGGTAGTAGAAGAAAAGAATAAAAACACAACAGTAAGCAACAGAATATTCAGTTCAGCAGTGTATATTAGGGTAGGTTTGGAAACCAAAGGATATATGGGAGATGGGCAAAATTTCGGGTGGGAAAGTCTCTGCATTCACCTTGCTTCTCCTAAGACAGGTTTCTCAACCTTGACAACTCAAAGTTGTGTAGACTTCAACTCCCAAAATTCCACAGACAGCTGGCTGGCTGTAGAATTCTGGGAGTTGAAGTCCACATATCTTCAAGTTGTCAAGACTGAGAAACACTGCTCTAATCAGAGCAGAAACATGCCCCCATAATGGCATTTCATAATGCCAAAGTCAAGTTAATTTTGTCTCCTCTATGCACACAGCTGAGACTGCTTAAAACCCGCCGGGAGAAGGGCGGCATATAAATTAAATTAAATAAATAAATAAATAAATAAATCTTTAGATATTCCTGTTTTAAAGTAGTGTTTTCTTCTTCTCCTGCTAGTTGTGTATCTCACTGAAGATCAATTTAAATCACAGAATAGCTGGATTTTGCCAGCTGTGGATGGTGGTTCTGCCACCAGTGTAGCATTACAAATTGTCCAAAACTTCAGATGACAAATTGATTTTCATGGGGATTTTTTTCTTTCTTTTTAAGGGTAGCAGCACATTTTATCTACTCCTATCCCATTTTGCCTATGCCAGTGGTGGCAAACCTATGGCACGCGTGCCAGAGGTGGCACTCGGAGCCCTTTCTGTGGGCACACGTGCCGTTGCCCCAGCCTTGCCTCCCCCCGCGACCCCCTCCTCTCCAGCAGCCCCCCTGAAGGAGAGTCGCTCTCGAGTGTGGCCCACACGGAGCAGCGCAGCCAAGGACATGGCAGCCAGGCAGTGTAGACAAGACTCTGCCCTCACACCCCATCATGCAGTTGATGCTGCAGGGCGCGGGCAGAGGGTGTGGCCCCCATAGCGCTGCTGGGCTGCCTGGACGATCTGCAGCAGGCTCTGGAGGCGGTGAGTGGTCCTGTGGGCAGGCAGGGCAGGGAATGGGGGGCAGAGCAGGGGCGGGACAGGGGGTGGAGCAGGGGCGGGGCCAGTTTTTGGGCACTCGGTCTCTAAAAGGTTCACCATCACTGGCCTATGCCATTAGGTGACTTATGGATGTTGCTACCAATAATTGTAGCACATCTTGCTAATACTACCATGGCCTCGGGCACACATTTCTGCCAGGACAAGGACGGATAGGTAACATTTTAGCAGTACTGATTAGCTGTGCTATGTTGTATATTGGGTAGGATATTTTGATTTTATGGGGGAGGTGTAATTTGTTTTCTCTTAACTAAGCCTACTTCAAATTGTACAATACAGTTCTCATGTGGCTGTCTCTGCTCAGATGGATTGAATTTCAGGATCTATAAGGGTTTTGGGAATCTGCAAGAAATAGATGGCGAGGCCATGACTTCAAACTGCCCACTGCTAATATGAAGCATATGAATAAATGGTTATCCTCACCTTGGGTCCACAAATGCATCTGGATATCCCTCCCACTATCTCTGAACATCATTCCATGTGGTTGAGGATTGGAAAAGTTAGGGGTCCTTGGTGTTGTCTGATCTTGTTTTCTTGGGTACATTTCATTACCCAAACTAGGTGGTATCATCATCATCATCACCATCATCATGTCAGTTTGGGCAATGAACGTCTGCAAGAAAACAACCAAGCTCAAAGAGCACCAAGGACTCCTCATTTCAACCTTGACATACAAATGGTCCCCTTTATTGATTAGTCTGTAACATCAAGTGGCAATAGACACCTCAGTCTAGATTTTTTTTTCTCTCCCCCCTCCCACTTTGCTAATAACTGCTAATGGCTAATAACCATTTACTCCTTTGGTTGCACACAACCGCAGCTGCAATCCTGTTCTCCGCTACCTGGGACTAACTTCCAGTTAACCACGGAGGAGTCATTCCCTGGACTAAACGCTCTGCTTAGCGCCTCTTGTTAAACTTCCGGCCGTCCCAAAAGAGAGTAAGGGGACGGGGCTGAGCAAGCGCAGATGGGCCAGGCCGGGAAAGAAGCGGGTGGGGGGGGGGAGAGAGAAAACGGCTCCTATCGCCGAGGAAAGAGTTAACGGCGCTCGAAACCCAACACCCTGCGGAGCCCGCAGAGGGGGGAAAAGGGAAGGGAGCGCGTGAAGGGATAGAGTCTCTTCGGCGGGCTCGGGGGTTGGAGGCGCCTGTGTGCCAACAAGAAGCTGTTAAAGAAACCCCCAGCCAGGCTTCGCGAGCAGAGGTCACCCGATGCGCAGGAGGGACTGAGCGGACGAGCGGACGAGCAGGAACGGCTTTCTATAAGGACCTGCGGCAACGCGCATCTCCACTGGGGTGAGCCTCCCGGTTGTTGCACGGAGTTAGGGGGCCCGCGGGCGCCACACCTCACTGCAGATTGCACTCCCCTTCCGCTTTATTGTCCTTCCTTTCCCCCTCCCGATTTTGCATGCTCCCCAACTCCGGCCGAGCCACTAATCAAACGCACCCGGCTTCGGCGTTCCTCCCGCCCTCCCCCGTCGCGGTGCTGCAGCTCGGCCAAATACCCCTCCGCCCCTTCTGTAAACCCGCATAGCTCTGCTTTCCGGAGCGCTCGCCGACTTCCCAGAGGAAAGACGGGGTTATGGCTTCGTCCCGGGACAGAAGGCGACTCTTTAGCGTCTCAGAAGGTCGCCTTCTTAAAAGGAACGATTAGAACAGGGGTTCTCAACCTTGGCAACTTTAAGACTTGTGGACTTCAACTCCCAGAATTCCTCAGCCAGCAAAGCTGGCTGAGGAATTCTGGGAGTTGAAGTCCACAAGTCTTAAAGTTGCCAAGGTTGAGAACCCCTGGATTAGAATAACAGTTGCTTCCACCATCCCTACACAAGCACAAATAACAATGCCGCGATATAAAATAATAGCAAATTTCTCCACTGGCGTTTTGTTTTGGTTCCCGTTTATTTGGATTCCCATTGTGGACCTCTCGGGATTGAATCCAAACGTGTAGATGTCATACGTGGAATTCTCTTCAGTCACATCTTGGGGAGTGCAGAGGGTGTGTCTATATGTGCGGGAGGGGGGAGGGGGGAACGCTTGGATCGTGGCCCAGAATGAAAGCAGAAAGGTTGAGAGTTCCAAAGGAGCAGTGTTGCTCAGCCTCAGTGATATTAAGATGTGTGAACTTCAACTCCCAAAATTCCCCGGCATGGAGAATTCTGGGAATTGGAGTCCTCACATCTTAAAACATGCTGGCTAGGGAATTCCAGGAATTGAAGTTTGTGCATCTTAAAGCATGGTGCTTTAAGCTGCTGGGGTTGAGAAATACTGCAGTAAAATATAGTCATAACTGTGGGAATGATATTGGGAAGAGCAACTATGGCCAATAGATAAAGATATACAACAACAACAACAAGAACAACAATAATGTGTTGTGAAGGTCAGTAAGCCAGTAGTTCCTGCAGAATATAGCAGGCAGCCTAATTGTGAATAGTGACCAAAGTTGATGCCCAGCCACCAAAGCAGTGAGGAAAGGGTGCCCATGGGAGATTTATCTCTACTGTTGCAGCAACACACTTTCTAGGCATCATTCAAAATCATCTTCCTATGTAAATTCCAATGCATAGGGGAGGCAGAAGGTATTATGTTGAAAATAAAATACTTTGATATCCAAATACCTCAGCTCAACATCAGCAGTGGGCTGCAGCAAGATGAAGGTCCCAGAATGGGGAAATAGCATAGCACTAAGACTTATATACCACTTCATAGTGCTTTACAGCCCTCTCTAAGCAGTTTACAGAATCTGCATATTGCCCCCAACAATCTGGGTCCTCATTTTACAGAACTCAGAAGGATGGAAAGCTGAGTCAACCTTGAGCTGGTGAGGATCGAACTCTTGGCATTGAGCTGAATTAGTCTGTAATACTGTATTCTTACCACTGTGCCACCACGGCTCTTAAAACACCCCCAAACTGTAAGTGACCCATCCTACTGCAGTAAGATAACTACATGGATAAGCCCTGTTTGCAAAATTACAATAATATGCATCTTTTAGTAGGTAAGCAACTTACCACAGAGATAACCTGAGGAGAACTTACTCCAAATAATGTTCTGTTTCAAAATAATTCTAACATTTTTAACTTACATTTATCATAATGTCAATTTAAAGAATGACATTGATTTAAGGATAGGGAATGTTGTTATTTAAGGACATTAGGGGCAACTGTTTTCCCATCTTCTTCCATTCACCAGTGATCAATAATTTAGTTACTTCCTATTCAGCTGTTTCATCTAGGAGTTCCTTCCAAGGACAATCACTTTAACAAAATCACTGAAAAAAATGTAGCAGGCCTTAAGTCAGGCATGTCAAACTCGTGACGTCATGTGACATCGTGCAACATATCAAGCCGGTTTTGCCATTGCTGGCAATGGGGTGGGCGCGGCTTCCACGTGACACATCCGGCCCGTGGGCCGACAGTTTGACACCCCTGCCTTAAGTCATCAAAGTGAAGAGATTGAAACCCAGATATTTTCATGGCCTTAATTAAAGTACAGGTTAAAATAAGGGTAAAGGACAGTGAACGTAGTTAATTATTTAAGGACAGCCTTAATTAAAAACTATTGATGGGAACTAGGGGGCAGCAACACCAAGGTGATCTTGGCTAATCTCAGAAAGGTAAGTAAGGCAGGGCCTGATCAGTACTTGGAAAAGAGACTAACTCTAGGGTTGTAGGCTACCCTGGGCAAACCAAAAGGAAAAAACAACCCAATCCAATCCTCAAAGAAGGATTGTTGCAATCTGCTTTCATACTATCACAAAAACTATATGGAGATGGCCATGCATTTTACTAGGAACTGAGCTCAGTTCAGGCACTGCTTACTTTAAAAAATTGTAGCTAAAAATGATAACTGCTCATTTTATGGATTTCTGTAGCTGAACAGTCAGCTGATTTCTGTAAAGACAGTCAGCTGTAGGGACAAAACTATATATTATTTTCTTCTGTTCAATTGCATCCAATTTTTGGAGACTGCCTTAACAAGCTAGATATGGCAAAGGAAATCGGGAGGTTTTGCAGAAATAATAGAAAAGGGTTTTTCAGTACTGGATCTTTGGTGTAAATGTTAGGGATATTTTTACCCATGTAGTTTTTTCCATCTTACATTTCTATTTCCATTCAGATATACTCTACATCAGGGGTGTGAAACTGCTGGCCCGTGGGCCGGTTTCATCATAACTGAAGCCACGCCCACCCCATTGCCAGCAATGCAAAAAGAGTCGCGACTCGTCACGTGACGTGGCGAGTTTGACACCCGTGCTCTATATGGAAGGAAAAACACTTATCCTATAGGGATCAGTTTTACAGCCAGCTGCACTTAGTATAAGAAATAATTTGTATATAGATCATTTTGTGATCTGTATTGTACAACTGAGAAATAAACATTTTCCCTTCCATCACAGCATCAATTAACAACTTGTACAGAATGGAGGCAGAAAATATCTATAAAAAAGGAATTTACATGCTCTTTATTTACATGCTCTTTAAGTTCCAGGATTAGTACATTTATTAAAGTACAGATAGTCCTTGACTTACAACCACAGTTGGAACCAGAGAAATGAGGTTGTTAAGTGAATTATCTAAGAAATGAGGTTGTTAAGCAAATTATCACACGACTGAATCCAATTCTTCTATCATTTTTACTGTGGTCATTAAGCAAATCACATGGCTGTTAAGTGAATCACATGATTTTTAAGTAAATCTGGCTTCCCACTTGCCAGAAGCCAGCAAAGAAGATCACAAATCACAATGATGTGACCATAAAATATAGCAATTGTTATAAATGTGAATTGGCTGCCAAGCACCCAGGTTGTTATAATGTAACCAAGGGGATGGTGCGATGGTCGTAACTTTGAGGACAGGTCATAAGTCACTTTTTCTTAGACCCATGTAACTTTGAACTATCATTAAATGAATGGCTGTAAGTTGAGAATTACCTGTACAACATTCTGAACTCACAGATACATTGAGTGTTATCCCAAGGGAGCATTATTAGTGGTTTGAAAGTGAGAACAATGAAAAAGGAAGATCAGAGGGAAATCTTAAAGGTGCATTTTTAAAAAGCAATTGGACTTTGTTTTTTGCTTGAGGAAAACATTTTGCTTCTCATCCAAGAAGCTTCTTCAGTTCTGAACAGAGTCAAAACTGAAGAAGTTCTTGGATGAGAAGCAAAATGTCTCCCTCAAGGAAGAAAAAAGTCCAGTTGCTTTTTGAAAAAAGACACCTTCGAGACAATCATGACTGGGATGACAGAGAATCTCCATAGACAATCAAAAGGAAATGATATGTAAAGAGTTCATTCAGGGCATGTTACTTATAGAGATACCGGTATTAGTCAGTCACAGAATAGTTGTTTGGTATGGCACAAAACATTTTTCCCTTGATTGGCATATTGTAGTGGGATAAGGACTTTTCTCATGTGTTAAACAAAGATAAATTTCAGAACTAATGGATTTGAAGTAGGCTTTTTGCAGATGAAGTTGGTCACTGTAAAACTTCAGTGGCAAGGGGATTCTGCCTGCTTGCTTGCCTTCCTTATTATTTCTGAACAGTTCCCATAGAAAAAGTGAGGTACAACATTGGCTCCATTCTGGTGTCCTATCCTTTTCACTGGTTTTTCTTGCAGTTCACAATGAAAGCCATCCAAATCAGCCTGCCCCTGGCTTTTCTTGTGCTCCCGCTCTTTGTGCTTGGGGCTCCCAGTGAGGAGCTTGGCCAGCAAGAAGTCCCTACCAGCTTGAGTGGTTGCAAGAGATGTTGTGATTCTCTAGATGTCCCTGGGCCCTCCGAAGCCAGTCTTGGTGCAGACAGACCTCACGCTTTGCCATTCGTAATGCCAGAAGTTCGTCCATATATCAACATCACAATTCTGAAAGGTAAGCTATTATCATCTGTTACACTCTGACTCATGCTACCTTCTCACTGTTTCCTCCTCATTTCATCTCTTTATCTAAAGCAAATTGGAAACCTCTCTAGCAGGTGATTTGTTTATTTGCCTTAGTAAATCATCATGTATATTATTGTGCTAAATATGTGCGCATCATCTTTCCCAAGCCAATAACTGTCAACCACCATGGAAATGTTTATTTAGGAAAAGAATCATTGACCACATTAAATCTTTAGTCTTATAACCCTTGGCTGTACTGGCCAAACATGTTGGGAAATAAGTCCAAAACATCTGGAGTGACAAGTTGAAAAAGTCTGCTATAAAGTCTCATTTGGTTAAAAACTCTACTGTTTGCACAGGTGAGAGCCAAAACATACCCACTTCTTCAGGCAAAATTAAAGCACATTTAATGCAGATAAAACAGAGGCCTGCTGCAGAAAGTGTAGCATGCATGCTTTATTTAGATACAGCTTAAACTTGAACTTCTTCTCCATCTGGGTCATTCAAGCATTTCTTCAGGACAGGATCTGTTGCCACATGTTCAATCATATCCTGCATCACCTCCTATGTTCCACCTCCCTTTCTGGACTTTTGTAGTATCCTTTAATTATGGTTTCTAGAGATGCTACACATGTATGAAATACATTGTAAGGCAGGATTCTGAAACCACACACAAGCAGTGGTTGTCTTCCACAGCTTCTCCTTTTTCTCTCTCTCCTTCTTTCTACAGGAGAAAAAGGAGATCAAGGAGAGCCTGGAGTTCCTGGGAAATGGGGCAAAGAGGGACCCCCTGGTGATCAGGGACCCCAGGGTCCAAAGGGCAGCAAGGGACAAATGGGGGCACCTGGAGATCCTTGCAAGCACCAGTATGCAGCTTTCTCAGTGGGCCGGAAGAAAGCTCTCCACAGTAATGAAGGCTACCAGGCTTTGATCTTTGACACTGTCTTTGTGAACCTCTATAGCCACTTCGACATGTTTAAGGGCAAGTTCTACTGCTATGTGGCAGGCCTGTATTTTTTCAGTCTCAATGTCCACACCTGGAATTTCAAGGAGACCTACATGCACGTCATGCGGAATGACCAAGAGGAAGTCATTCTCTATGCTCAGCCCAGTGACCGCAGCATCATGCAAAGCCAGAGTCTGATGCTGGAGCTGCGGGAGAATGATGAGGTTTGGGTGCGTCTGTATAAGCGACAGCGTGACAATGCCATCTACAGTGATGATGTGGATGTCTACATCACTTTCAGTGGTTATTTGATCAAGCCCAGCCTTGAATAGCTGTTTCCCTCCAAAGCACAAATTCATCCTTTAAACATCCTCTTGATTTCCTGTGAACTACTGCAAATAATACAGAAAATGACCAAAAGATCTGAAAACAGAGCACTGAAGAAAACTTTTTTTCTTTTGAGAATGTCAACTGAAAAATAATAATATTCATAGGTCAAAAAAATTTCCAGAAATGTCTTGCTAAGTTATGTGTCCTTCTCAACAGTAGGTGTGATTGTAAGGTATGGACTGGAAATTCTAAGAATCCTCATGAAATTTCTGTACCTGCTAACTCAGAATCATTTTGTAAACATCTTTGTTTGGACATGACACTTCCTAAGCAGAATGTTCTAATTTAGATTGTTCACATGAGGTAAACTCTTTGAGTTATATCAAGTGAGATAAGTTACCGTATCTTATCTACAAATCTACAAACCAAATGTAGGCCAGCGAAAATGTTATTTTGGCACTTCAAGTGCTTGACAGCACCCTTCGTTTTGCTAAAAATTCCTGGTGGGCAGCCTTATATGACTGATAGTTGCAGTCACCTTCACAAAATTTACATTTATAAATGTTATATAGGGTTGGCATATTTTACTGTGATTTGTGCATCTGTCTAATGAACTTGTTATACATTGTATAACTTAGGGATCTCTTCCATTACTATGTTAAACATATGCAAGATTAGGATTTAGCTCAGGCAGCAAAAAAGTTAGAAATACTGTAATGCTTCCAATTTGTCCCCCAAATCAAGATTCTTTAAGAGGTTCCATGCTGGTCCCTAAATTTGTATTATAATTGATTGAATCACAACAAATCTATAAATGTATTACAACAGGATCCATTTTCCTTCAGCTGACATAGATTGATATTACAGATTTTCCCATAGGCAGATCACACGAAGGCCATGATGTGGGCAAAATAATCAATGGGGTTTCCTTTAGTATTGTTGTGAGCTGACCTATGTCCCATGACAGAATTAGTGATTGGGGCTGGGCAGTGCTTCAGAGGTAAATTCTTTGAAGAATGTGTACATACCGGTAGCACCTGGCAGTAACTTCTTAAAACAAAGAGATCTATTACAGAGATCATGTTGCAACTGTGCAATTCTAGGAAAAGATGTAGCTGTTTTAAGATATTTCCAATGTGTGCTATATGATCTTCCCCATGCTCCAAAGTATCTCTCCCCTTCAAGTCCAAAATGCTGTGCAGCTCTACTGGTTAGCTGGGTAAACTATTAAATGTAAGGGCAAAGGATTGCAAGGAATTATAAATAAAAGAAAGATATAAGTGCTTGCATATCAGCTTCTCTCACTGAGGGCAGCAAGTGCCATTTGTACATATGGAGATAAAAGAGCCTAGGCTGGCATTCTCTTGCTAAAGCTACAAAAGAAATAGGCTACTCCGAGGATGGAAAAACATGAAAGAAATAAAGTTTCTAGAGGGAACTTTTCCTTTCTAATTCTCACATGTGAGACCTGCAATAAAATATGCATAGTCATTCGAGATACAGCATGTCCTCTTCCAGGAAAGAGCATTTTATTCTCCTTCTTCCTTAGTTTTCCATTCCCCTGCTATCCCAAGAGTCATCATCAAATAAGTGCAAAATATGCTGTTTGGGGAATGGAACATTTGGAAGAATTCAGCATGCCATCCATGCAGTCATTCAGAGGGTGATCTGAAACTTAACCTTCCAACCAGAAGTGTCCATTCAGAATTTTTCTCCATCACAGCAGGATAAATCACAATTGTTCAAGAGAATATAAATACAAATTTCTTTTCTTTTCAATCCCAATTTCTATTCTGCAATTATGCATACGTTAGTTATGTGATCCCCCCTTTTTTATTTCCCAAAGCACTGCTTATTTGTTAAATGGGAATTATAATGCTGACCCACCTTGGAGAGTTGTGGTCAGGATACTAGAGATCATCTTCTACCAACCTGGTACCTTGCAGATAAGGCAGGATTACAACCTCCAACGTATCTGCTGTAGTCCAACACATCTGGAGATGCCAGCTTGGGGAAGACTGCTTTAAGTAAAGCACTGAGCACTTCCTAAAATATGACTTAGATGCTAAAAAAATTCTATTACAATGCACTGTATGTTAACGATAATTTTTGTGTATAGATGGTGAATATACACAGACACTGCTATATGCATTTGCTGCCTATTCCACTCACAGGTAACTAAGTAATTTCAAACCAAGAGGCTTCTCAGTCTATTAAAAATAAATGGAAATAGACAGGTCATGCATTTTTATTTTGACCCAGTGGGTAACCTTGTAAGGCAAGCTATGAGAAGTATCAGGATGCCTGTTTTTGTAATACAGGGAAAGCTGTAGTTGATTGCATAACAATCTGAATTCCTTCTCTCTGCAAAGTAGTGGTTTAAAAACCAGCTGTTGGGTATATGCAACACATGGCGTCCCTGTGTCTCCAGAGGGAACAACCAGAATTTCTAGTACTGAATTGCTTCCAGATGTGAGAACTGAACTCTTTGAGCCTTTGCCTCCATTCCTGTCTCAGCAAAACTCTCTCAAGTACTTCCACTGGGAAGCAGCGTCTAATGTTACAAGGACAAAGTTTGTGCATAGTTGTTATGAGGCTGAAGGCCTGCTTTTTGGTGCTATAAAAAAACCTTCATAATTCTTGGTGCTAAAGAAAACCTTTTGATGCAAAATTTGAAAAATAATTTCAGTTTGCTGGGAGATACGTTGGGGATAACAAATAGGAAGGCCTATGGAATTTATGGTGCTTTGTGGAAATCATCAAACAATGGTTTGTGTGTATATATGTATCTTTTAAATATTAAAACTTCTTGATTGCACCTTGAGTTGTCCTTTTCTTCGTAGGGCTTTTTTCTGTGACAAAGATTTTCTACTACAAGATTTTAGCATCCTTAGAAAATTGAGTACAAATGTTACTTTTAGTGGAAATATTTCTAAAATATAGGAAAACCAGCATGCAGACTGATGGAAGAAAGCCATTACACATTTTGTGAAAAAAAGTCTTTAAGGCATGAGTAAAATTAGAATAATAAGCAATTTCCATGTGTTATCAAACACCCCAGGGGACCCCTTTTAGTGCAGGAACTGAAAAGATGGAAAAGAGGACAGTATAATTTGATTGCTAGTAACTAGGAGTTACAGTATTTATCTAGTTGGAAAGATCCTCAAATGTGTCTGGCTTTGCTTAAGCCTCAGATTGATATGTGTAAAAATCTCTAGGTATTTGCCTTTTGGTAGTGATGAGTGTCTGCAGAGGGATAAAATGGGATACAAAGAAATAAATATGTCCCTGGATTCTCCCACAACTACATGCAGATGTAGTAAATTTGTGGTGAATTGGTATCATTTTGTTTAGGAAAATTATTGGGGGGGAAATCTATGTTTTTGTGTAGATTTTTTCCTCATCACACAACCTTTGTAGTAAATGATTGTAGTGTTCAAAAACAAGCTCAGTTTTTGAGCACTTGTGTTCAAATTCAGCTACTGACCATTTCTGGGAAAGTCCTTAAAACACTGTTTTTCAATAAGGTTCATGGAGAATCATTATTCTCTGTACAGCTTGCAAGTGCTGAAAAATATTCACCACTTAACAGATTGTGGGATGAAAAATTATAGAAAATGGGAGCTTTTATGTGAAAATGCAATGAATGTCCTACTTTCCTTTTCTTCAACATATATTGACATAAATATGCCTTTTTTAGGATTTTAACAAATCTCACTCCAAAAACTAGTGAAATTATTGTCATGTGCAACTCATACATCATATTAAGATTGACAATCAATGTATTAAATATCTATATAAATAAAAATATAAATGTTTGTTTGTTCAAAATCTTAAATCTCTGAAAGTTCTTCACCGATTGCTTTGAAATTTTGACACAACGTTGCATTCGAATACGCGCGTGTTTTTATATACTATATTATATAGATGTCACACCTGTGACAGGTAAAAACATGCTTTTTTTGCAAAACAGCGCCATCTGTTGGACGTAAAAGCAACACATGCTTTTACCAGACTGAGCCACAGCAACGCGTGGCTGGATACAGCTAGTAAGAAAATAAAAGCTTGCTTCATTTTAATATTCTTTTTCTTACTTTTTTGAAGAACCAAAATAGTCATATGCTCCAGCTAGGAATTGTGCTTTGTGTGAAATCAGATATGCTAGTGGCAATCCTGTTTTGTATGTATATTTCTTCTTTTTGCATATAAAATAGAACAGAAAGTCTGATTTTAGCATCTAATATACATGACTTGTCTTGACTCCTTGACTTGACTGCCTGGATGAGTCCCTGTCATATTTTTGGCAAGATTTCAGAATTAGTTTACCATTGCCTGTTTCCTAGGACTGACAGAGAGCAATTGGCCCAAGCTGACTTTGTGTCTAAGGCAGGACACAGTGTCTTGCCTGATGCCTTAAAGTCTCTCTCTCTCTCTCTCTCTCCCTTTCTCCCTCTCTCTCTCTCTCTCTCCCTCCCTCCCTCCCTCTCTTTATCCATCCATCCACCCATCCATACCACCAGAGTCTTGTAATTGAGGCAGCATTGTAATTATATAAAATAAATGGATGGATGGGATAAGTTGATAGGTAAATCAAGGCAACTGTCTTTTCAATATTCAAGAAGCTAAGCATGTTATTTATGCAGGATGTCTTGACAAAATGTGTGGCTGGTGGTGGTGTGCTTATTTTGGCCCTAAGCATTGACCCCAATGTGTGGTTTCCTCTTTCCTACAAGTTTTTCATCTGATAAAAATCTACATACACAAAAGTAGTTTTTGTAAGAAAGTGTTTCTTGGAACAGAAGTGGTTTGGTTTCTACACATAATCTAGGCCAGCCAGGGCTATCTCAAGAACAGCCTGGACTGGGTGTCTTCTTCAAGTTACTTCATCTGTCGCTCCTAGTAAGTCTATTAGAAGATGGCGAGATCACGGATCTGATGGAGTGAGTCTAATATGCACAATACATGTGGCAGGATAGTACCGGTAGTTCTATTGTTAAAATCCATAATACACTAGTTGTGAGTTCTAGTCTACAAATTGAAAACTTGCTGCATTCTAGTACAGAGCTATAATGTGATTCTTAACTACAATTCCTATGCATAGTATGGAGAATACATATGTGCCAGTACTCATATATTCCCATACAGACAGAAGATAGTTAGAGTCTGATTTAGCTTGGGTTGTGAAGCCAAAATATAACATTGGGATTAAATCAATTAATTTAATCACTAATTTTATTCTAGAAGAAATTGATAGTTGTATGTGTACCACATCCTTAGCCATATTGGTTATGTTTCAATTGCCATGTAAGCCTAGAAATGTTAATAAATAAATTATGGTTAACCACAAATAAAAGTGTTATGTGAACCGAACCTCAATATTTTGGGATTACCAGTCATAAAAGCCAATTGTGAAGGACACCAAGTTCTGATGTTTTGGGCTAAATGTCTTTTGTGCCACTGCTTATGTCTAAATATTACCCAATCTGTATTGGTTCATAATAGGTCCTAAAGAGGTAGTGGGAAAACAGATTGTATAATTTAGATTAAAAATAAAATAAAAGTTAAAATATCCCCTTTCTGAACTCTGTGGCTTCAGTAAAATTTGAAGTCCCATAGAAAAACTTTTTTATATTAAGAATGTAAAGAGATTTGATTAATCAATCTTCTGCATTAGTGTTATTTCGACTTATATTCTATTACTAGGGCAGTAATCAGTTCCAGATCCGTTGGGTAATTTTAACCTTGCTTGTAAGATTTATTACCCTCCCACTCAGTAACAATTTCTAAATGGGGGAAGTAATAGCTTAACTATCATGCCATTGCTTTTCAATCCCAACTTGAAAGAACTGAAGTTCAAAAATTAAAATGAAGTCCAGTAACAACCTGCTTTTTAATGGATCATGTGGATTCTAAAAGGGTGTTCCATTATCTGATATCCTGTTCCAAATACTGCAGCTGGTGACAATACAGTACATATAAGAAGGGGCTTATCTATCCAAATCTGAGCCATTTAGACCAATTAAATTACTATTTATGACTTTACAGTAAAATTTCTCAACCTGAGCAACTTTGAGTGGACTTCAGCTCCCAGAATTCACCAGCCAAAATGCTTTAGAGTGGTCTCTTTAAGAGATCTCTTTTAAGAAGGGATGGACAACCATTTGTCTGAAAGGGTATAGGATTCCCTCTTGAGCAGAGGGTTTGACTAGAAGATCTCCAAGGTCCCTTTCAACTCTGTTATTCTGATCGTATTCAGGACCAGCCTTTTCAACTGTTGCAGCTTTTCTGGTGATTTGTGGTTTCCACACCAGTTTAAAGGAGTCAGTGAGAAAGTACCAGGTGAGTAAATTGTGTGCAACTAAAAGCATAGTGATATACCACACCCAGATGTAGGTCTCTTTATTATGGGAACAAAAACACATTACCACATGTTCTTCAAAGAAAGGAAAGTGAAAGATTCTCCATTATTCTTCCTTTTTCTCTTGTTTTATTTTCCAAATCCTGCATAACAAAGAAAGACAATTGGATTCCTTTCATATCTGGGGAGTACATCTTTTCTCATCATCTCATCTTTTCTACTATCTTCTTCTATTGATTTCTTATAATTTATCAGTTGTTTATTATGATCTATGATCTATTATTTGCTGTTTATGTATACACTGTGAGCTTATGCACCGGAGACAAATTCATTGTGTGTCCAATCACCCTTGGCCAATAAAGAATTCTTTGATTCTATAAGAAGTCTAAAACAACTAAACTTTGCTATGTTGCCCATCCTGTATTCTACTCCCACCTAGTCTTGTATTATGCTTGTCACTTTAGCCATGCAGATCAACATGTCTTCAAATAAATAAGTGCCTTCTTCCAAGGTGATCATCACATTCACAAAGGAAAATTGCTCTAGAACTGCTCTAGAATTTTCAGGAGCAAATCTAGCCAATATGTTGCTCTTTTCTTATTCCCAAATTACTGCATAGATGTCCTAATGGCAAAAGCAAACCAAGAGCATGTTTTCTTTTATTATTCTGTCTTGCAAACAAATCTTAGTAAATACTAATCAAGGTACTGCCAGTTTGTACAAAATAAGAATTGGATGTTTTTGATTATTTGTCCCATACATAGCTCAAACCTATAGAAGGTTCTGCTTGAATATTATGCCCCACTAAAGGCTTGATGGTGAACACAGGCCTTACAAGTCCATCTATCCAGTTTCTTATTTCTATATATCATCTGCCTGAAAGGGGGATTTTTAAAAGGTCTAGTAGTTTAATGTTGGGTGTTCCATTCCTTTTTGTTCATTCAACCAGTGCAAAACCTGAGCTGGGGAAGGAATCAGAAAAGGAGGTGACAATATTTGATGTTTACAAAAACTCATGAATATATTGCTGTATCATAGTTTAGCACAGCCTTTCTCAGTCTAGTATCCTTCAAACATGTTGCATTAGACCTAAATGGCAGATCCTATCAAATCCACATAGCGATGGATTCATTGCCTCAAGCAGCAGTTGGCAGGAATGGAACCAATCAAAATCATACTGATTGTACCAACAACTGGAGATACCAAAGCAAAACTTGAGCCATTCCCACGATGCATCTGGAAAGCCCAGTAAATTTTGTGCAAGGGTCATTCTGGTGGTGGAGAAAAAACATTCTTTTAAAAAGGTTTTCTGTAATTTTATCTCTTTTCATTCATTCATTCATTCATTCATAAAATTTCCTTTTAAGACTGGAAAGAACCGGCTACATCAAGAACCTATTTTGTGCTAGTTGGAATCTACAATATGACAGTAGTTGATCATAGTTGAAACATACTATGCAATGAAATCCAACTGCTGGAAGACAAGGGGAAACAAATTGATCTTTAACTGAAAAATGGTTAAAAGAAATTAGGATGAAAGAGAACTTTGTTTTTCATTGCCTGCTCACTCTTTGAAAAAAAAATGAAAATGGGAAATGTTATGGTTCTGTTACTTATGGCATTTTACCATATGTTGCTAATATGATAGTTCATGGTATTCAATTTTTATAATAAAAACAATAAAATGAAGGAATGGACACGTGTGTTAAATTAGGTTGGAATTAATACATTCAGGAAAGCTTATTCTTTCTGACAGAATCCTATTATTCATAAATAAAAGCTAAAACTTTTTAAAGTCTGGGAGAAAGGTCTATTGAGGAAATGTTCTAGAAATGAGTGATGCCCCAGAATTGAAGGCAAACCATTAGGCCTGCCTTAAAAGGGTAAATTATCCTAATTCTTTTTTTAAAAAAAAAATAAGGAAAGAGAAAGAAAGGAAGATACAAAAGCATTATATAGAGAAATAAAGATGTAAAAACCCAAATATCCATTGAAAATAATTCAATATAGGTTAACATGCATTTCCATGCCAGGTATGTTTAAACAAAGTTCTCTTAATATGGTTTTCCATTTGAAGAAAAAAGATAATATCTTGCCCTGATTTGCAGATCTGAATAGAACTGGATAAAGTGATTTCCAAATTGAGCAAAATGCTTCTTTGCATCTACAGCTACAGTATCATTTTTTAAAATCTGTATTTATTAAGAGTTTTTCTTTCATGAGAAAAAAGACAAAGAAAAAAGAAAATTAAAAAGAAATTACACTCAATATTTAAGTGACTTCTTACCTTTTTTCAGTAGATAATTACAATCTTATTGTCCATTCTCCCTATTAATTCTTACCCAAATCCTTTCAGCCCTAGATCTACAGTGTCACTGAGGAAAAAGAGAATTATTTGACTTCTTTTATTTTATTTTATTTGATTATTTGATTTCAGGATTAGCCATGGTTTGATGTGAACAAGAGTTTGATTCTAGACAATGGAGAGTAATACTAGGGAGAACAATATTTTCTCCACACTATAGTGTGTAGTAGTAGTCCATACAACTGAAGTAAAGTATACCAATGAAGGAGAATATTTGTAGCTCAGGGTTGAAATGATGGGTCCTTGATGCTCTCTGAGCTTGCTTGTTTTCTTACAGACATTTCATTACCCTAACTAGGTAACATCGTCAGTGTTTGCTGTCAGTTTATATTCTGGGGTCTTGCCTGTCTGGGTTGGTGGGGGTTGTCTTAGGGATACTTTGGTTCAGCTATTTACTAATGACTCTTTGCCAGTTTCTTGATTGGGCTATTGCTTACTTGATTGTTGGTCTGAAGTTGATCTTGGAGTTAATCTATGCTGATCTGAGTGCTGATTACTGGTGGAGAGGTGCTGGAGTCCTTTTCCCGTTGGGGTTGGTTGATTGTCTCTTTTGCAGTCTATAGATGTTGTTAATATCTATGTGTCTATTGATGGCTGATTTGTCAGAGTGCCAGACTTCTAGAAATTCCCTGACATTTTTTAATTTGGCCTGGTCTAGGGTTGTCACATTTCCCCCAATTGAAACTATGGTTAAATCTGTCTATATGTTGTGAAATTAAAACATTTCCATCATGCCAATTGGACTTCATGGATGCGTTCTGCCAGTCTTCTGCCCGTTTGTCCTACATAGTGGTTGTTGCAGTTTTTACATTGTATGTTGTAGTAGATGACTCCTGTTTTTTCTTCTGGGGTTGCTGGGTCTTTTGGTTTGCTTAGGATGTTCTGAAGGGCTTTAGTTGGCCCAGCTAATTCAGAAGCCATGCTCCAGATGGGTTGTGTGGATAGATAGATAGATATATAGATAGATAGATAGATAGATAGATAGATAGATAGACAGACAGACAGACAGACAGACAGACAGACAGAGACAGACAGACAGACAGACAGACAGACAGACAGACATAAAGAGAGAGACAAAGACAGAAACAGAGACAGTCAGAAAGACATGCTGGATCAGATTCACCATAACTAATATCCTACTTCTAAAGGAAGACAGTATGTTGCATCCACAAGATCACCTTCTATTTCTAAAGAAAGGATTTTAATATAAGCACCCCAGTTAATTGTCATTGTTAGAGCTATAATGTGAGGATTCCAAATTTATGCAGCTTCTCCCAACCTGGTCTTTGCAAGATGTGTTGAGGCTCTCAGAATTTCAAGAAAATCTGGGGAATTCTGAGAAAGTTATGTATTCTATAAGAAGTAGCTGAACCCACTTCAGAATTAACTAACCTATTAGCTATAAATAATAGAGAATTATTATTTCACACAATAACAAAAAGAAAAAGTGAGCTGGCCATGAGCAGTGGAAACAATCTGTGACCTTCACTATTTGTACATAAACATAGTAAAATATGTTGCTGGATTCTCAATAATTCTAACAATATGGTTTGTTATGCATGTAAATATTAAGTTCAGAACAGCTATGGAGGTTCTTTCCATGCCAGGATCTGTTGTCCTAAAACATCTGGGGAAAGCAATAGGTTGGGAAAGCCAGATAACAAAGAGGAACTGTTGGAAGCATATCCCGAAGAAAATAGAGTCCTGCATATTTGTTTCTAAGTAGCACCCAAATTGTAGTCCAATAATTCTGCAAACAGCTAGCTTTAAAAAGATTCATCTTAATCAGGCCAAATGTGGCTAGAGAGAAACACTACCCAGGAAGATTCAAATAGTTACATAAAACATATCTCCTCTTTCCTCCTTACTTATTTTTGAATGTAGCCCCAGTTATTTCTGAGTTTTAGAAGAAAAAATATAGGCAACTTGAGGAGGAGGTTGAGAGGGCCAGATGAGCTGCTGAAAGAAAAAGCGGAGTGGTCACTGATGGAAACACCAAGCTGATAGGCCAACATTTTGTACCACACTTCAGTTGCTTTCCACAGTTACCGTATCTGTTTTAGCTCTAAGGCTTGCCTACAGTTCACACATATGGGGACCACAACACCCTCCACCACCCACGCTGCTTCCTTTGCCTCCCAAGAACTGCAGCCAACCAAATTGTGTGAGCTCAAACATGAGTGTAAACATTCCTCAAGCAACAAACATCACAACTTTTTCAAAAGGTCAATATATTTTCAAAGCCTTAAAAAAATATCTCCTTAAATATATTACACGCTGATGTTTAGATTAGCTGTTTTTTTTTTCTTAGAAGCAACTGTCATAGGGAAGGGAAATGTTGCTGAAGTAATAATTCTGAAAAAAAAAGATATTTTTCTCATAGAGGATTCAGAAAAAACAAACATTCCCAGTCCTTTACTAACATATAACAAACATACCACTATAGAAAGGCTAACATCTTGTTTATATCCTTGGAGCAACACATTTCATTATTAAAACTTGCATCTCAGTATATATTTGGAATCCATTAAATATCAGAAGGGCATTTTTGTGTATATTAACATTTGACAGTGGTATCTTGGTATTCATTGTTATTTGGTTCTGGGAGGTGCAATAAGTACCAAAAACTATGAGTACCAAACAATTTTTCCCGATAAGGAATAATGTAGTGAGTCACAAGGCAGATGACACTGACAAGTTCTACCTTGTGCATTGAGTGCCAAACAAATGATGAGTACCGGGACAAAATTTTCATGTCAAAATGCATTGAATACCAAATCTGATGAGTTTCAAAGCAGTTAAGTACCAAGGTACCACTGTATTTTTGTCCATGAGAGTTCAATGTAGAATGATCTGAAAATCCCGGTACAGGTATCTGTACAGTACATAAGATAGGATCTTACGTAAGATTATGTGCATGTGTAGAAGCAATCTAGTTCTTCAAATAATGGGAATTGGGGAGGGGGAATTCTATCACTTTCAATTTCTCTCATTTTTATAAATCTGTTAAATTGAGCTTGGTGCACTTTAAAATATTTTCTTAAAAGTGAGGCAGGGGGCTGGGCAGCTGCTGCCAGACATCATCAGATCCCACGTACACAGGGCAGTGAGTGTGTGGGGGCCAATGGGGTCTGTCAGCAGCCAAAGCCTGCCGGCCCCTTGGCTGGCACACTCTGGGCTCCACAGCTCACTGCAACCACAGGGCTGGCCCTCCAAGCAGCAGTAGCTGTGGTGGCATGAGCAGCAGGCAGAGTCAGGGGGGAGGCACATGATGTGAACCACTGGACATGCCTACTTTGTCCCGTCTGGTTTTGCTTGCGGTTGGAGAGCAGGTCACTGTGGGTCATCTCAGTCCCCTCATGGGTTTTGCCCTTGGCCTGTGCATGGAGCACATTCCCGATGCACCTCACCCCCACTGCTGGCCGCCACACCACCAAGGTTGCCAGCAGCTTGTGCAAGTCCATTAGGCCACCTTTGCCACCTGGAGCTGCGGGGCCCCCCCATCACGAAAGAGGTGAAGTAGCTGACTAGGAAGTCCAAGTAGAGGTGGTAGAGCACGTCCAGGCAAAAGACAGGCTCCCCGAACAGGGAAAGCCTAATCCCCATCAGTGCCATGGCCGCCCAGGCCCAGCCACGATCGTGTGCATCCCCCCATCTCTGCTGGGCTGCACTGCCTCCTGTGCATGCATAGAGGGGGCCACCCGGCCAGGCTGGGCAGGGCCGGGGCAGCAAGGGTAGCCTCGCAATCCAGCTAGTGGGCCTTGTGTTTGACATGTCTGTCTTAAACAGTATGATACATAGTCCAAATTCCACTGTTCCCACATTAAGCTTCCTATGATATCAACTTCTGGAGGTCAGATTTAGTCTTCCCCTTTTTCTAGATCTCGCTAACTTCAATTTTATCTTGTTTCATTTAAGATAATTACTATAGATAAATGGTTTTCAGGCTGTGGTCCAGAAACCACTGGTGCTGTGAGAAATCCTGGTTAAGCAAAAGTGAAGTAAGGAAACACTAACATAACATAAAATAAACCATGCACATTTAAAGTGGCCCAGATCTCCAATCATTATGAAATAGCAGAGAAATTTTTATCACACTTTTTAAAAAGTTATTTTTATTATTGGATCATGGTCCACAAAAATTTTCAGTGAGAATACACTGGCTCAGGTAAAAGGAAAGATTGGAAATTATTGTCATCTTAAATGTAAAAATTGGGGTGAAATGACTTATCCCTTCTTAGATAAGATAAATCAGATTCCTCAAAATGATCCTGTTGTTCATAAAGTTATTTATGTATTGCACTTATATAAAGTTTTTTTTATCTAAACTTTCAAGTGGAATATATGTTTCCTCTAGTTCAGTGTTTCTCAACCTTGACAATTTTAAGGCATGTGGACTTCAACTCCCAGAATTCAACAGCCAGCATTGCTGGCTGTGGAATTCTCGGAGTTGAAGTCCACATGCCTTAAAATTGTCAAGGTTGAGAAACACTGCGTCTAGTTTGACTTCATAATAGGTTTTCAGTGAACACTATGGTCAGCTAAAAGCCTGAGCTCATCTGTGAGATGAGGTGAGGTGAGATGTCACACATATTTGAATAGGGATTTGAACCTAAATTTCCATAATCAAAGTCCATTATTACATCATTTCACAGATTAAAGCTAATCACTGTGCTGTCTGATTCTCAACAGACCCTCCAAATAATTAGGATTGCAAAGTTATGTACATTTATCTATAAGGTAAATTTTAGTGTGTTAATTGGAACTAATTTTTGAATAGATGTTTTTTATTTATTGCCCATATTGACACTTTATCCTTTATCATTTGGAGTATATGTGGGCAATGTAATTACTTTTTTAAAATATATATGTTTTATTAATTTTTTAACATAATCACCTTAATATTCAGTAAACAGTGTATTGTCTGGGTTTACATTTAAGAAATATTCACTAACAGTTGATTTCTATAATCTATAATCCACATAATAACTTTACTTGATTTCCTCTTTTTCCCATAATGTTTTCTTTTACCAACCTTAAGTTAATACAATTCTTGTTATTTTAGTGAATGATGATTGAATATAAAAGTTTTCTAGTATTTCTACAGATAATAATCATATCAATATAATATTCCTTTTCTATCTAGTCATTCTGGTTGTCTCATCATAGATACTGTTTACAGTTCTTGTTTACATTTGTTTTTCCCACAATGTTCAAAACATTCTTACTGGTTAAGATTTTCTCAAAGTTAATTACATTTAAATATTTAAGTCTATTTTTTCTCATGTAAGCCAACCCAATACTTTTACCTTTCTTAAGAAATAAATAAGACTAAAAAAAGAAAAAAGAATAAGAATAAAAAAATTAAATAAAAAGATAGTATGCTACTTAAAATCCCTTTTTCCTATAAGCTAATAATATTTATTTCCATTTTTTTTCATTTTTTACCATACTTAAAATATATTTAATCTTTAAATATTCCATTTAATAAATCTAGTCCTCTAGTCTTTTAACTCTTTTTGTCTCTCCAGTTCCAGTGTTTTTCCTGGCATCTCTGCAGTCCATTTTGTCCAATCTTTTTTCTTATCCTCAAATTTGTTTTGTGGTGTTAAACTAAAGTATAAGTTGCCTTTTCCAAATCCAGTATTTCTTGTAAAAATTTTCCACTTGGGTTAAAGCATACTTCTTTGTTTTGTTAGGTTCCATCTTTAAGTCTCTATCCTCAAATTTGTATTCAGTTGTCTGTTTTATCTGTTCCTTCTCTGTTGTTGTTTCCTGGGATTTTTTTGTTGTAAAGTTAAATTGGAGATGAATTGGTTTATATTTTCTAAGTTATTTTGGATTTCTTTGTGGTTTGAAATCATTGCTATTTGAATTAGTTGCAACATATCATATGTCTCCTCTTGAAAAGTATTTATTTTTTCTTGATAGGTTCTTTCTATAAATCTCTGATTTTCCATGATGACCAAGAATCCAAATTTTCTTTTCTCTGCAAATAGCTTTGGGGTCAGAGTTAAATAGATACTTGTAATCCAGAAAGTTCAAAAAAAGTTTTTTTTTGTTCCCTGAAGTTTGTAAGTCTCACTTTGTCTGCAGCCCAGATTGTTTTCTTTTTTGTCACAGCTGTTCTCTATTGTTAGAGCTTTGAAGGTCACAAGTAGAAATTAGTTTTTTCCAGATTTTGCTTCCGTTAGTAAAAAGGTGGGACAAAAATCCCCCTTTATTTGGGGAAGGGCTATGTGATTCAGTTCTTCCTTCCTCTCTCATCCCCACTGCTGTAGTGTTTTTCTTTTTCTAATGCTTTTCTTAATTTTATGAAATTGAAATATAAACACCTCTGTAATTAAAAAAAAGTATATGGTTTAATGTAGAAGGGAATTATGGTGATTTAAAAACAGTTTGAGACATTTTTGGTTGCTTTATGCTAAATTGATACCAAAATGGGACAAGAGTACATGTTGATTCTCTAAAACACCCTGGTGGAGTGATAGGATATTAAACATTTATCTATTTATTTAGGTCCTGCCTTTATTATTTTTACAAATAACCCAAGGCAGTGAACATATCCAACGCAACTTCTTCCTTCTATTTTCCCCACAACAATGCAATGTGATGAGTTGGGCTGAGAGAGAAAGACTGGCCCTAAGTCACCCAGCTGGCATTCATAGCTAAGACAGGTCTTGAATTCATGGTTCCTTGCTTTCTAGCCTGGTGCCTTAACCAGGAGACTAAACTGCCTCTTACTGGCTCAAGGATATACAATCCTATATATTACAAACTTTTATGATTCTGTTACTGGTGAATAAAATTAGCCTAAAACAATCTTCAGCATTTCCTCCTTTAATCCCTAGATGAGTAAAGTATCCATTCATTGTCACTGAAGTATCATGCCTATTATCCACTGTGCAATAAAGCAATCAATTGCAATTTACTCTTAACTGGAGTATTCCTTACAAGCAGAGCTTGGAGAGAAGTGGATCTAGTTTTGCAGGCACATAATATCTCTATTAGGGCCATGCAAAAATAGGGGACTTTGATTAAGTTTTTTACAAAGTGCTTCAGGACAGTGCTCCCTCCTCCAATTCCAAAAGTGAAGCAAAACTCTGTATTCTTTTGCATGTGCAAGGAAATGAGATTCATTAACAAGGAAAATCCTGCTGCTTCCATAATACAAAATGCCCCACCAAAGCAAAGCATTAGATCACAGAAATGTCTCTGCAAAGTATAATTTATACATGTGTAGACACGCCAAAAGACTTACCTATTTGTGTTTGAGATTCTGGAAGGTGCCATCCCAACATATTTGGAAGGCCCCTGGAGGAAGGTTGCTATAGATCAGGGGTAGTCAACCTTGGCTCTTTTATGACTCGTGGACTTCAATTCCCAGAATTCCTGAGCCAATTCCTGGGAGTTGAAGTCCACGAGTCATAAAAGAGCCAAGGTTGACTACCCCTGCTATAGATGATCTGAACTAGGGATCTGCTTTAGAGTAACATAATGAAAAAAAAATGTGAAAATAAAATGAAAATTTAAAATTTTCAAAAAAATAAATTCAACAAAATGAACTTTAATGTGAAGAAAAGTAAGGTTTTACATTTAGGCACGAAAACCCAAAGGTACAAGTACAGATTAGGCAAAATCTTGCTCAAAAATAGTAACTGTGAGAGGGACCTTGGAGTCCAATGGATGATCACTTAAATATGAACTAGCAGTGTGTGGCAGCAGCCAAAAAAGCTAATACAATCCTGGGTTGTCTAAACAGAGGCATAGAATCAAAATCACATGAAGTATAGTATTAATACCACTTTATAAAATCTTAGTAAGACCACACATGGAATACTGCATCCAGTTTTGGTCACCACAGTACAAAAAAATGTTGAGACTTTGGAAAGTGCAGAGAAAAGCAACTAAGATGGTTAAAGGCTTGGAGACTAAAACTTATGAAGAACAATTGCAGGATTTGGATTTGGCTAGTCTAGAGAAAAGAAGGACTAGGGATGACATGATATAGCAGTATTCCAGTATTTGAGAGACTGCCACAAAGAAGAGAGGGTCAACTTATTTTCCAAAGAACCAGAGGGAAGGACAAGAAACAATGGATGGAAACTAATCAAGGAGAGAAGCAACCTGGAATTAAGGAGAAACAGTGAGAACAATTAATCAGTGGAGCCTCCAGAAGTTGTGGAGGTTTTTAGGTTTATTGTAGGTTTTTAAGAAGAAATTGGACAACCACTTATCTGAGCAGGGGGTTGAAACCAAAGATCTCCAAGGTCCCTTCCAGCTCTATTCTATTCTAAGTATGCATGAGACTATTAGTCTTATCTTGTACATAAATTAAGCTCAAAAACAATCTTAACTTATCCTGTTTTTTCATTTGCTAAAGTAGGGATTGGCAGTTATTTGCTGAACAAGGTCTTTTTAAAATGTATTTGTTTATATTTTGGTTATTCTAAATATTTCAATGTAGGTGGGCTGAGGCCAATTTGAGGATGATGCAGGGCAAGCAAAACATGAGACTCCCAGCCCCCTAAAGAGGAAACTTACATTCATCTTTAATTGTTCCAGTTTAATGGCATTTTCCCTCTTTTTCAGATTCACATATTGCTGTACAAATGATTTATGATGCCTTGTTAATGACATTGGTGATGATACATTGAGGAACAGAGAAGTGCTCGCCTCTTATTGATCACTTCAGGATGATGTGGGCATGTCTCCTCCCCTTCAATATCCTGGCATTTTGACTTGGATTGAGTAGAAGGATAATTACAAGAAGTAAATAGCTCTTGTTAAAAGTAAATAAATGTTCTGCATATCTCCTTGGAAGTGACAAATAGCATTTGATGAGAAGGGATTTATATCACTTTTTTCCAAAGGAACACAATATTAAAAGACAGTGCATATAGCAGTGACTAGAAGCAGGGAAATCTTGCAAACAATGGCAGAAGCTCAAGAAAAAAAAATCCTATTCTACTATATTCTCCCCACTTTTGCACTACTAGTTCAGATTTAGGCAGAGGCTGTAATGTGAAGTTCAATATCACATTTCCATGTCACCTTCTGTGGAGAAGGGAGGAAAGATACAGCTTTTCAGCATAAGATTTTTTTTTGGGGGGGGAGGGTGGTTGACCCTGGGAGGTAACGCTTAGATCCTCCCCTATCTTCCAGGTGTACTCATGTGAATTTATCCTAATATCTGATTTGACCTGGTAGTCAAAACCCTTTTGGGTAAATACAGGCAAATTCTTGGGCAGAACCTGCTGGTCCAGCCTTCTGTCAGAACTCATTTCCCACATTAAGAAAGTGATTAGTAGATGTTTGAACCACTACCTTTACTGGTTCCTTGCTGAGGCACAGCCATCAGCTAAGAAGTCAGATTTCCCTACTTGTTTGCTTCATCTGAAGACCAACAGGCTGAGTACTGCTGGCTGGTAAACAAGGGTTTCAGCCACAAAGGTTAAGAAGCAGCTTCTAAGTTCCTGGTATTTGATAAGGTGGTTCAATCTGAGTCAATTCAGTCCAGGAAAAGGTTTTTTGTGCTATCACCCAGTAAGGTACTGGAGACTAGATAAAACTGCTCTGTGCCAACAGCCTGATAAAACTTTCCCAAAAGGTTGAATAAAACAGGAGAGGTACCATCTTGGAACTGGAATCAACATGTATATTTCAATATTTTAGTGTAATTTCAAAAGAGCTCTTTGCAACCAAATTCTGCCCAGGATGAAATGGTCACAAGATAGAAAAAACTGAGGAGTATCTGGACATTTTAAGAAGTGGCATGTGTAGTCACAGGGTTGCCAACGGCTTTCTCTACTAACTTTTGCTCCTGGGATTTTATAGCAGTTTAATCTGCACATTTATTTATTTATTTTATTTTTATTTTATTTTATTTTATTAAATTTATATCCCGCCCTTCTCCTTGCGGACTCAGGGCGGCTAACAATCAAGTAAAAAGTACACAGATAACATTACAAGTTTAAAAATTAATTAAAAAGGAAATATTTAACTGTGATCTAATTAAAATATAATTAAACCCCCTCTAAAAATTTCCCCTAGGCCAGTCCTGCAAGCTGGAATAACCATGTCTTAAGGGCGCGGCGGAAGGAAGGGAGATCAGGGATCACCCTGATCTCTGGGGGCAGTTCATTCCAGAGGGTGGGAGCTCCCACAGAGAAGGCCCTCCCCTTTGGGGTTGCCAGCCAGCACTGTCTGGACGACGGCACCCTGAGGAGACCCACTCTGTGGGAGCGTACAGGTCGATGGGGGGTAATATTAGAAAATGACAGTATTTGAAAAAGCTGTGCCTTCTAATGCCTGCAGCTCAAGCAAGTGTGGTCGCAAGAACAGAGCAAACTGGAACACGGAGCATTTCTATTCAATATTCTTTTCTGGAATATTCCATTCCAATACCATCTTTATTTTTTTGTCCCATCTTCTCTCACTCTAATTTTCATGGTCACTAATTATATTCATTTCAGTTAGGTTATTTAAGTAGGGTGGGCAAGTTTTAAAATAATATAGATATAAAATTAGTGAAACACCCTGAGGCTAAAACCCGTATCATTTTAATGCCTGCCATTCCATGTTGGAGGCCTGGTACAAAAGCTATATTATATGTTATATATAATTATACAAATCTGGAGACATTTACCCTAATTCTCTCCTGCTGAAATCAATGGGACTTGCAAGTAAACAGTGCAAAATTAGGTCACTGCAGATTTTTTAACTTAAATGAACTAATAGGTATTCTCTTCAGACGGTGATGAGTATTTGAAGTAGAAGGTGATCTACAGTACTTATCTCTTATTACCTTATTTCTTTAGCAGTAATCTGAGAAGATAACTCTTTCTTGGATTTCTAGATTTTCAATTATTGGAAAGAGTCTTGTGACCCTCTCTTTTGATAATGCCTTGTATTGCTTCCTTTGTGTCAAAATGGGTAAGTCAGCACAACTGTATTACTCTGCTGACAGCTGCCAAGAAAGTTAGATTTGCATAATGACATCTTTAACCAGATCAGTTAAAGATTTAGTGGTGTTATTAATCTATTCATTCCTTCGTATTGTGTGAGATCAGCAGGTTTGGTTAATTAGATTCAGTGTATCATGTGAACTGAGAAAATGAGTTAATTCAGAAATCACAATGAGTGTATTAAAACAAATCCAGTCTTTAACTGGGCAACAGATTTTATTAAGCTCAGTTTTCAGTTTTTCTTCCACAAACATGAAGATTAAAAATCGTAAAATCCCATGGTGGGAAAAGAGGGAGGTAGATTAAACTTAAATGACTTGATGCCTCATCATGTGAGGATCCATAAATCAGAGCTACAAGATCTGGACTGAAAAAAATTCTAATGATCACCAGATAATAGCAAATAGTAGGAGATTTCTCTATCTTGTTCTTTCTAATCTTAAAAAAAAAGTGTGTGTGTGTGTTTTTAAATTAATGATACAAATTGAAAATACAAACTAAAAAAGGGAGGAAAGGAAAAAAAGTCTCTTACATTTTAAACTTTTCAATAGTCACTGGTTTACTAATGAATATAATAGGAACTATTGATGATTATTATACCACAACGTATCTGCCAAATAACACATATTGCTGCCTCCTTTGATTAACAGAAAATATTGCCTTTTCCAAAACAGATAAATCACACATTTCCAACAACCATTCTTTGACACACCCACCATTTTTTATTTAGCAAAATGAAGTAAATGAAGTAACAAAGACCATGTGTGAACCCAGCCATTGTGATTTATTAAATAAACAGTCAATAGTAACTGGACGTAATATAAAAGTTCAGGCTGTGGCCGATGGCTCCTGAGGCTGTTGGATCTGTGACGGCTTTTTCACACACATGCACTTCATTACTGGCTATTACAGTCCTCAAGCAATAAACCATATGAACTGATGCACAAAGCCAAGGAATTATGACTCTAAAGTTAAATACATTAATTCAAATATATTATTTGAAAATGTCTTTCTCAATATTGCTTAAATATATAGTCTTAGGATATAGTCTCAGCTTCAGAGCTTACTCAGACATCTCACTAAGGCAAAATATGGTTTGTTTATCACCTATTCTAGCAATTGTTAAATCCAGCCACTGAAAATGGTTAGCTATGATAAATATCTACAGCAAGGGTAGATAGTTCCTCCAACTCCTTATTTGCAGCCTTCAGAACTTCTCAGAATTGTATCAATAAACTTCATTGGTATGATTTTTCACTTTTGTAGTTTGTGTGTAAAAATTAAATGCATTGAACTTCTGCTAGGTTTAATACACCTATGCCATTAAAATGTATACCCTGCAGATGGTTTCATCTGCTCTGTTGATGTTTTTAGTTACTATCACAATCCCCTGACTCTCAGAGGCAATCTCACAAAAAATAGTAAAGGGTGGACCCCAGCAGCAAATGGTTTGCCTGCCACACTTTTACGACTTGGTATGTTGTCAAACAGTCAACTGTGGTTAATATAAGCAATCCTGGTTAAGCCAAACCCCACTTACCGTGGTGTGTGAATGAGCTTATGCAAACTCACTTGTCCACTTTCTCTGACTCAAACATTTGATATTTGTGTTCTTGTTCAAGACCCATATTAAATATAAACTGTAGAAATGTCACAGATTTTCAGCTCGTCTTCTCTGAAGACAAATACTGAAAATAAGTGCAAATTTGAGATCCTGCACCAAGTTACTCCTTTCAGACGCTCTTGGAAAGGCTAACAGGCCAGCAGCAATCATTCTTACAGCAGGATCATTCCAGTAGCATCACCCAAGGATTCCCCATGGCTAGAAGCAGTGGTGGGATTCAAATATGTGAACAACCAGTTCTTTGTGTGGATGCCACTTCCGGAAGTCCATTCTGGGCCTGGGCAACAAAAAATTAGCTACCGGTTCTGCCGAAGTGGTGCGAACTGGCTAAATCCCACCACTGGCTAGAAGACAAATAGTATCAACATGCAATTACATGTAGCAGATATATATTAAATGATGCTCCATATAAGAAGGATTTAAAAAAAAAAGTTTTGAGTCTGAGAAACTGGTGTGATTCAAATGAGTTGTTTACTTCTGGAATTAGCAGAGGAAAAACTTAATTTCACAGCTTTATTTCATCTACAAAACTCTTAATCTTAACTCCCCCCTGAACCTAAAACTTTTAACAGAATGGGATCAGGACTAAGACAATAATCTTAACATTCATGAAGTCCACTAAAAACAGATCTTTTACTGTGCCCAAAAGATTTCAAGGATTAATTTTATGTTCTTCTTTGGTAAAACAGGGCCTGCTATAGACATGTTGGCGCCCTAGGCAAAGTCATATTCTGGCATCCCCTGTGGTTTGGCTCATCTTCCAATTTTATTAGGAATTTTAAAAAGGCACCCTCTTGTTTCTTTTTTCTTTGAGTTTTTGAGTTTTCCACATATTATTTGCAGCCATGGAATGTGTGTGTGTGTGTGTGTTTTCTGGAACATTTTCACCTATTTACTGTATTTATCCTGTACATAGTAAATGATTTTAATTATATCATCACCCATTGTTATGTGAGCTGGCACACAGGTCTGCAAAGTTCACTGTTATCACTTTTTCAAGTATAACTTTGATAAGCTGACAGTCACAACTGACTCACTTAGTACCTTAGTATCAGACCTGTGTCTTGGTTCAGTAGTATAGGTTTCTGAGGTCCATAGCTGTAATAATAATTTGCTTTTTGTGATTTGCAACACATGGTTAGTACACAGAAATCTTGAATCAAACTGAAAACTGGAACTCTGGCCATGTCCTATTGATACACAGGTTTAATCTTGAGCTATTATCCTTTGGGAAACCAACCACCTCTTGTGATCACAATCATGTGGGCAACATAAATTACATAAAGTGGTAGCCTTAGGGGTAAGGAATGCTCATATGCATTCCTGTGCATCAATTCAGATCATGAATACAATTGTCTTGATTTTTTTTTAATTTTGTAGTCCAGATTCCAATTCCTAAAGCAACTATCTACTGACTTATGGCCAATTATTATGCAGATGGGTGTCTATGCTTCTGCGGTCACTTCATCTTGAATAGTAGCTTTGATATCAGACCTCTATTCTCTCACTTTACAAATCAGGAAGTGGTCTATGTTGTGGCCTGGGGCTTTCTGACTGTCATCTTTTAAACACCTATTTATACTTTGGGGCCTCATCTCATTCTGACACAGCAAAGGAGCTGATGCTTCCTGTGTGAAGGTAAAGGTTGAGAATATGTATTAGCATCAGAACATTCTTGTTTCTGATGCTAGCACATATGTAGGCTAATAATCCAGCAGCTGCGATTGTTATCAGGATGTCACACCAAAAACCAGGATCAACAGCACTGCACCTTCCAACCTGATCCATGAGACTAGAAGAGGATTATCATAAAACCAGGTAATGGATGCATGTATGAAATGGGGTGGTTTAAGAAATGATGTCTTAAAGCAATTTTTCAATCTTGCAGATTTTGGGCATCACATCTTGCAACTTCATCCTTCCCTCAAAGTTCTCAAAGAAACAGGATTAAGAATTTGAATGTATTAATTAGAGACTCCACACATGCCATGCAAATCCAAATGAACACTGTGACCATGCTTTATTTGTTTATACATTTGATTGATTTTCTTTTAACATGTCCTGGGTGCTGCAGCAAAGGATAGTACAAATAGTGCTCCACTCCTGACCTTCAACACATCCCTATGAAGGTTTGGTTGAGAAAGGCCACCCAGTGGTCTTACAGGGCTAAGGATGTCCTTGAATCTGAGTCTCCTTAATAGCAGGTCACTATTCTGAATGGCTTTTAAGGGAATTAAGTAAATCCATGGAGAAAAGAGGTATTATCAAGGGAATATTAGTTTTGAATCTATTACTCCTGGGCTGGTGGCAATGTATTCCCAAATGCCACTTGCAGCGGAACAGCAGCAAGAAAGATATATATCTCCACTTCCTGGTTGTGAGCAAACCAGAGACATCTGATACAAAATGCTGAATAAAGGAAGTATTGGGTTGATCCAGAAGGGATATTCTTATGTATTGATGTTCTGGCTGTTTTATTTTAATGTTCTTCCTGTTTTTGTTTTTTGTTTTTGTTTTGTTGAAAATTGTTCTCTCGTGGTTCTTTTTTTATTCTCTATATGCTCTTTGCAACAAACAGCATCTTTGGGGGCAAAAATCCCCAAAGGTTATTTTGACTGGTGAGTTCTGAGGTCAATACAGTGGATTAGGTAGACCTTTTAATCACATTTAGCATATAGTTTTGATATTTGATAAATTTGTTAAATAAATAAATATTCTGAAATTATTTTAATCTTAACATTCATAAAAGAGAATCATCTTCTTCCTAATTCTAAAATCCTGTTATCTATTGCTTTGCTTTCTTATGTATATGTTGTTGATGAAGACGAAGAGACAGCTCTGAAGAAATCTTAGGTTTCAAAAAAAAAAATACTCAACTGCCCAAAGAAAACTGAGTCATGTGCAGAATCCATTCATTTTGAGATTATTCTACTTAAAGAAGAATTCATTTTGAGAAATTTTCCACTTCAAGTGTAAATGTCAGAGTGATTAGAATAACGACTGAAAATGTACCCAGGAAATGAAATACAATGAACATTTGCATAGTCAATGAGTAGCATCTTTTAAGCTGTTCCTGATCAGGAAAAAATGTCTGACAAGGACATTTTATGACATATTTTTGGCTATGAATACATTTTTACACTGCCCAGATCTTGGAGACTGAGAAAGTTTATATATGTGTGTGTGTGGCAAACTCATAAACCTATTTAGAATTTTGAAAACAATTTGCATGCACTTATAAAATGCCTGCCTTTGAAGACTTTGTCCATTTACAAAACGGCCACCATGGTGGCCATGGTCATTCACAAAACAACTCAGCAGTAAGTAAATTGATAAGCATGCTCTCCATCTTCCCTCTAGCCTTCCAAAACTGCTTTCTACAACAAGCTCCTCTTTTGGCTAAGTGTTACCCCATCCATTCTTGATTTCTAAGCAGAAGAATTAGGCTGCAATTACTCAACAATTTTATTTTCCAACCATGCTAATGAGCCCATGTGAAATAATTGCATAGTCCATGTAGTGCCTAGAAACTTTCTTAGAAATAAAGTTGTTCTTGAAGTCTGGTGCTTTGTTTAACAGCACATCAGCCTTCCAATTAGTGCTTATGTTAAAATAATGTTAAAACAAATTAAAAATCAGACACAGCGGGGTGCCTGTTTCTTGGCAGGCACAAATGTATGGTATTTTGATGCCTAGGCGTATCCTGTTAAGGTTTGAAGTTACACCTATGATTTTTAGGAACCTTGTCATTGATATTGTTATATTTTATGCTACTTCCTATATAAATGAATCTCAGATATTATAAAATATAAATGCAAAATGAAAAGGTTTTTTTAAAAAAAAAAAGGCAAGAGAAAGAAACCCTGGGAAATGAAAACAAAGGCTAACAAAAGAAAAACCTTTTATCCCACATTCATGTAAAAGGCCTAGGTGAATGGTAAATCTTAAGAAGAATGTTACAGGAGGTCCATAATGATGTTCACTAGAGAGAACATTCCAGAATACAGCCAACATTACAGAGAATGCCTCAGTGCTATCACTGCAATATGGCATTTTGTGGTTCCAGGCACACCCAGTTGGATGTCTCCTGACAATCTCAGTAATTGAGGTCTATAAGAGCCAGTTTGGTCCAGTGGTTAAGGCATCAGAGTAGAAAGTGGGAGACCATCAGTTCTAGCCCCACCTTAGCCATGAAAGCCAGCTGGGTGACCTTTGACCAGTTGCTCTCTCTCATCCCAACTCATCTCATTATTGTTGTGGGGAAAATAGAAGGAGGAAGGTATGTTGGATATGAGTTATTTGTAAAAATAATAAAGACGGGATACAAATAAATGAATAAGTAAATAAAAATGCCTTATATACCACATATAAAATTATTAACCTGACTAGGTAACTAATTATAGCAATGAACCTGCTTCCATGGATGCACATATACCAGTTCAGTTTCCAAACCAAATACAAAGATAGCCCCATATAAAGCATGTCACAATAATCTAAGCATGAGGTTATTAATGCATGGACAATACAGTAACAGCTTAGCAGTCTTTGTTTAAGAAATATTTTAGCTAAGTTTCTTTGAGGTGTGTCTCACCTCAAAGGTCATTTAGATATCCAATTATATTGTTTACATTCACAGATATCTTCTAACATTTCCAAGACAGAGTGACCCCAATGAAAATAAGCAAGGTTTTCATTTCTATCTACACATTCTCCACCTTGTCAACATTGCTTCAATTAATTGACTTACATTTCCTGCATCATTTCAGTCAGATGCTGATTTAGATATTATAAAAAAATATAGATGAGTAGAGAACCATATTGATGATTCCTTTCCCCACCCTCAGCAGCTTCATAGAGATAAAAAAAAATAGCACTCGGGACAAAATAGTGTTATGGTACACCACGGCATAATTGCCAGAATTCAAAGGCATAAATACTTTTTTATACAATTCCTGCAAGTAGGAGCAAAACTATTATACCACAATAACCCGACCTCCCTACTCATGAAGACAATCCAGTAACTTATTCATGTTGATGTTATCCAAAGTTGTTGAGCTATCAAACAGGTTCACAGAATGGCCTTGCTAATGAAATCAAATTGCAAATCCTGTGCATTTCCAGAGAGTGAATGAATAAATGAAATGGATGAGTGTGTGAATTGAAATATGCACACCTTTGCAGTTGGGATTCATTGAGATTGCTTCTTTTATTTCTCTTAGTCTTCGAAATCTGTGGTTATGGAGACCTGCCTGCTCATTCTGCTCTACATTATTTCATTCTTCCAAGCATCAGGAGACAGGCAGAGTAAGTTTGATTTCTGTACATATTTCAGAATGAATACTAGAGCTATGTCAGTGACAAAAGCTAAGTTAGTAGTATTCAAGTTGTACTCCTGAGATCCCAAATTCCCAATGCAAAATACTACCATAAAATCATTGTATATTGTATACTGCAGGTACAATGGTTCATCTAAGAGATCTTCTAAACCCAGTGCTCAGCCATCTGCAGGTTTTGTAAAGGGATCCCTGAGTAAGGATGCAATCAGTGAGTCCCTTCGCTTTGTTGCTTGATGGTAGTATTTCTATCCATTTGTTTGCCTTGTCTTTATGACTCAAACTTAGAAGAAGGCAGCAAAATGAGTGGAAGCTAATGCTTCTTTCATCTTGTTCTTCTAACTGTTCACTTACAGGGCCCAGCAAAGCAATAGGGTGGTGATATAACTCAGCTAACTAACTAATTATCATGGTGGGTAGTGGGGCCCTTGCTTTGGAAGATGCCAAGATATTGAGCCTCAACTCTTTCTTCTTGTTCAGTGTGATATGAAAGGAAGAGAAGAAAAGGGTTCCAGGGACAGCATGGAAGTGGATGAATTGAATGGACTGATTGGTGGGAGAAGTTTTATCCCACGTTTGTCTTTATAAATAAGCAGAACTATCCCACTGCTTTCTGTCCCAAACTGAATTAGGGAAATATGGTTCAAGTAAGTGAATAGGGATAGGGGAAGCTAATAATTTATATAATGCAAGGAAGGGCAGAAGGAATAGAAGCAGGGTATGAGGTTTCCATGAGAAAAAGCAGACCAAGTACCAGAAGCAATTTATATAATTTGTTATTGAAATCAACATCTCAGAACTGTTTATAAGAAAAACAGTAAAGGGTGACACAGTTGCTCACCCATCATTGGTTAAAAAAAAAGTACCCCCTGATATCATGAAGATTTCTTTCATAACCAAAGGTTTGCCCTATGATTGCCCATATCCATAATATCTTTTCCAATATCCAAATCTGCTCATCCACTAAAAAGAAAAAAAAAGTTAGGGAACAAGTCTTCTTTTGTCCACTCAGCAGAACTGCCTCGCACAGTGAGTTTCACATAACACAGAATGAAATAACACAACAGATTTTCACCTCTGTACTAGCAGAATCTTCAAATCTGGACTGTTTATATGACTCATTTGAGACAGTCATTTGTACCTGGATCCCTGTGAAAAATGCTATGAAAGGGCAATGCCAACTCACTGCTTCAGTCGACTATGGGTAAGTAATCAGGAAAATATATTTAGAAGATAAAAACCAATTTGCCTTGTCCTAGGTCTATTCAAGTCATCCATCAATGGGGAAAAAATCATCTAATCTCTTGTCAAAGAAATATATAGAATATTGGTTTCCAGTGACTTTCACAAAGCCACCGAGCATATTGTCCTCAATACTCTAAGGAAAATCTTGACTCTGAATACTTATGCCCCTGCACCTTAACAATTTGCAATTTCTGTCTTATAAGAATTTTATTAGTGCCTGAGATTCTCAAAATGTGGATAATAACCACTCCAAGAGATCAACATCAATTTTGGGGGTGATAGTAAAACCTTTTCATATGTGTCTCCATTAAAATAGTTAAGCTCAGTTTTTTTAGTATTTTTAATTTTGGGGTAAGTTATTCTTCAATTAAAAGTTTAACAAATTAACTTGTAACACAATTGACAATATTGTAATCTGTAAACAGGGTTTCTCAACCTTGGCAAGTTTAAAATGTGTGGTGTTCCCCATGTTCGCTGAGGAAATCTTGGTATTATTTTACTATTTATTCATTTAGATGAATTAGCTGCCCAACTCCAGTGGATTCTGGGATATGTACAAACTAGAAAAATACACCAAACAGCTGAAAATATAAAATCAGATAGACAGTCCAGACTAAAATAATTTAATAAATGACATAATCAGCAAAACAAAACAGAGACCTTAAACAAATCATCAGCATCAAACCCAGATCTGGTAACAAGACCAGGTTTTCAAAGCTTTCTGAAGCTAAGAGAAGGGTCTAAGACAACTCACCACAATCAACTCACCACAGCCAACTCACCACAACCAACTTGCCATGGCCAACTCATGGAAGGACAACTTGATGCGGGACAATTCAATGCTGTATTATTTCATTCAGTTACTTTTATTATTGGTGACCACATTTTTGTCAAAAGCATTGTATCTCTTGTTTTCTGGATTTACTTTATTATTATTGGCAATGGTTCCATCAAAAATAATTCAACTTTTGTATTTGTTGAATTGTCCTATAACGAGTTGGCTGCAGCAAGTTGGCTGTGGCAAGTTGTCCCATTCTGCTAGGAGAGAGAGGACACCATTGTTATCTGTGACATAATGATATTTCAGGGGCCGCAACAAAGAAGACACACTTCCTAAGTCCCACAACATGACAGTGTTTAACAGAAAGGACTTGGAGTACACCCACTCTGTTGGAATATAGTGGGTGGGAAGAAATGATTGGAGACAAGGTGTGTCTCATAGGTCCTACGCCATGCAGGGCATTAGAAGTAATAACCAGCACCTTGCATTGCTCTCAGAAAGCAGATTGGCAGCTTGGGTAGCAGCAGCACACTGACCTTAACCTTGTTACTACTTACCCTGGTGAATTTTGAACCAGCTGTAGTTTTCTGGTTGTCTTCAAGGGCATGTAGAGCACATTGAAATTATCCAATTATGAGGTGACCAGGGCATGAGTAACTGGAAGGCCTCCCAATTGTGGAAAGGCTGCAACGGATGCACAAGATGAACCTCTGCAAAGGCCCTCCTGGCCACAACTGCCATTTGCTCTTTGAGCAGTAGCTGCAAGTCCAGAAAGACCCAAGTTGTGTATTAGTCTAGAACAGGGATAGGGAACCTTGGCTCTTTTATGACTTGTGGACTTCAATACCCAGAATTCCTGAACCAGCCATCCTGACTCAGGAATTCTGGGAGTTGAAGTCCACAAGTCATAAAAGAACCGAGATTCCCTACTCCTGGACTAGAAGTTCAGCCCCATCGAAGACCAAGGATGGTAATATTTCCAACTTTAGGAATCCAAACAGCTACAGCACTCAGTCTTGTTCAAAATCAGCTGAAGTCTGTTCTGTCCCATCCAGACCTCCGAACATGTCAATACAGTGACAGCTTCACCTCTGCCATTCGTGACTGAAATGCAAAGCTGTGTATCATCAGAATGATAGGGTGTTGATAGGGCACCCCAAACTGTCTGATGGCTTTAGCCTTGGTTTCAAGTAGATGTCGAACAGAAGAGATGAGAGTGTTGAGTCATGTAAGGGGGCATGAATGGGATCATTTCCCCTATCAACACCAATTAGAAATGATTCCTGAGGAAAGAGGTGAACCACTGGAGTTGAAATACACACATCTTAAAGTGATTGATATTGAGATGTATAGCTTTAGATTATGGATTGTTATTTTAAAATTATCTGTGTTACTATTATTATTTAGAGGAGGGCTGCCTTTCAGTCACTGACTGTATGAGTCCCTGCAATCACTGCAGAGTTTTTTGACAAGATTTCAGAAGTGGTTTGACATTGCTAACTCCCAAAGTTGAGAGAGAGTATAGAGTTTCCTGCTTGAGCAGGTGTTGGACTAGAAGTTTCCTTCCAACTCTGTTATTCTGTTATTCTGTGTTATCCAACTGGCCTTGTTCCTAAACAAACTGGCTTTGCTTTTGTTATACCTGCCTATTAGTTTTATAAAATATTTAAACTTATGCTTTAAAATTTGTCAGTTTGAAATTAATGCATTAAAATGTTCATATGGTTCTATAATTTGCTGTGATTCAAAAGTAAACTTGCTCATCTGGAGTATCTAAAATGAGAATGGCAGACTGGCTTCTGAACATGATTTATCTGAAAAGAGTTGGAGGCATGCTTTATTATGTATTTTGCTCAGATGCTGCCTTTCCTTTCAAAAGATCCAGGAGATATACAATACAAATGAAGTACTACCATACCAGAATTAAAACACACAAAAAAATATCATTTCAAAAATAGTAGCCCTGTAACCAGGGCTTTTTTTTGTCATAGAACGCCCAGAACAGAGTTCTGGCACCTTTTTTGGATGGAACCTTGTAGAGTAGGCAAGGCGGGTTGTATGACGTGTGTGAGTTCCGGCACCTTTTTTTTTCTTCAAAAAAAGCACTGCCTGTAGCCAGATTGCACTTCTAAAGATTGTGAAAAAATATGATTTTCCTATATACTTCTTCCAAAATCCATAGTTGGAATGCTGCCTTTAATAAAGTTCAGCTTCAAGCTGTCACACCATAGGACCAAATGGCAAGATCTCCTCAGTTAATCTTAAAATATAAATTGAGAGATATCTATTTATCTATTTCATTTTGAAATTATGATACATTCAATATTCTGAATTGGGCCTGGCTAGTGAATAATTCTATCAGTGATGTTAAATTAATAACCTATTCCTGCATGTGTTAAGGTGTTAGTTACCACCTTTAAAGCGCTTCATGGCATAGGACCCGGTTATCTCCGAGACCGCCTTCTGCCGCAGATCCCCTCCCTCAGACCGGTACGCTCCCACAGAGTGGGCCTCCTCAGGGTGCCGTCGGCCAAGCAATGTCGGCTGGCGACCCCCAGGGGGAGGGCCTTCTCTGTGGGTGCCCCTACCCTCTGNTTATTATTATTATTATTATTATTATGTGAGTTATCTGATCCTACAACTGCTATCTTGCATTGTGTGAATGAATTGTTTATGGGCAAAATTTAGAAATTTGTGTGCCTTATGACAACTCTTCCTTGCAGGAAACCACCTAAGACATGTCAAATGAATGGTACGAGCATAAGGAGTTGTAAGTTGATTCTTGAGGTAAGCAATCCTTTTACAAAATCCTGGCTAACAGCTTTTTATAACAGCTGTTCTCAGTATATGATGCTGAAAAAAACAGTATTTGATGAAGCACATTTAAAGCTACAAATTGATTAATCAATTAATCTTCCAACACCAAAAAATTATTTGACTTAATATTTCTGTATATTAAAATTGTCTCATTTCAAGATATAGGGCTGAAATCTCTGTTTCAATAATAATTTGACTTGTTTACTGATGTTGGTATGTGAAGACTCAGGTATTATATATATATCACTCTAAATTCTTCTCAATATTGCTTTGATCCACTCCCTTTCCTTTGGTCAAAAGGAAAAAAGAATATGTCAACTATCACCAAAGCCACCAGACTTTTAAGCATATATATAGTATATCAGTTAAATTTAACAGTTGTGGGATGATTTTATTTACTTATTTCAATAGAAATTGAATTCAAACCTAATATCCCAATTCATAAATTAAGAATAATGTTTAAATGTACAATTAAATATGCAAACACCGTCTCTCCATCAGTAAAAAACAATTATTAACACATTTCCACATTTCTCATTAGAGAAAAAAATGAATAGAAAGTTGCTCAATAGTAGTAACTGTGAGAGGGACCTCAGAGTCCTAGTGGACAATCACTTAAATATGAGCCAGCAGTGTGCTAGGCCAATACAGTGCTAGGCTGCATTAAGGCCAACACAGTGCTAGGCTGCATTAACAGAGGGATAGAATCAAGATCATGTGAAGTGTTAATATCACTTTACAATGCCTTGGTAAGGCCACACTTGGAATACTGCATCCCGTTTTGGTCACCGCGATGTAAAAAAGATGTTGAGACTCTAGAAAGAGTACAGAGAATAGCAACAAAGATGATTAGGGGATTGGAGGCTAAAGCATATAAGGAACAGCTCCTGGAATTGGGTATGTCTAGTTTAATGAAGAGAAAGACAAGGAGGGACATGATAGCAGTGTTCCAATATCTCAGGGGCTACCACAAAGAAGAGGGAGTCAAGCTATTCTCCAAATCGCTTGAAGGCAGGACAAGAAGCAATGGATGGAAACTGATCAAGGAGAGAAGCAACCTAGAACTAAGGAGAAACTTCCTGACAGTTAGAACAATTAACCAGTGGAACAACCTGCTTCCAGAAGCGGTGAATGCTCCAACACTGGAAGTTTTTAAGAAGAGACTGGACAGCCATTTGTCCAAAATGGTATAGGGTTTCCTGCCTGAGCAGGGGGTTGGACTCGATGACCTCCAAGGTCCCTTCCAACTTTATTATTATTATTATTATTATTATTATTATTATTATTATTATTATTATTATTATTATTATTATTATNTACTACTACTACTATTACTATTATTATTATTAAAATATGACACAAAATATCATCAGAATCAAGAGTTGTAAAATTTGTCTTCACAATCTTTTTAGAAAAAGGAATTAAAATACAGTTTCAGGGAAAGGAAATTCATTCAGAACCAAGATGCCATTACAAAGAAGGTCCTTTCTCTCTTATGAATGCCAGCCTAATTTCAGATTAGGAATGAGGGATGGAACTGAGATACAGGCTAGCATATTTTCATAACTGAGAAGAAAGTCTCATCTCTGAATCCACATCCTCTTCTATTGATTATCTCAATTTAGATATCTATATTTGCCTGGATACTCTGGAATAATTGAACAGATAGACACAATTTTAAGCTTCCTCTATACAAAATATTTAGGACTTTAAAAGAAATTGGTTACGTTTACATCCCAAATAAACCAGAAACTAGTAAAGACCGAGCCTCATTAAATTAATATGCTAAAAAAAATAGGGGTCACCTGATTTTCAACAGAAGTCTGGATCATATTCTGAACCAATTACAGCTTTCAAACCTTCTTCAAAAAGTCCATGTAGAATAGATTACTGTAAGTCTACATAGAAAAACCAAAATTTATAGTAACAATGTCAAAATCATGGCTTTCCCCCCAAAAATTCAATCCAGTTCTAGGGACATTAATTAAAATTATTTAAAGACACTTTTTGAAATTGTGAAGTATGTATCAAGATACACAACACAGAGAGAAATGCATCCCTTTATGGGTCTATTGTGGAGGTGACCAGCTATAGTATTACAGTATGTTTGTGTGAATGTTTCCTTGCAAATTATGTAACTGAACAGTAAATCTCCAATTCTAATTTAGTAGCATTTAGTACATTTAGTAGCCATACTTATCATGAGTTTATGGAACATCATCTGATATACTTTCGTTTTATGTACTGTTCTTTGCAACAACATCTGGAATAGTATAAGTGGTTCTGTTCTTAATTAACAGTGCTATATTTGTTTTTAGGATTACAGCTTGGCTATTATAGACCCTCTTTTCTTGGTTGTGTCTTGCAACATTGGGAAGAAATGGACAGAAGTTCATAGTCAGACAATAGAACCATTTAAAAACAGTAAGTTGAAAATATCTGGTTTGAGATATTTGATACTGTGCCCTAGTTCACAAGATTGTATGATGTATTTTCCTGTTGTCTATTCCTATGATTCCATGTGCTATCTTCTATGTAGCCAAAATAGCACTATGCAATGGAAAACAGATTCAGCCCAGAGAAAAAGTGTAACAGTCATTATAACATGTGGGCATTAGCTATCAATGGGAGATATTCAACCAATTAAATATAGTGCTTGCTAAATCAGTAATGGAAACTCAAGGATAATGATAGTTTTGGACTAAAATAATGAATGATGTGAAGAAGAAAAAAAAGCAGTAGCAACAATCACAACACAAGTAGGTCATAATTCGATACTATAATGAATGCTTGCAGCTTAAAGTGATCCAGTTCTAGTTCAGGGATTGTTCTGTTCTACATTCTTCCAATTATTTGATATATAAATTTGACTCTGGTTTGTTCCCCAACAAGTATGATTGTATGAAGCATCCCAAGGGGTGTTTCTCAAAGCAACTGAAACAGTCATCCAAACCCATAGCTCAAAATGCTCAAAACATATCAAGAATCTTCCTGTGTCATCTGTATGTATACATGTAAAATATTTGTGCCAGGATTGCTGATGAGATGAAATAATGAGGACTGTAAATTTTATGCCAAATCATATTAGACTCACCATAACTATTGTAGTCTCCCATGTTCTGGAAAGGCCTTGAGACCATCACTTTTTTTTCACAAAGGAACACCAGTTATATAGATATTATATAATCTTCCAATTCTGAAGTCCTTCAGATATATTGTACTTACAGCTCCTTCAAATCCCCAACATGGTTAAAAGCCATGTGAGTGGAACTGTGAGAGTTATAATTGCAACATAACTAGAGGGTGCCAAGCTAGGAAAGTTGCACTTTATCAAGGGAAATACTTGATACACTCATAGTTAGATCAAAGCCATCTTGGTAACTGTCCAAATTTCAGTAAAACTTGCCAAATGTATTTTTTCCTCTAATATGAGATAAATTTGTTTTTAATTGACCTGGCATCAAGATAATAGTGTAGGGATTGCACAATCCATATCGCTTCTCATATTACTAAGACCAGGAACAAGTTCAATCTTATCTCCCAACTTCTAATTTCATACTATATCATCTCCCACTGTCCTTATCTTTGAGATCTATTCATCATATTGACCATAAATGAAATCAGAAGTTTATTTGTTTACTTGTGTCAGAAGCATCACAATTAAAATAAGGCATTCTATACGATATAAATTGAAAATATAAAATAAAGATTAAAATATGTACAAATTAAACAGATCCTGCCCAGAAACTAGCAACATTAATTGTGTTCTGTTGCACCAACACGAGGTCTTCAAGTATACACTGATTGGGACACAAAAGGCAGATATAGAGTTGTGTTGTCTGCCTGTCGCAATAACAAAGAGCAGAAGCCACAAAATAGTCCCATTTGTTCAGAGTGTCCCTGGATCTTGTGCACAGTCTATTCAACAATTTCCATACTTCCCAGCTTTTGTCAGATCCAGGGGCCAGCTCCTCCATTGTTTCCATCCAGTGTTGGTTCTTTGTAGCTTTCCATAGTCCACTCTACTTTCAAATTCTTCAAAGTCTTCCACTTACCTAAGGAAGCTTTTCCTAGGTCCTAATCTCTGATTGCTGGTTGTAGGCCATAGAAAGGTTGTTGTCTAGATAGTGATGATTTGAGTTTCTTTCTGTATGCTGCTGCTTCTCTGCATACAGCAGGCAGGGCAATGCCAGCTAGGTGGTAGATCTTATCTAGAGAGATAGGTTTAAGGCATCCGGTAATAATTATGCTAGCTTCATTCAAAGCAACATCTATTTTCCCAGCATGTGCTGATTTATACCAGGCTGGCCAGGCTAATATCAAGTCTGGGTTCTATCCCCCGGGCTTCTTTCCACTATTGAAGCTGATAATTTGTTGTCATGCAAAAGAGCCAAGTTATTCAAATCTGCCCACTGTATCACAGCCTCCCCATTTCTGTCATCATCGGGTTACCCCCAGATGCTGCTTTGACAATTAAATTCTCCAGTGACAAAACTTATTTTATACTTAATAAATAATAAATACTTATTAAATTCATCACCTTTGATCTCAGTTAGTGGTGGTTTATACACTGAAGTGACCATATAGTTACAGTTATTCTTTCCATGTTATTTATTTCTGATACTGATGGCTTCACAAAATCTGCACTGCCATACTGTCAGTGGGGCCTCTCTGCTACAAGCCACATGCTCTGCATTTTAGGTCTTCTCTGGTGCTTGTTTCTGTGGATCTCCTGTGTACACAGGACATTTGCAGTATATTTTTGGCACAACTCCTGCAACAGTTCTTCCTTATATATGGACAAATGTTTACTGAAATAATAGTCATCTGTGCACCTGAAAAGATCATTTCTGGGGTGCCCATAGTGTCACAGGTGAGAATGAGCACTTCACCATGTTTTGGAGCCAGCTATAAACCGTTGCCCAGGGGATGCCTGGATGTGTTAGCAGCACTCATTTTTGGGGGAGGCTGTTTTCATGTCCCCCTTTCTTTGGGGAGGCTCCTTTCAATCAGAGGTTTGTTTACCTCAATATCCTATTCCAATATGGCTTTATCTCCAGCAAAATGCTCTATGCTAACCACAATGCTTAAGAGGCCACCTAATCCAAAGTGAGTCTGCCTGTCCTAAGAATATCCAAAGACAATCTGCTCACCATACCATCATGGTGTGAAGTTAGGGGTAGAGGATGCATGGACTGGAAAGCAAGCCTTCTTTTTGGTAGTCCTTATATTCAGGAAACACTACGAACCAAGTAATATGGTTGGCTCCCTCTCTTCTGGCATTTAAGATGTTGTATGCTTAGTTTTTACACAGACTTTTGTTACCCAGTTGTATTGATGGGTCATCACGTATTCTCCCTATATCTGGTTTAATTTATTCATTTAGAACATTTAAATGGTCATTTAATTGAAACAGTATGACTTTGAGTGGCATAAAAGACATTGTTAAACAAAGATACATAGGAAAACAACACCTGTCAGCTGACTAAAGCAATTAAATCACAATCAGAACTAGTATATACTGTATTTCACCAGTTGGGAACTCAATTCCAACCCAAGCACCCACAGATAGAACCAATTCTTTAACTGCTTTTCTAAAAGATTACAAGCTTGAGGTCAACTGTATATTGGGGGATCCATGATTCCAAAGTGCAGGGGCTTGCCACTGTGGGTTTCATAAGTGATAATCAGCATTCTGAGTTGCATCTGGAAACCTATAAAGACTTAGTGCAGCTCATGGAGTAGAGGAGTCACATAAACATAATGAGAAATGTCCATAACAACCCCCGCCATTGCAACTGAACTTCCAGATGGTCTTTCAGTGCAACCTGATGTTGAACACATTGCAATAAGTCAATCAGGAGATGACTAAGATATGAGTGTCTGTGAGAAGGTCCAGGAACAGGTGCAACTGACACATGTGCAACGGTGCCTTGTCTCACACTCTTCAAACAAGAACTGTGAGGCCAAAAGGACTCCAAAATTGTACACTGAATTTGAGTGAGACAGTGAATGCCTACTCAGAATCAAAGTTGAAGTCTCTACAGTTCCAGTGCTCTAGGGCTGAGCTGGAGCCTGTTCTTCCTCATTCAAGCTTCCATTTCATTTATTGCTTTTCTATAGTTTGTATTGTTGTTCCCTGCTGAGAATGATGAGATAGTAGTAGGAAAATGTGATATAAGAATAAATCTTTAGGAAGTAGCAAACACTACATAATTTGACATCTTGAATGGGCAAGGTTCGTCAAAGAAAATTTGCTTCTAAATGCTTCCAGCAACAACAGCTCTAAGCTAGAGAGAAATGGGGGGGTGGATTAAAAAAGAAAGCCCCCTCTTCCTAATTCTCTTACTGCAGCTGTTGTGGCTGGAACTGTAGATGCAATAGCCCCAGAGGAAATCCCTGTCACACACACATGTGCACATAGACATTAAATGTTTCACCAGTTTGATTTCCTTGGGGATAGGCTTCTTTACTCACAAAAATATTTCCCCTGGGACAGTTCCAGCAACAACTGGTGTCAGTTAGAGAAGGGGGTAGCATGAACACATTTCTCCCCATCTCCTTGCAACTTTTGTGACTGTGTCCCCAGCAAGTGGCTACACAGAGGCTCCATACACCACAGGAAGTACCACTTGATTCCTGATTCTGCAGTATTCTTTCAATTCTGTTTCTTAGCTGGATAAAACCTCTTTATCCATCAAAATATTCTACTCCCTATTTGTCTAATGATAATTGTAGTAGATTGGAGGGAAATTAGAATTATTAGGTAGTTAGGACAATTATCTCTCTTTCTGTGGACTGTTTCTTTGTGGCCAGCTATATACAGAAATGGGGGAAGTGGTCAAAAAATAATTATTCTTACTGAAGTTTATGATAGCCACAAGGTTTGAAATATTCAGTATACTATTAAGAATGTTAGTTATCAGTTTCTTTCTTGCTTTCAAAATTAGTTCAACTTCAGCCTCCTTGCAACTTGCAACTTGAAAATGCCAGCAAGCCTTCCTACAATTTAACATGGACACTGTGTGTTGTCTCCCATTATCTAAAAGAAAAACTGGAATATGAAATACGGTATAGAGCAAATTCTTCTGGTGAGGTAAGCAGAAAGATAGTGGAAGGCAACAACTTGATAGCACTGATTTTTTTTTTTAGTCTGCAATTCTGCTTTAGACAGACAATAAGATAAGCAATATGGTGTAGGAAAACAAAACCACACAGTACAAGTACAAAGGCATGGAAGAAATATCACCTATTCTTGAAACTTGATAACAATTGGCTGCAGCCTAAATCTTTGGCTTAGTTCAAATACCAGTCTAAGCCATTGTATCACAGTTGGCTAGGTTCATATATGTTAAACCAAACTAAACATAACCCAGATACTGTGATTTATAAATCAAGGTTTAGGTTTACTAAGTTGTCAAATTCTAATTAATTGTAACTTAATTGTCAAGCTGAGTTTGCTAAACCCAAGGTAATGGCTTCATACAATGTACAAGCCGAAGTATTGATTGTGCTCAGCCATCATCATTACATTTGACAACTGCTCAAAACTGGGAAAAATTAAAAGCTGACATGTTTGCCCAGCCTGAATTGATACAAGAGAGATCCATTTTGAAAATGTCACCAGTGGCATCCATCGGAGTGAAGGAAGGTATCAGTTGACACACTCATAAAGGGGTCAAGGCTTCAGTCGTTCTGTTTCAACTACCTTAGGTTTGTTTTTTTCATCCTCCTGCACCCCCAAATTCCACTGATCCCCACTTATACTTTGAAGCCTTCAGGGTGATTTAGCTTATCTTAACTTGCAAAGTTGCTAGGAAGATGAAATGGGGAATGGGGAGAACTCTGAATAAAACCTTGGTCCTCCTTGGAGGAAGGACCTTTAAGTAGTAAAAATGAAACATTCTTCCAATTTTAATATAGATAAGATGCATCTTTAGTTGTTGCAAATTTTAAAAACAGAAATGGGGCATTATTTATATAATATTAGTCTGTGAAGTTTCTTGTATTTGTGGAGATCAATCCATAAATTCAGAAAGAACTGAATTCTCTAACTGAGCACTGTTGAAATGTGTTACATTCCTATAATACCCAGCTTGGGTGTGAACTATAGCCTATGGAGAAGATAAGACTGTCTGGAAGCCACTGTAGGTTGGGCAATCTTCTTGTATCAATAGTTGCACTGTATATATGTGTTTGTGTGCTTGTATATTTTCCAGTCACTGAAATCTATAGCTACTACTGCAGTAATATCATTAGAGTGGCCAAAGCTGGAATATTTAAAGATGGGGGGGACGATATATTTTAAGGATGGAAGCCTTAAGACCTATTTTGCTCCATAACTATAGGGCAAGGCTTTTCAACCAGTGGTACGGGTACCACCTGTGGTACATTGGCACCTGGAAGGTGGTATGCGACCATCCTAGAAAAGTGGTAGCAGGGGAGGGGAATGAGCTGAACCGGTGGCAGCACCGCACAAGCCTGAGTAAGAGATGGCTGGAGCTGCAGGGCTGTCAGGGCTCAGCGGAAGCGCCAGGATCAGTGCCGCTTTCCAGCTGATCGGCGCTTCTTCGGGGCTGTCAGGGCTCAGTGGAAGCGCCAGGATCCAGCTGGAGCTCGGCGCTGATCCTGGTGCTTCTGCTGAGCCCAGAAGAAGCGCTGATCAGCTGGAATGTTGCAGCCTCTCCAGGGTCTTTTGATTTACATTCAGATGCTTGGCAACTGATTCATATTTATGACGATCACAGTGCCCGAGGGTCATGTGAAGGGACCAAAACCTGCTGCAACCACCCAGCAGACAGGGGGGGAATAAAAACCAAACACCCCCCACCCCACCCCCGCTGCCAATCCTCAACAGAAATGCTCACAACAATGAAAACCTCGGACAGGAGGAAGAGCACGGCCGGGTAGGCAGGCAGGCGCCTTGCTCGGCTGAGGCTTGGGGGGCACTTTTTTAGTGCCACTGTAATTTCGAACAGTCACTAAGCGAACTGTTGTAAGTCGAGGACTACCTGTACATCACTTTTTTCCTTTTTTTTGATCATCAAGTTTTTGACACTTTGCTAGGCGACTGGTGGTACTCGGATATTGCCATATCCTAAAAGTGGTACAATGGGTGAAAAGGTTGAAAAGCCCTGCTATAGGGCTATGAATTCTCCATCCTATTTTGGTGGCAAATATGCAAAAGTTATATATACTACAACTACACCCAACTCAAATGTCATTACTTTTGATTCCATTTTGCAGACTGAAACAATCCTGCCCATAGCTCAGGATCAGAAATGGGTAATAATTGAGAACCTTTCTCCTGGCACAGTGTTTGAGGCAGCCATTCGTGTCAAAATAAAACAGATCAGCTATTACAACAGTATATGGAGCAGATGGAGCACACCTCCTTTAAGATGGAGGACAGATCCTGAAGGTAAGGTGCATAATAGAAGGCTTGGGTCATCTCTAGAGAACATGTTGAGATAATAAATTCCAAGAACATAAGTAGAAAACTCAAGAATGATGTTTAACAATAATATTTGACCTTAAAAATTTTTAAATAGGAAATCTGGTGATACACATATGAGTTAGGATGTGGGAGGAAGTTTCAGGCAAACAAACAAATCAACAATTTAATGTGCAGCATTTTGAATGGGCATATTCCAACACACATGCATCTCACATGTGCAAAATTAGGGACAATTTCTTGTCTGACTACTTTTGCATGAGTTTACTCAAAAGCCTATTTCAAATAATATTTTTCTTAAAATATTGCATTTATACACTTGAGATTTTTAGTTTGTGCTCACAATCCTTTTTTCATTAGGAATGAACACACTTCAGAAATGTATTTATTATAATATTTATATAGTGCCATCTTCCATATGATTCCAGGTGGTTTATAATCCAAACATATCCTATAAAACAAAGCAGTGAACATTATTTTAAAGAAACGTGTCTAAAAATACTTCCATTAAACAAAACAAACTAAAATTAAATTCTGAATTAGGAAATGTTTCTGACTGGATCACACAAGCACAGCACTCTCTACTGTTAATTAAAACAGCCATTTTTTTTCCAGGATTCAGCCTGAGCTGTAAAAAAGAGTAGCTGAGCCCATTGATAGAAGTTAATGTGCCTCTTTTAAATTTTTACTTTCAAAGGCTGCTAAATGTCAGATGTGTGAAAGATTGGATTTGGATTCAAGTCTTTTGCTTCCAGATGCAAAAGTTCTCATGAGGAATTTTTAATCAGTATACTTTTTCAGGATGTTAATTATTATTTGGGACTACATGATACATCTGGAATTTATAAGACTAAGTGTGATATAATGGTTATGTGTTGGTTTAGGATTGAACTAGGACAAACACAAGTTCGAATCTTTAGACATGGAAAGTCTGACAATTTTGAGTCAGTGTCTATCTCTTAGTTCAACCAATCCCATAGAACTGTTGATATGGATAAAAATTAAAAGGGGACCTATATGCTATTGCCACTTGATTCCTAAAGGGAAACTGGAATATAAATCTAATGAATAAATACTAGCTTCTATACGGATTCTATTTTTTCACACAATAGTTGCTATTTTTACCTAAAAGCTAGTACAACCAAGGATGTCAACAGGGGAGATAAAAAAGTAAGGCTGGTAGCAACTGTGGCAAATGTAACAGTAGAACCTTAATCATCCAGTTCTGGGGCCATCTTGACTTTTCTGGTTTCCTATTTCCCTTGGGTGCCTCTGGATACAGATGGAGTAGGAATTGCAAATCAGTTCTTTGACTCCAGAATGCTGTGCTCCAACACTTATGTTAGATACAAACTGAGAGTACTCAAACACAAGTAACTAAAAGGCAAGACCAGAATAATTACAAAATAATTACAAAAGCAGTACAAAAAATTATCTTCCTCTTATTCATTAAACAAAATCTTAAGTCTACAGTGTTGTATTGTATGAGCCCATATTGCTTTACATATGGAGTCTTCTTCTATATTCAGATAAGACCTAGTTATCTTCAATGAATAGCTAATTTCTACTTTTTGTTTCTGGTTAATTTTGGAGCATCACCACAAACTACATTCCTTCCAGTTATTGTAGCCATTGCCGGGAGTTTCATCATTTCCATCTTCGTCATTTTCTTGATTGTATCTCCAGCATCAAAATGGTAAAAGTGAGCTGAAAACTTACTTCTGTCCTCTTGCTATTTTTATTAAAAGCATTATCTCCTGGACCACTAATGCAGGTTTCTACTTTGGCAAAATTTCAAATTGATAAGATGTATTTATACATAAATTAAGGGGTCCATTTAAACACAGAAAGTTTACTTATTTTTGAAAATGTATATACTGTCAGGGGTGCTTGGTCATTCTTTTATTTGATATCAAAAATGCCCTGCATGCTCAGCATACACTTTCTCTTATATTTACAGCAGCATGGGGATTTCCTCAGAGACTATTCTCTGTAACACTTTCTTGATTGACAATATGATCGCGTTAGTTTGTGTTGTGACTATGTGAATATTTCAGAAAGCACTACACAGAAGAATCCACTTTTGAAGAGACCTAAAAGATTTTAGGGAAAAACAAATGTAAACAAGAACTGTAAACAGGATCTATGATGAGACAACCAGAATGACTAGATAGAAAAGGAATATTATATTGATGTGATTATTATCTGAAGAAATATTAGAAAACTTTTATACTCAATTGTCATTCATTAAAACAACAAGAATTGTATTAACTTAAGGTTGGTAAAAGAGAACATTATGGGAAAAAGAGGAAATCAAGTAAAGTTATTACCGGTATGTGGATTATAGATTATGAAAATCAACTGTTAGTGAATGTTTCTTAAATGTAAACCCAGACAACACACTGTTTACCGAACATTAAGCTAATTATGTTATAGTTCAGAGGCAGGTGTGTTGCCTCTCTGTCTTGCTCAATAAAATTGGATGGAAAAAAAAGATTTTAAACTTTGTTCAATTGTCCATAGATTTGTTATGTACAGCAGGCTGGCTGGGGAATTCTGGGAGTTGAAGTCCACAGGTCTTAAAGTTGCCAAGGTTGGGGACCCCTGATGTAGAGTTAATTATATGAAAATCCAGATTAATTACTACAATTGACATTCTAAAGCAGTTGATATGGTCCCGATGTGGAAGCTGTAGTCCAAAGCAAATGGAGTGAATCGAACAGGGGACAGCTCCATTAAGGAATAGAAAATGTGGTCTCTATCATCATATCTGTTCAATTTCATGAAATCACATGACTTAAATATTTTTTGCTATGTGAAACAGAAGAAAGTTCTGGCAACATATGGAATAAATAAGATCAAAGAATGAGTGTAAAGATGAGTGATCATTACCTATAGTATGTGCCAACCTTTATTTGATCCCCTTCATATATTTTGGAGCCCAGATCATAGCCCTAGTCAGCATACTTAGGAAATTGTAGCTTAGCACATCTAAAGAACCATATTAGCAAATATGGTCATATGTAGTTGTTTTTTAAAATAATGAATATTGGGAAAATTTAGATGTTTATGTTCCCTTCACTTTTTTGTGACAAAATAAGTGCTACAACATTTTTCCTTTGTTATGCTTGATTACACCATTTAATTCTGAATACAGTTTGCATTTAACTTTTTCTAATGAAAATACAAGTTACTTTTCTGAAGTTCTGAAATCCTAGAATGCAGGATCTGTCATTTCTCATTATTGTGAATTTGTAAAAGGAAAAGATGGTGTTCCATTAGAAATCAGATAGCTCCAATTCTATATTGCCTTCCTCCGTGATAACAACTATCAGGAAATATGGGCAGCCTCAGTCTAGAAACCAGAACAACATTGTAAATATATTTGAGAAACCCATACTACAGTTTGCTGCTATGTAACAGGATAACCACAAAAATACTGACACCCAACCTCTAAAGCATTCTGAAAATGATGCAAAAATAGAGAAAAGATTTTGACACATTGTTTTGATCCAAATCTGCTGTTTCCATGCTTGCTTATGACTGTTCGCCAAACTCTTACTTACAGTACTTTTCATTTTCTTCCAAAATATGCTTGCTTTAGCTTTAGAAAGATGCTTAAGATCAATTTGCCAGATCCAGCTGAGTTCTTTCCATCTCTCACTGATATCCATGGAGGAGATATCCAGGTATGAGGGGGGGGGGCTTAGAAATTGATGGATATGTAGCTTAGAACATGACTGCTATCTGGAAAAGAGAAACTGGGTAGAGTTAACCTGATGCATGCTTCTCACTACACATAGAGTAATATCTAGGATGCAGTATTAAATAATTAAGCTAAGATGAAACTTAGAAATACTGTTGTTAATAATTAATATTTATTACTACCAAATAAATGGAGAATCAACATAATTACGGTAGGTCTTTAAATAATTGCACAAAAATTATTAGAACAGTGATCAGTTCTAATCACTGATTCTTGGTGAAATCAGTATAGCCCTAATTTAATCTGTTTGTTGTTTACTAACTGAATGTTGATATTTGTTTAGCAGTAGGCAATTGTTTAGTTTTACCAACATTACTGATTGTATTAAAATTGTATATATACTTAGCAAGAAAAAAGGCTAAATAAATATTTACCCACATTGTGTGCATTCTTGTATCCAGTAGCATGTGCTACTTTATCAATAGTTTTGAATTAATTGTACAATTTTGAAAAATCCAAATTTCTACATATTTTGGGCTTCTCCAAACTGTTGGGAAACTTTGAAATGGGTTGTATATAATTCTCATATATCCCTTTCTTTTTATTGGGTGTATGTATTTAGATCAAAATACATCTTCAATATCAACCTACCATATTAGCAAATTAGCAATGCAATTAATAAATTCAGGAGGAAGAGCTTTCTCTACCCCTTCTTTCGCCCCCCTTGTCATATATACACATGTTTTAATTTTAAATGTAGTTTCTAGGTCTAAATAGTACAGAATCAAAACATTCTGCAGGAACACTTTACTTAGAGCCTTAGTGACAATTAAAGTTGCACTTATGTCACTATTACTAGCATAATAAGAATCTGTAATAGATGACAAAGGTCAACTGTCTGATAAAATCAAATCAACCAAAATGATATATAATATTCAAAACTTCACTTTCAAAATTTAGGTCAAACCACATGTTTGGCTGAAAAAATATAAACTAAACTGGGAAGCAGATGCTGTTGTTTTAGTTTTTAATCAGAGTAATAGAAAATGTTTAACCTTTGCGTTTCTCTTCTGAAACAAAACTTCTAGGTAACAGAAATCCTAGAATGAAAATTGCCTTCCCTCCTTGCCAACAACATTATTTAAATAATATTTAGCACTTAGATGAAGAATAAGGCAAAGGCCACCATCACGACTTCTATAAAGGTAGCCTAAGGTAGCTTTTAGAACGCGTAGACATAATATATTATAGGTGATTTTTATGTCATCATTATGTATCTGCATCACAAATAGTTTTTATTTTTCTAAACAGATTTGAAGTTAATTTCACAATGTGTTCTTTCGCATATACACAAAATGAAAGGGTAATGGGGGTACATTAAGATATCTACCCATATTTGCAGAATAAATGTGAGCAAGCTAAATAAAAGCTGTTCTGCACATTTATTGAAAAAAATGCAAAACCTGGTCAATTCTGTGTTAAATGTGCCCAAAATTATCAGGTACCCCCCTTTTTTTTGCAAATCATTTAATTCACACATTTTAGTTTGGTTTAAGATTTAGGAAACTTAAGAGCTCTAGGGACCATCTCATGTATAGATGTCAATGAGAGGAGAGAAGAATAAAGTTAATGTCCTGCTTAGCAGTTACCTCAATGAGAGCCTCTATTCACAGAGAGAGTAAAAATTTTATCTACCTTAGTGTAATAAAGGAAGTGCCATTTGATTTGGGAAAAAGTTATTAAGAATTTCCCATCACTTCTTAGCCTTCTCTGTCAGTCATTAATCGGCTTCCAGAAGATGACTTTTAGAAGTGTCAAAGAGGCTGTAGAGGGGACTTCACTTTTGGAAAAAAGAGATTATGGGAGATGACAAGGCTGAGCCAGAGGGAGGGGTCAAATGAGTCATGAGTCCCTTCAAGAGATCTAAGTCAGCCTACCTTGAATTCTTTTCTATTCTTAACTCCCACACATTTCCCTTAATGGTCACTTATCCAGTTTCTTGTAGCAAACTTAAACTTAAATTTCAAATACAAAGTTGTCTTATTTCAGTCTCCTCCATTCTAGTATCTTCTAGTTATGACCATGCTGGTTGGAGCCAAAATATCTGGGAGACACTAGGCTGGGACAGGTTGCTCTAGGAAATATGGCACATGATGTTATTATCTATGAAATATACCAGACAGAAATGTTATAGGCCAATTGCTTGTGGAAATGGGATAAAAGATCCTGAACATCTATATGTTAAGATATGAAATCTGCACTGCAGCTCATTTTGAATACTAACCCCCTTTCTGTACTTTTCCAACCAGCAGAAGTGGTTGTCCTCCCCAGCATCCATTACTTCCTTCAACATTACAGCTGAAGCCCCCAATGTCTCTATATTAGAGATAATGCAAAATAGCAGCAAGGAGTCCTGCCTTCTCCCTCCTAAGGAATACTTCACAAATATTGAGAACACAGCAGAGACCAGTGGAGAGTCCTCAAGCAGCTGCTTTATGAATCGTGGCTATTTCTTTTTCCATCATCTTGACTCCCTTGAGATTGATTCCTGCAAGGTGTATTTTACCTATGATGCTGTGACTCGTAGTGAAGATAGTGATTTCTATTTCCACAAAGAGCTCCATGAAGCAAGTCACAATTTTCCTTCATCTACCAACATCATGACAAACCAGGAAAATGGTGCCTTTATTCAAGATTATTCAAGAGACATTTTTCCATCAGGAGGGAACTTCCCAATAGCATCAACTATAGAACAGAATGAAAACATGGAAGACAGAATTCCTCTTGTCTTGTCTTCAAACTCCCCTGAGCAGTATTCCATAGATGATTCAAGCAAGCCACAATCATCTAGCCACAATACTGGTGGAATAGAATTACTCAGAAATGAAGACTTATCTAATAATGTTATGAGAAATAATAGGTTCATGTTTTCAAACCAAGACCAGTCCAATGATTTCTGCAGAGCTGCATCCTCCAGCCAGATCCCCAGTTCCTCAGAAGGAACCTATCTGTCCTTGCGGGATTTTCAGAGACATTACAGTCATCATTCTGTCTAATTCCATGATGGGAAGCCTCTTTTGAGAGCAAGACAGTTTCTTTATATATCGTTTATTTGCTCCAGTCAAGAAAGCAGAAATAGATCTCCATTCTTTTGACATGATTTCTAACGGAAGAATGGGTAGAAGATTTCATATTTTATAGGGATATCAATTTCAGAGAAACCTGGCCAGATACGTTTTAGCAGAATGACACAACTCGTCGCAATCAACTCACCATGGGACAACTCACCACAGGACAATTCAACATGGGATAACTCAAGAGAGGGACAAGTAGAATTGCAGCTCATCCCAGTCTCAATGACCTGTAACATGAGAACATTCAAACCTAAACAAGCCCCTCTGCAATTTACTTGTCCCTCTCTTGAATTAGCCCACATTGAACTGTCCTGAAGCAAGTTATCCCATGGCGAATTGGCCTCAGCAAGTTGTCCCACAGTGAGTCAGCTGGAGTGAGTCAGCCAGGGTGAGACAGCTGGGCCAAGTCGACTGCAGTGAGTTGGCCAGGGCAAGTTGTCCTAGACCCAAATTTAAGTGTCTCCAAAGTTTATTTTCTATAAAATGCTTTTGTTATTGTTCTTTGCATAGAATTTCACAACCCAAAATCTCACATCACTAAATTTTGCTCTGAAATTGCCAGATGAAAAATTTACAATTTCAGCCCACAAGAGTTTTAATATAAGTTGCTGCTCCTGGTGTTGATTTTGATCAGTTCTTTTTAAATTTTATTTCCTTTTCATTGATGTGGGAATACAAATAGCCTTTGACTTATAACCACACTGGGGCCAGGATTTCAGTTGATAAGCAAGGGGATGCTGTGATGATTGTAGCTGTGAGGATTGGTTGTAAATCCTTTTTTTCAGTGCTGTTGTATCTTCAAAAGGTCACCAAATGAATGGTTGCAAATTGAGGAGTACCTGCACATTAGGCATCTCCATCAAAAATATATTTTGCAAATCCAGATCCAAATTCTGCTTTTCATGCTTTGGAATCAATTCATGCATTGGGTCTTGGAATCAATTCACGCATTGCAAATCTGCTCATTAGTACCATGGCTAATTACCATGATTTCTGCAAATCTGCTAATTAGTACCATGGCTAATTACCATTATTTCTGCATTCATTGACCATTACATGTGTCTCCTGCAGTGGAGATGGGGTCATTTAATGCAGATGTTACATGGAGAAGTGGAATGTAGAAGTGGACAATGCTGTAAATGTTTACAGTATTTAGAAGTAAGAAGGCAGACACTGCTTTTTGTCCTAGACTGCCATATGTAATCTCAAGCTAGCAAAACCTGCTATATGCTCAATCAGACAGAAAATAATCCAAAGAGCAAGTAGGAAGGCAGATTCTTGTTAGTTTGTGGCCTCAGCTCAAGGTTCATTTTCAACATCCTACAAATATCAAAGCCTGATTATTTCAGGAAGAACTTTTCTTATCTTGGGAATTAGACTATTCATGAGCCATGTAGCTTCCAGCCATTTCCCCCCCCACACACTTTTTTGGCCCACTAGAATCCTTAAAACATCTCTTTGAATGTTGATGGCAAATAGTCAAACTTCAGCTACATTATTTTTCATCTTTCTTTAGTGAAACCCGTGATGTTGACAGATACTTCCCAAAACCCCAAACTAAAAAATGTCATCCTTGGGTGGGTTTTTTTTTTATATACTATCATATTACCACCATGGCCCCTGCACTCTATAAAGGTTGAACAATGTAAAATGTGGCCTGTTTTTCTGCTGAAAAAGTGGCAGAATGGATAAAAATTGCTGTCTTATAAGAAATTGCAGTAGGGTTCTGCCCAGTGACATTCAAGTCAGTCTGAAAAACTGAAATCAGCATCTAACTGAAACAAAGTGGGTTTTTTTTTTAAAGTATTGTGGTTATTCTTCAAAGGTGCTTTGCTCTGCTCTATTACATTCCTCTCCAATGTCTTGTATGCAAGTACTAGAGGAGTAACTAGAAGATAATTTGCTGTTTTCATTGCTCCTTGCTCTGAATTTGAGCACTTCCCTATCACCATTGCTTCCACTCCCCAATCCCTGAAAAGGGTTTGAAGACATTCAGCAATTATTTCCAAATTTGCTGACTTTGTAATGCTGACCAAGGGTCATGCTGCTCTGTTCTGAGTTGTCACAGTCCCTGTGGCAACAAAAGCAAACAGAAAACCCTCAGTGTTCCATGAAGGGACATCCAGTAAAAAGCCATCAAGTCACCTTTCTCTTTAAAAGCCTTCTCCTGCAGTCCAGAAACCAATAGGCAGGAAAAGGCAGAAGACTCGGCAAAGGAGGAAAGAAACCAGCCATAAACTGCAGAGAGCTGCACCCTCTCAAAACAGAAAGGAGCTTCACGATGCTTTCGGATACATTGGCCCAGCTGGCAAGACAGAGCACTATAGGGTCACAAGGCTGCATGTGGAGGTGTCCTTTTGTCAAACTGCTTTATACTGTTTCATACAATAAGCTGCTTTATTGTCTGTGGACTCCCTTAGGAGCAGCATCTTGACTTGAGTCCAAATATAAGCTCATTTTTTTCCCCCTGGGTTTTGATATATTTTGCTGAAACTTAATAAAGATTTTATTTTTTAAAAAGAAAGTTCATGGAAAGTTTACCATTTACTCCATTTTCTCCTGAGCTGAGATCCATAAGAGTGTTTGGGGCACAACCTGTGTTTATATTTATTCCACATTAACTTTCATTTTATTGTACCAAAAAATATCCATGCCATCTGAACCTAATATTGTGACCTTCTAGCTCTAGAAGTCCTGTTTCTCAGCAACATCCATTCTTTCATCCGGGACCCAAACAAGAAGCAGCAAAATACAATTTCAAATTTCCTTTTTTCTTTGTATGTTTTAACACTTTATATTTAACTGGTGGTTTTTTCCATTGCTTTATAAATTTAGATCTATCTTTTTGCCATTGTTTAAGTGGTACATCAGTTATCAAAACAGGTATTGTCTGAAACAAAAAGGTGATTCTTGTCAAAATATTCATTTTTATCACAAATATTCTCTCCAACAGATTGTTTTAATTTCTTCCATCTTAATATTTCATTCTTAATTTCATTCCATCGCTAACCATAATTATTTTGAAATATCATACAATTCATATTTGTCATAGTAATGCCCAGGTATTATTTTGGGTGTCTTTCTCATCTTCCCCTCTTGCAAGAGACAAGTTTTATTTACAGGATGAATCTCTTCTCCAAAATTAAAAGGTGAAATGCAACATTGTAATGAAGTGGGGAAAAAGAGACAAAAATAAGCTAAATTATTTTTTCTGCAGGATTATGTTGATAATGTATTATTACTACTGTTTTGATTATTTTGCATTTCATGCCATTAGCTAACTTGAGTTCTTTAGCATGAGAAAAGTGGGATTTTTAATTATATATTTTCAATATTCATATACAAATTAAGTGTTCTTTTTATTCCTTGTGAAGTGAATAGAGGAAAATGTTTCAAGGTTTTTTTAAAAAAAGTATTTGAAATTGGAATATTGAACAAATAATCTCTTTGTTTGATCAGACAAATGATCCAACTTTCATTTGATTAACAATAATTCTTGTGGAGCAACATCACCCAGTTCCCATGTGAGAAATCTAATAATTATCTTCATTGTATCCCTTGTTTGAAGAAAACATCAGGTCATTAGTTAGGAAGATGGGTGGATCAGCTCATTTAAACAGAGAGATCTGCACCTGTGCCTAAAACCAAAACCAATTTCAAATACATGTTCAGTCAACATTTCTCAGACTTCCTCCATCTTTGAAGCAACAATAGAACTGCCACAGTCATGCAGGCAGTACTTTTAATAATAACAGAATGAAAGAAAATAAATTGTAACACATCATTAGCATACTTTCCACTGTGCCCATTCTTCTAGTTCATGCTGAATCAAGCCCATTTATCTAATCTTCTATTTCCACAGTGCACAATCAGAAGTTTCCAAGGTTTCATGTAGCCCCCCAGAAGACTTGGCTTTGTCTTTAAGAGACTTTGATCTAATTGATATTTTGAATGTGTCTAAAGGGGAAATTATAAATACTAGGCTAGATTATAAGCAAGCTAAGTATAGTTAAATTTAATTTAATGAAAATTGGGGAAAAAAATCAAACAGAATTTTTGTTCTGCCTGCAAATGCTTTGGAGTGGAGTCCACAATACACCACTTAGTGTTTGGTTGATCCAAGATCCTGGTAAACCGAGAGTAAAACTTCTTAATTTAAACTGGAGGAATCTCTCATTAGGATATAGGTAATCAGCAATTCCTGGGGTTTTTTTCTGTAGTGTACAAAAAAGACTACTATGTGGATGAAGGGGGAACTTCTTCCCTTTATCAGATTTTGTCAAACAACAACTTGTTTATGTAGTTTTCCTGCTTTTCTCAGAACAAAGAGTCTATGAAAAAAATGTGGTTAGCATTACAAGCACAATATTAAATTGAAAACTGCTTGCCAACTGCAACAATACAAAGGTTGCGGCATTGAAATGACTTGATATTTCATGGTTTCCTGTTTTCTAATCATGGCAAGCTCTCTTGCTTGATGTAATTATTCTTCCAATTAACATTCACACTCAGTAAACACATTCCCATCTGATGCTTTTTACATAATAAGACTCTAACTATGCAGGCAATTTTAAATTTGCCACATGGTTAGTAGAATGAAAGAAATGCTGTTTATCAATGCACCAATTTTTATAAAGATTTTGTCATACAGAGGTAGAAAACCTGCGGTCCCTTTTCATATCATAATTGCTGAGAATTGATGGTAAAGTTTTCCTCCAATCCAAGTCTTAATGCCAGCTAAATGTAGTTAAATATTCTTTTCTCCTAGACCAAAATTTGGATTTTAGATTACAAATTCGTTTGAGTAAAGAACTTTTATCATATGTGATGTGTGATCTAAAATCCATATTTTGATCTGGGAGAAAAAGAATATTTGACTACATTTATCTGGCATTAAGACTTGGATTGGAGGAAAACTTTACCATCAATTCTCAGAAATTATGATATGAAAAGGGTCTGCAGGTTTTCTATCTCTGTATGACAAAATCTTTATAAAAGTAGTAGTGCTGTCCACACTGAAGTCCAAGAAGTGCAGTCTTTGAATAAGTAAGCACTAAAAGAGGAGGTGCTGCTGCTTTGTTTCTTGTCTTCCTTAGAGAAAAGATGTAAAAACAGAGGAATAGATAGACAAATCTTGGAAGAATAGCAGGGCCACAATAAAAGTATTAGCAGAGATATCTGACCTGGCAGGTACCTGACAACAGCACTTGCACACTCTGGCAGAATATGTGCATGTGTTTGAGGGAGATGATTTAAAGAGGCAGGCCCACACAGCTTTTCAGTTTTCTTTTTCTTTTCTTATTTACAGATTCAGTACTAGGGTGTGGTCTATTGCTTCCTTCAAGGCAAACAGTACTTTTGTCTCTCAAAGAAGCACTTAACACCTCCCAAATAAAGCCATTCATGTCCTTTCTAGTTACCTAAAGCAGAGTTGCCCAACATTTCTGGCTTTGCAGACCGGTGGGGGTGGGGAGAGGGGATGGTTCTGCACGAATGGCCAGCAAGCGCATGGGCAACATGCAGCTCCATTTGCATGAGTGGTGTGCATGCATGCATGCTGCTCATGCAAATGGAGCTCATGCACATGTGCATGCTCTCACCTGCTGCTTGCAGAAGTGAAGATACACGTGCTGGCACATGCGCTCACCGTCCATTTCCATGGCCCAGTTGCAATCTCCTCACAGCCCTCTAGTGGGCTAGGGCCCACAGGCCAGGGACCTTTGACTGAAAGGATCCAGTTGGTCCTGGATCTAGATCATGGATGGCAAACCGCATTCTACAGAGCTCCACTGTCTCAAAGTTCATGACTGCAAGTAAAACCCAGATGACTTTGCAAGATGTTTTACTAGTCAGCAAAATCTGTCCAGGTGGAATCCAAACCCAAGCAACATGAGTGATTTTATTGGTGGAATGTTTGGCAAAGATGTCTGTTAACAGGTCTTCCTGCCCTTCCTTATCTACCAGGGTATGGGCCATCTTAAACAGAGCTACTGTTGGACACTACTGGACAGGGAAACCTTTACCTCTTTTTTATACTTTAGAATTGCTTGTGAAATGTCTCCTGAGGGCAGGTTTAGAAAAAGGAGACGCATCATGACTTGGATTTCTGTGAGTAAAAATGTTAGTAATGTAATAAGGATCCTCTTGGAAGTAAAATCTGGTCCTGTTCCAAGCTGGGAGAAAGACGCTGGTAAAATGATCTGCAGACAGGCTGCATTTTGGAAAGGAGGTCTCTGTTTATTTGGTAGCCAGAAACTACAGTGACAGCAGCATGTTTCTGGGGTGGCTTACAAAATTGGGTTGAGAGTAGGTGGGCTTTTATACATTCTTTGGGCTTTGTGATTGAGAGTCCTGCTCCTGTGCAAAAATATGCCTTGTAATATTTTAATGGCCAGATTCCTATGTGGTCATGTAGGGGTCATGACTGGTTGTACTGGCAAAAGGGGAAATGCAAATTCTAGATGTTTTGTTTGTCTGAGCTAATCTTGTCAGTTTTGGCTCCTTGCCTTTTGTGTTATTTATTCAGAGGTTCTGGCTTCTCTTTGTTTTTGAATATAATGGCCCAGCTTTCTGAATGGATACACAATATCCATTCCTAAAGACTAGCCTCTTCAGGTTTCTGCTTGAGGCTGTTTTCCTATGGCAGGAAGCTTTCTGCTTTTAAGAAGACCGGTTCTCCTCTTCCTCTTTATGGGAAATATAATATTCTGCCTCTTTTTAATATTAAGAATAAAGAATACTTTATTCTGGGGAGAGAGGGCTTTCCTACAATCCTAAGATAATTTTTAAATGAGTCAAAGATAATCACAAGGCTGCATATCTGACTTGACTTTAAGTCTTTTAAGATAAGCATCAAACCCTGTGGCCATCCATCTGTTATTGAACTGTAACTTTACTCACTGTTTTAGCCATTGGTAAGGCATGCATAGAATTCAGTAACTATTGGAAGAATTTGTGTTGTCCATCTGGTAGTGGCTTAGAAGGATCAGACATCAGACATTTCAGATGATCCAAAGATAATATTAAAGATCAATGTGGAACCAGTGTTAGTTTTGTGCTAGATCATCTTAAGAAAAATACAGGATTGCTTTCAATCTTAAAATAGGAGAAAAGGAAAGGAAAGGCACCAGATGTTGGTTCCAATTCTCTTATATTGGTAGCTGGCTGCTTCTTAAACCAGCTTACAAAATCACCATCTTCATATTTTTTTTAAAAAAATAGGAGTTTAAAAGTTCTGCCTTTTTTTTGTCATTAGCACTCGTCTGTATTGAACAGCTGGAGTACTGTTTCTTTTTTATGTTGTTTTAAATGTTGTTTTTTCATTTATTTCATTGCTTTCATCTGGCCATCCACCATGCTATAGTAAGTAGCTAACAATAGAGTAGAAAAACTGTTCTTACAGGGTTTTTTTGTCAAAATTACACCTTACACATTCACTTTTCTCTACACATTCTTTTTCTTGGTAACCTCTCCCTTTTTCTATTTCCTATTTGTGTTTTTCCTATACTTTGAAACTTCACTAAGCTTTTTATGCAGACACACTGGTTTCTATTGCTGCTGTCTTTGAAGGTTTTTTTTCCCCCTCAGTGGAATCATTTGTAACTGTGCTTTGGGCATTTCTTTGCTTTAGAATCCCTCAACGACTTTTAAGCTCACTTTCCCATCAGTTTCTCCAACTTTGGAATCTTACTTAGCATTTCTCTGAGTTTGTTAAACTCTGCTTACTTTGAAGTTCACAGCATGTGTTTGATTTCACTCAACTCTAGATTTCCTTAAAATCAAGAACTTTTGGCCTTACTTATTATTTTCCACCAATGCTGGAAGCCAAGAGGTGTAACTAAGACAGGGAACAGTTGCTGGGCAACTAGGTAATAGCTTCTAGAGCAGGGTCCAGAGGGAGAGAGAGGTAGGAGCAAGTACAGCATTATCCTCTCCGTTGCAATATCCATTTAATCTTCCACTAATCACTTCTGAGCTCTTGTTGGCCACTAGGTTTTCTAGTCACCTGCTCTGCTGTTTGCAGAGATATTAAGTCACTTGGTACTGAAAATTACTATAGTTTTCCCAGGAATTAACTATATCAAACAGGTATGGTGGTGCTGTTTTCTTGGACAAACCTGTTAGACAGCATAGCTGTTAAGTGACACAGAACTTCTGGCTAGGTAGCCATGTGATAGACAATCAATTCCCAGGACAAGTTCTGCTTTCCATGGAGCATAGGGCAAAGGCCAAAAAAAGCAGGACAGAGGATTGGACAACTCATCTCAGAGAAGACCTTGGGTCTGAGTAAATATTAAACCTCACCGGTGTTTACATATGGCTTTGTGTGTGCCTCATTTTGGATGAGCCTGTGTCAGGTGAACAATACCACAGAAGGCTTCAAATAAGGTAAGACTGTAATTTTAGGTTTACACCAGAGGGGAGGGGGGTTGTATGTGGGTGTGGATGTGAGTGGGTATTTATGTATTACAATTGATCCGGGAAGGAAGGAAGGAAGGAAGGAAGGAAGGAAGGAAGGAAGGAAGGAAGGAAGGAAGGAAGGAAGGAAGGAAGGAAGGAAGGAAGGAAGGAAGGAAGGAAGGAAGAGATTAGCTGCTAGTTGTTGCTAGGAATTAGAAAGCCCAAATTATTTTCTTTTAGAGGTTTTGCTGTAATTCTACCAAAAAAAGAAAATACTGTGAAAATACTTAATTGGAAAGGCAAATTATTGGTCTGTGACCTGGACTACAGTGACTATAAAAGTGGGAAGTGAACTGTGTTAATTGCCCAGAGTAGGATTCTTGCCGCTTTTGAAGAACTGATACAGCCTCATCTCAAGAAGCTTTCCCCAACTTGATGCCCTCCATTTGTGTTGAGATTATAGTTAGCAGCATAATCTGTATTGATTGGGAAATCTGGAACTTGTAGTCTTTGGAATGTAGCACATTTGGAAGACTTGGACTATTTTCACAAAGGGACTACTGTGTAATATTAAACTTTCTGCAACAGGAAAAGGCACAAAGGGAGGGCACGTAAGAAATACTTCAAGAGGACTTAATCTCTCTCTCTTCCACACACATAGCATACTGAAAGGAAAACAAAGGAAGGCATAAGTCTATTTATTTCGGGTCAAGTATAAGCATTGTCCGAAGTGCACCCCATTGATATATACAGACAGTCCTTGACTTACGACCAAAACTGAGCTCAAAATCTCTGTTGCTAAGTAAGAAATTTGTTAAGTGAATTTTGCCCCATTTTACAACCTTTCTTGCCACAATTGTTAAGTGAATCACTGCAGGTATTAAGTTAGTGACATAGTTGTTAAGTGACTCTGGCTTTCCCATTGACCTTGCTAGCCAGAAGGTTACAAAAGGTGATCATATGACCCTGGCACAGTGCAACCCTCATAAATATGAGTTAGTTGCCAAGCATCTGAATTTTGATTATATCACCACAGGCATGCTGCAAATGGTTGTAAGTGTGAAAAATGGTCATAAGTCACTTTTTTTCAGTGGCATTGTAAAACGGTCACTAAATGAACTGTTGCAAGTTGAGGACTACTTGTATTTATGGTGAACTTATGGGATCACTTTGATTAGGAATATTTCCCTCCAAGACATTGTCATAATGTAGTGAGAGTTTTTTGTGAACTTTGTCTCCTTGCTGAGCTGATATTGAATTCCATGCCTTGCTACTTAATTTCTTGTCCTATCGTCAAAATGTATATAATCAAATGACCACAAAACTATGCAAAGGAAGGGCTTATATGTTGACATGTGGTCTGATCCAATGTATATTTACACTAAAAGAAGTCCGTATGTTTAATGTGGCTTATTCTCAGATAAATTTACAATGAATTTCAGCCTTTCAGTATTGAATTTTAGTAGATCACTGGGGGTGTGTGGAAGCAGTTAAGATATTGGTCTGAGTATTTATGGTGCTTCTTTTGATCCTTAAAATAGCCTGCAGCCTTCAGATGTAGCATCAGATGCTAGCGTATATCTAGTACTGAAATAAAATTCAGTGACATGCCAGTTAGATGCTGTTTACTGAATTAAGAAAGACAGCATCTTGTCTTCCCCTACTCTTTTTATTCCTTGTGGACTCAATCTACCCCTGAGCACAAGAAAGTACTTCAACATTCTCGAAACTGTGCTTGCTTCCATTTTTCCTTATCTATAAATGTGCCCTAGAAGTAGTTAGGTGAGAATCTAACACATTTGGAGAACATAAATATAAATCTTAGATCGTAATACCTGCTTTGCTGTTTGCTAAGGTAACCATGACTGAGGGAGAAGAACAGGAGGAGGACCCAGTGGAATTACCACAAAACAGACAGAAGAGTAAAGTGATTATCTGCCAACGCTGCATCCCACTTTTAATAGTCTTGGTGCTGTTGGGCGGAACTGGAGCAATAACTTGGTATTTCCTAGGTAACAAATGAAATACATTATTCTTTGTGTTCCTGATCCAATATTGGAGGTCAAGGAGAGAATGTGCTCAGGGGAAGCATTACAGGGAGAGGAGTCAATATAGCTGCGTGTAACCTGCCTCATGGCCATGTCAAGTGACTATTTAGTTCACCTGTAATCAAGGTGTAGACCACATAAGATATAGAGATTATTTTGCCATAATGTGTTATTAAATTGGTGTGGTGTGTGTGGTGTGGTGTGGTGTGTGTGTGTGTGTGTGTGTGTGTGTAGATCTTATTTTCTGTTTAAGTCCAATACAGTTGATCTTGCATTTTCTAAAATTGCCAAGTTCTAGACTTCAGGCAAGGAATTATTACACTACAAACACAAGATTTGTGTGTAATATAGATGTGTAGTTACTTTGGGCCTGTGATCTAATGGCAATGTTTATACTCTTCCATTACCTAGAAATAATCAGCATCTGTATCTCTTTATAGCAGACTACAGACCATGGTATCTGGATTCTGCTCATCTGCATTTCTACTCTGGCAGCCTGAGGATCACCAATCGGCAGTATTCCCAGGATCATGGGAGAATGGAATCCAGAGCTTTCTGGACAGAGAGATCAAAGATACAGAAGATGGTGGGATTTCATGAGTAGAATAGCATATTCAACTAGGTAGTTTAATGGGTATGAGCATAAAGCTTGACAGCTTTTTTCCTGGATCTGCCCCACTAGTTTTGTAGTAGTATAACATGCAAAATTAAATATGTCCATAGTCTCTCTCCTATTATCATTTTCATCTAATTCTCATATTCCTTATGTGTTTGTACCTGGTTCTGGATAAAAATATTGGGAACAGGGATAATTTAAATATATGGTGATCTTCATTAAAGCTAGATGATTTAGTTTCATGCACTAAATGAGAGGTGACATGTATTGTTAAGGAGAACATACCGGTATCTCAGCTTGACATTATTTAACAATCTCCTTTACAGTTAAAAGATCTAATTCATGCCACTAACCTGGCCTCTTTCTACAACTCCAGTGCTGTCTATGCCTTTGGGTGAGTGAAGCATTATTAGTTTTTTGAGAAATCATAAAACATGGATGGTCAGAAGTATAACCTGATCTAACTGGCTATAAATGCTCTAGTGTGTAACCTGATTTTAGAGCTTGTACTGACTTACTACTTCATAATAATAGGATATTTGTGAGCTTACACTTGTACGTATATGTTATTTTAGTTTGTGCTTCATGGGGTACAGGAGACTATTATTTCCACGCAAAGAAATTTCTTCTATCTCATCTGAATTATAGTTTTGTAACTGGCCTTTTAATGGTGAATTTTCTAGCAACTGCTCCCCCCCAAAAATAATAATAATAAATAAAACAATGGATCTTGCTAATCTGACACCTGCCTAGATCTGTCTTGCGATGTAAACAAACAATTTTGGATATATTTTGATTATGGAATTGGATAATTGGATTGAGTTATCTCTTGTGATGATTGGAAATGTTCTAGCTTCCTAACTTAGTTATCATAGTTTCATGATGTTTCTAGAAAACTAGAAAAGAGATGATAAATGTGAAAATTGTTTTCCTAACAGAGAAGGGTCTTTGACATGCTTCTTCTGGCTCGCCCTTCAAGTCCCAAAAGATCGGCAGGTGGAAATGACAGTGGAGGAAGTAAAAGGCACACTTTATAATGAACTTCTTACCAGTTTCAACAGAACAGGGTACCACTCTTATCAGACTGACTACAAAATTGATCCAGAATCTTTGATTTTATTGGGTAGGTACTAACTATATATCTTCCCTTAATATTTCCAAGAAAGCAGCTTCCAAAACTGAAATTCAGATCTCTCGATACTGAGGGAAAAAGTGCAATGAAGTCATGTAGATTGGGGTTGCATATAGATATACCTATGTACTGCCAATGAAAAAGAAATAATCTTCAAGAGCAATTAGTCTTGCAAAACATGTCTTCTCTAGAAGAAACCACATTGAAAAATTATGTTTACAGTAATTTAAAGTAATAGTTATGAGACGCTAGATTGCACATGCTAAAAAGAGAAGTATACATAGGAGCCTGGTTCAACCTAACAGCCCATTGAAGTCAGTGGAAAGATCTTGTATATGTTGTATATTTATCTGGTTGTCTGGTTATTTGAACATTTTGGCCCTTTTGAGCCATTAGAATAAGTGAGAAAGCACTACAGGTTTCCCTTCTTTTATTACAAGTATTCTCTCTTTCTTTGAAAAGGCATTATTATATCCAATTCTTTGAATTTCCTTATATGGATCCATGCATGGTATCACCAAATGAGTAGCATTGTTGCTTTCTATAGTACTGTCTGCAGATGAAGAGAGATGGATCTAGATCTAGGGTCTAGGCCTTTTCAATTTGTTTGCATTAAATTCTCATTCAAAAAATAGACTTTTTTTAAAAGAGAAGAGAATTCGAGAAACTCTTGAGGGTGGATTGTGGGTTAATAAATTGGTTAGAGAGTTACACAGATAATGGAGGTATCTTTTCATTCAGGAACAGATGATAAGATCTTTATCCTTGGGCGATAGAAAGACACTTACTTTTTACCTAAAGAGCAACTGAAAACTTTTATATTTCAGATATTAACCCCTCTGTGCAAACTAGTATTGGATACCAATAGCCTCACAAGATTCTGCACCAGATTTATCACCAGAGTAATAGGTGGATCTTTTTTTCAAAATGTCTTCAGAGGACAAAATAATTTCCCTACAATTTTGTAGGGAAAGAACTTTCCCTTAATAATAATAGCAAATGGAAGTGTTGTTTACCTCACTTCCTTTAGACCAAGGGTATCAAACTCGCAACGTCACGTGATGTGTCACGATGTATCGTGACTTTTTTTTCCCATTGCCGGCAATGGGGTGGGCACGGTCTAAGCATGACACATCCAGCCCACAGGCCGGCAGTTTGACACCCCTGCTTTAGACTGAATTGCAAAATGAAAAGCCCAGGAGAAATGATAGCACACTGAAAATCAAAGTACTTGCACAAACCTGTGGCCACTTCATGACTGAAATGAACCTCACACTCCATGAGTGGGAATTTCTGCAGCACTCTCCTCTCCCTTGCTGCTTTGGACATGGAAAGAAATTTAATAGCCAGAGCAAAAGAGAGAGAGGTTGAAAATGAGGCACTTGATCTCCATGCTGGACTTCCCAGCTGTTCTGCAGTGTTCTAAGAGAACAGGGAAAGCCTTGCCTTTTTTACTCAGAACTAGAGAGTTGATTCTTATCTCCAGGTCTGCTTTCAATGTTTCTCACAGATTTATTTAGCAAGGAGCTTTGTGGAAGGCTGAAGATTGCATTAAAGCAACTCTATTCTATTATTCCTCTAACCGCTTTTTATACCAGCCCAGAAATCTAGCAGCATTATACCTGAAAGCTCAGATAAAGTGTACAAATGGTTAATCTTCTTTCTAGAATTTTATATTTGTATTTTTTTTTCTCCCTTTTTATTCATGCTAAGCAACCAGGGACCTCCTTAATTGCCTTTTACCTGGTTTCCCTTGTCAAAATGAGCTGATATTAAAGACTAACGGAAAGTATTTTTTACTTTATTTACCTAAGCCATTTTCTTTCTATTTTTTCCACTCTCTTGCTTCTGTGTTGAACACTCTTAAGTTCTACAGATACGTTTTGCACCCTGTAGTGATTTATCAATGCATTTGATAAATGTATTTATCAATATATTTCTTAGTGAGTGTCAGGATGCTCCTTCAGTCCATCCTTCAATGCTCCTTTCCTCCCTCCCCCCAACAAAAAAAGGAGAGAATTTGGTAGCATTAATAACAGCTTGTAATAGTTTCAGCTTTAGCCACTTTTATCCTATAACACTCCCTCCCCTGGCACTCTAAGGCTAGCTAGCATGCCTGGCAAAGATTTTGTATGTGAATTGGGAGATGAAGTGAACGCGTCCATATTTTAACAGGCAGTGCTTCCCATATATCCTTTTAGCATTACAGTATAAAACACAGGATTGCTGGAAATTTATGAAAATACATATCTTAAGTCAAAATCTACACATTGCAAAAAAGGCTTTAGAAATGAATTGGGATCTGATCAAAAAGCACCAAAGGCTTCCCAAGTTATTAGGACAGAAGTTATAGATGTGCAAAAAAGAAAAAAAAGAAAAGAATTTATAATAAAGGTATTTATTTATTTTATTTATTTATTTTATTTGATTTATATCCCGCCCTTCTCCCAACGGGACTCAGGGCGGCTCACAACATATTAAAAACATAAACGCATTTACAGCCCCTCCAAATAAAACCAATTAAAACCAAATATTTGAAGTTGTGCTATTTAAAAATTGTTCTTAAAATAAACCCGATTTAAAATCCTCCCTAG